>NC_134501.1:25985352-26087852 GCF_040206685.1 Ascaphus truei | reverse complement strand
TGACGGGCCAAAGGACACACAGGGACACACACACACACATGGACACACACACACAGGGACACACACACACACAGGGACACACACACACACACACACACACACACACACACACACACACACACACACACACACACACAGTGACAGACAGACACACACACACACACACACACACAGTGACACACACACACACACACACACAGTGACACACACACACAGTGACACACACACACACAGTGACAGACACACACACAATGACACACAGTGACACACAGTGACACACAGTGACACACAGTGACACACACACACACACACACACACACACACACACACACACACTGTTACATACATTAGCGGGGCTCACAGTTAGCAGCACCCGCGCGCACCTCCTCCTCTCCCCGTGTCTCCCGCGCTTTCACCCCGAGCCCCCCCCTCCCCCGGCGCAGCTACATTCAGCGGGACACACACACTATTATTACCCCTTCAGCGCCCCCCCCCCCCACCCAGTGTCAGCGGCCGTGCGAGACCCCCCCTCTATATCTCCCACCTCTCCCTCCCACACATATACATGCCCCCCCCTCCCCGGCGCTACAACTCACCCCTCCCCGGCGGGGGAACAGCCATTGGCCAGGCAGGCTGCCTCGCGGCGCCGAGTGCCCAAGATGGCGGCGCCCGGGACACAGCGGGGGAGCGGCCACAACACACTGCCTCCCGCCTCAGATCCACGTGGGACCTGCCGGATGGGTGAGTGAGCGGCCTTCACCTCCCCTCCACCCCCCCTCCAGTGTCAGTGTCTCCCCGATACCCCCCCCCCCCCGGCGCCGCTACAGTCAGCGGGGGAGCGAGCGAGCGCCCGGGACACAGCGGGAGAGCGGCCACAACACGCTGCCTCCCGCCTCAGATCCACGTGGGACCTGCCGGACGGGTGAGTGAGCGGCCTTCACCTACCCTCACCCACCCATCACCTCCCCTCACCCCCTTTCACCTCCCCTCACTCCACTTCTCCCTTCCACCCCCCCTTCACCTCCCCATTTACCTCCCCCCCCTCTTCACCTCCCCTCCACCCCCCCCTTCACCACCTCCCCTCCACCCCCCCCTTCACCACCTCCCCTCCACCCCCCCCTTCACCTCCCCTCCACCCCCCCCTTCACCCCCCCCCCCTTCACCTCCCTTCCACCCCCCCCCCTTCACCTCCCTTCCACCCCCCCCTTCACCTCCCTTCCACCCCCCCCTTCACCTCCCCTCCACCCCCCCCCTTCACCTCCCCTCCACCCCCCCCCCTTCACCTCCCCTCCACCCCCCCTTCCCACCGCCTCCCCCCCCCTTCCCACCGCCTCCCCTCCACCTTCCCACCGCCTCCCCTCCACCTTCCCACCGCCTCCCCTCCACCTTCCCACCGCCTCCCCCCCCCCTTCCTACCGCCTCCCCCCTTCCCACCGCCTCCTCCCCCCCTTCCCACCGCCTCCCAGCCCCCCTTCCCACCGCCTCCCCCCACCCCTTCCCACCGCCTCCCCCCACCCCTTCCCACCGCCTCTCCCCACCCCTTCCCACCGCCTCCCCCCCCTTCCCACCGCCTCCCCCCCCCCCCTTCCCACAGCCTCCCTCCCCCCCCTCTTCACCTCCCCTCCACCCCCCCCTTCACCACCTCCCCTCCACCCCCCCCTTCACCACCTCCCCTCCACCCCCCCCTTCACCTCCCCTCCACCCCCCCCTTCACCCCCCCCCCCTTCACCTCCCTTCCACCCCCCCCCCTTCACCTCCCTTCCACCCCCCCCTTCACCTCCCTTCCACCCCCCCCTTCACCTCCCCTCCACCCCCCCCCTTCACCTCCCCTCCACCCCCCCCCCTTCACCTCCCCTCCACCCCCCCTTCCCACCGCCTCCCCCCCCCTTCCCACCGCCTCCCCTCCACCTTCCCACCGCCTCCCCTCCACCTTCCCACCGCCTCCCCTCCACCTTCCCACCGCCTCCCCCCCCCCCTTCCTACCGCCTCCCCCCTTCCCACCGCCTCCTCCCCCCCTTCCCACCGCCTCCCAGCCCCCCTTCCCACCGCCTCCCCCCACCCCTTCCCACCGCCTCCCCCCACCCCTTCCCACCGCCTCTCCCCACCCCTTCCCACCGCCTCCCCCCCCCTTCCCACCGCCTTCCCCCCCCCCTTCCCACAGCCTCCCTCCCCCCCTTCCCACCACCTCCCACCCCCCCCCACCCCCCGCCTTCCCACCTCCTCCCACCCCCCGCCTTCCCACCGCCTCCCACCCCCCGCCTTCCCTCCGCCTCCCCCTTCCCACCTCCTTCCCACCACCTCACCCCTCCCCCCCCTTCCCACCACCTCCCCCCCCCTTCCCACCACCCCCCCCCCTTTCCACCACCTCCCCCCCTTCCCACCACCTCCCCCCCCTTCCCACCACCTCCCCCCCTTCCCACCACCTCCACCCTCCCCCCCTTCCCACCACCTCCCCCCCTTCCCACCACCTCCCCCCTCCTCCCCCTTCCCACCACCTCCCCCCCTCCTCCCCCCCTTCCCACCACCTCCCCCCTCCTCCCCCTTCCCACCACCTCCCCCCTCCTCCCCCTTCCCACCACCTTCCCCCTCCTCCCCCTTCCCACCACATCCCCCCTTCTCTCCCTTTCCACCACCTTCCCCCTCCTCCTCCTTCCCACCACCTCCCCCCTTCCCACCACCTTCCCCCTCCTCCCCCTTCCCACCACATCCCCCCTTCTCTCCCTTTCCACCACCTTCCCCCTCCTCCTCCTTCCCACCACCTCCCCCCTTCCCACCACCGCCGCCCTTCGCCTTCATGCCCGCCTTACCGCCTCCCCACCCCCGCCTCTGCCTTTCACCCGCCCTTACTCCGGCCGCCTCTGCCTTTCACCCACCGCCTCACAGCCGCTGCACGCACTCAACAGACACCCGCCACACTCGACACATACCTGCCGCCACACACACCTGCTGCCTCCCGCCCCTACGCACCGACATCACTGACCCACCGCCTCACACCCTAGCAGGACCCCCACTCACAGACAGCACTCACAACCCACGCGCCAGCCGCCGCCTCACACCCTTGCAGGACCCCCACTCACAGACAGCACTCACAACCCACGCGCCACCCGCCGCCTCACACCCTAGCAGGACCCCCATTCACAGACAGCACTCACAACCCACGCACCACCCGCCGCCTCACACCCTAGCAGGACCCCCACTCGCACACAGCACTCACAACCCACGCGCCACCCGCCGCCTCACACCCTAGCAGGACCCCCACTCGCAGACAGCACTCACAACCCACGCGCCACCCGCCGCCTCACACCCTAGCAGGACACACGACTCAGATTTTTACATCACTTATGGCACCAAAATATACATTGTACTGTGGTGTGGTTACAATAAACCATTTTTATACAACATCGTATTACATTTTCTTCCATCTTTCTTTTCAATATTATTATCCAACCTTTACAACAAACAGTCACCTATTGTTCCACAATTTATAAATAATACTACCTATTACGCATTTACATCCCGGGCAACGCCGGGTCTCTCAGCTAGTGCATTCATATTTGTCACTTTATACGTAATTATATATATATATATATATATATATATATATACACACACACACACACACACACACACACACACACACACACACACACACACACACACACACACACACACACACACACACACACACACACACACACACACACACGATACCGGTTGCAACACGACATCAAGGGACAGCACGCAGGTTATTAGATCATAAATTACCGACGTTTCAGTCCCACAGTGGGACCGAAACGTCGGTTTTTGTGTCTTCTATCAAATATAGAAAATGTATGATCTATTTACCTTGATGTCGTGTTGCAACCGCTATCGTATGGTCTGTTATTGCTTTATGGGATAAGCACCAAAACTTATTTACTTGCAAATGGTGTGCCGTCTGTGCACACACACATATACACACATACACACCGAGCAACAGGTGGTGACTCACAGTTTTGCTTTATGGCACACACTTTCAACAGGACTCATTTCCTGTTTGAAGTACTATATCAATGTCTGTATGTCAGTGGCTGCACCTCACTGATGAAGGGGCCCTGAGATGGCTCAGAAACTTTGGATATGGATTAAATACCCTTTCCCTGGTCATTTAATTTTGGTGGGACTAACTGCACAGGGTACTTTCCCTAACCGTCGCGCTACATAGACAAATCATTTTATCTCCTGTAGCTCCGCTCTTCCCGACGCTCGCGTGCACTGTAGACGCTCCCTATACACACAATGTGTTTCATCCCGCCGCTCGCGCCCTCAGCATGGACGCGGCCTTACCTGTGAGATGGCGGTAACCAGGTAATAAACTGCTGTTTGCATGAATAAAGTTCCTGGCGCCCAGCATGTGGCACGAACACCCGGACTGCATTAAGCCTGCACCCTGAACAGGGTAACGCATCCTGAGCAACCCTAACACCGACGGAAACTCCCCAGGAGCCAGGGATATATATATATATATATATATATATATATATATATATATCTATACTGATATAGCTTACCAGCTGAAATCGCCAGCTCCATGTTCGTGGGAAACCTGGTCAAACAGCGAAGCACAATGTCCCAGCACTTTTCCTTGTTGAAGACGGAGAGGGCTTTGCTGCTGCTCTCACTGATCAGAGGGAAACGGGACAGGAAGAAGCAGCGTTACAGTGGCAGTGCCACTTGCCCGTCACACAAAGCACTCAGCCATGCAACGCCGTCTGGACTATTTCATTTATTTTTTTACTTTTAGAATGCCTGGGCAACCCGATGAATCGTAGAACGAAGATGAATATCGCTACTCTTAATACCTCTCCTTTCACCTCGAGTGAAGATTTAGACGCGCGAGGTGGTTGCAGCAATTTAGGTAGATTGGAGGAATGGCAAAAAAAATGGCAAAATAATGCACATGGGTCACACAAATCCAAAAAGGGCAGAATACGGGCTCATCAGCACCACAATGTCACCTACTATAGAGGAAAAGGGACAGAGGGCCATCACTTCACCAGCCTTAAAGGTAGGTGAGCAATGTAACATTGGGGAAAGCCAGCAGGGTGTTATAGGGAGAGGAATAGCAGCAAGGTGTTAGGGTGTTATAGGGAGAGGTATTAGTAGCAGAGAGGGGGTGATGCCACTTTAAAGATAATTGGTGTGTGCTAATCTGTATTCAGTCCTGAAGACCCTATCTCCAGGAGGACGTAAATATATCAGAGTGATGGTGCATCATTTACAGCATGAGACTCATCAGGAAAGACTACAGCAGATTAATATGTGCAGCTTAGAGGGGAGAGGGGGATATGAGAGAAACTGTCACATATATAAAGGGTTAATATGTGCAGCTTAGAGGGGAGAAGGGAGGGGGATATGAGAGAAACTGTCACATATATAAAGGGTTAATATGTGCAGCTTAGAGGGGAGAAGGGAGAGGGGGATATGAGAGAAACTGTCACATATATAAAGGGTTAATAGATACAGGAGGGAAGCATGTTTCAGAGAGAGAGAAGAGCTAGAACAAGTTATCATTCTCTGACGCTGGAGGGTGGGAGGATCAGGGGCAATGTGAGGAGGTACTTCTTCACTGAAAGGGTGGTGGATTCATGGAACAGCCGCCCAGCAGAGGTGGTAGGGGGTAATACAGTAAGGGAAATTAAAACTAATTGGGACATAAGGCTAAATCTTAAATCCTAGGATATAACAGGGTGTGAGGTTTCCCAGCAGACAGGAGAATGGGCAGGCTGGGTCAGGCCAAGTGGTTCTGATCCGCCGTCACATTCTATGTTACTTACTATTGGCCATAGAATAATTTCCGTGCACCTCAGGCTAGTGGGGGTCAAATAAACCCCTCAAAAGATGCTCAACTTTGTAGTCCTTGCCTCAGAAGTGTAAAATGATACTTGCTACTGCTTCCTAATGCAGCGGGCCCGTATTCGGAAGGTAGTAGAAGAGCCTCTGCCCCTTCTGGATCTAGAAAACAGTCTTACCATACATTCCAAAGCACATTGATGGCCTCGTTGGCTATATCCTCCACGTAGTTCTTGGGCGAGTCCTTAGTCTTCACTGTGGGCTCCGTGGTGGCATTGAATCCCGCGCTACACTGTACTAGGTCAGTCACAGGGATGGAAGAGAAAACACACAGGGGCAGACAGGTCACTCTCCTTGTTCCAGCAAGAAATGTGAAGCCATGTCCACATGGCACTACAATGTATGCACGCAATGAGCTCTCACTGACCCACCCACCACTTGACCCATTAGTTGACCCACCACTGGACCAACCAGTTTACCCATCAGACCCACCAGTTTACCCATTATTTGACCCATCGGACCCACCAGTTTACCCATCAGACCCACCAGCTTACCCATCAGACCCACCAGTTTACCCATCAGACCCACCAGTTTACCCATCGGACCCACCAGTTTACCCATCGGACCCACCAGTTTACCCATCAGACCCGCCAGTTTACCCATTATTTGACCCATCAGTTTACCCATCGGACCCACCAGTTTACCCATTATTTGACCCATCGGACCCACCAGTTTACCCATCGGACCCACCTGTTTACCCATTATTTGATCCATCGGACCCACCTGTTTACCCATCAGACCCACCAGTTTACCCATCAGACCCACCAGTTTACCCATCAGACCCACCAGTTTACCCATTATTTGGCCCATCAGACCCACCAGTTTACCCATCAGACCCACCAGTTTACCCATTATTTGACCCATCGGACCCACCAGTTTACCCATCGGACCCACCAGTTTACCCATTAGTTGACCCATTGGACCCACCAGTTGACCCACATAGCCCGGGAATCACCCAGCTCCGATGCATCGCAGCTCGGTCCTGTGTTAACTGCAATTGACTTGGATCCATTTAGCGCCGGATCCGGAGCTTAGTGCGCCTCCAGCATACGGCGGCAAAACATTTATTGGGCCCCATAAAATGCATCATATGCAAGAATTAGGACTGGTGTAAAGAAGTATATTTTTACTGGGATTCTTTAAAAAAAAAAACCATTATCCTCCGCCCCCCAAAACCTTTATCAAGATCAATATTTCTTCAAACAATACAAAATCGATGTCACCATGAAATGATGGTGGGTGAAAAATGGTGGCGCTGCCCACCCCTGCTTTAGTGACACCCAGCGATGACATGCAAGAGCGTGTTAATGGCAAAACAAGATCACGAACCTCTCTTAAAAGAGCCACCAGGGGGGTCATGATGTCACTGGTCACCATGTCGTCACATACTTCAAACCCTCCGCACGTGCTGAGGTTTCTGCAAAAGGAAATCACGGTCACACACGCAGGGTACCGGTCACACACAGCACGACGTCTTGCTAGAGGGACTATAGTCAATGCTCTCCCTCTTACCTACAGAATAAGTCACGGGGTTGCCACTCCAAAATCAAGACGTGGAAATGAAGGGTCACGGAAGAGAAAGCGCTGCTAATTTAACCCTTTGCGTGCCCCAAGACAGTCACTACGTCATGTGGTCTGGCACTTTAGGGGCTAGGTCATCCCAGCCGTTTGTTTTTCATCTTGGATCGCGTCCTGCTTTTCCATGGAGCGCAGGACGCCATCTGAAGCAAGACGGTAGAGGAGGACACTCTCTTCCGTGTCAAGAGCCGCCGCGGTCACGTGACCGCTATTTAATCTTTTCTGAAAGGGTTAAGGTGACTGACGGAAAGGAGCGCCCAGAATAAAGGTTAGGCCCGGTCCCTGCTGGTTTCCCCTGGGGCTCATCTGGCCACCAAACCCGGAGCTACCCTGTTTTTTACATGCCGGGTAGCCCCTTGTATCCCATGTATACGGTATTCTTCATTCCTGTTGGGAAACTATACTGTGTGTAAAAAATGATGTAGCCCAGGTCCCTGGACATGCAGGGCTGAGAACCCTTTGTGCATCCCGAATGTCCGGAGAGATGGCTGGAGGGGGAGGAGAGGTGCAGGGAACAAAGGGAGAGTGGGCCGGGGGGCCATCCACCCAAAAAGCGGAGCATTTGGCCCTTCCCCCAGCCAGCGCGGCGCCAGACCAGAGAGGGATATCCTGCCGGCCGAGGAAAGCCGTTGCCGAGCACCAGCTGATGAGTGCTGCTCCCATTGGCCCGTTTGTATTTCTCTCCAAAGCCCTTTAACTCTCTCAGCCCCGATTGGCCAATGCAGGCGAGCCCTCGCGTTCTGATTGGTTCCTGAGCAGCATCCACGATGTGATTGGTCGCCAGCCCTTCTACCATGATTTCCTATGGTAGCGGGGAATCTATGTAAGGGGAACCCAATCTCATTCTGATCCCGACGTGGAGGTGAACCAAGCGGTGTGCTCCGAGGCTGTGCCGAAGACACCTGAAAACGAGGCTGAGAGCCTAACTGAGCGGGAGATTTGAACGTGCTTTTCTGCTGCAGGACTGGGAGATGCCAGAGAAGTGGAGAGCAGGCGTTTTAAGCTGGAGATGTGAAAATGTTCCGACGCGAACTGCACCAGAGAGGTCTGGACGGCCCCTACGCCTATGTAGTGTGGAAGCAAACCATGGGTACCCTTCAATGTGGCGATCAGCACCCAGCCAGCTGGGATGTCCCCTGTCTGCCCTGTGTTAGCGACTATCGCTCTGATTGTGCTTTGCTTGCTGGCTCCGGCTGAAATAAAAAGGCTTTATTGAATTGCGCTGTCATCCCGAGGTTAAATTATAGTCTTCCTCGACAGTGACAAGTAAGGCCGCGCTTATAGTGCCGTCGTCGGCGACGTCACGCTGCGGTCGCCGGAAAAATCAAACTGAAGTGACTTCCAGCGACCGAGCCATCGCGCCTACAACTGCGTCAATACATTTAACGCGACGTCGCTTCGCTGTCACTATAAGCGCGGCCTAACCGCCTCAAGCTTAACTGAAGCTCTAACTGCCATGTATTATGGTGGAGAGCTTTGGGTTGTCCCATCAACTGCTACCTGGGTACCCCGGAAGCCACTTGATCGGCGAAAACGGGCGTTGGGTGCTGGATAATACTTTGTGATGTGTTAATATACGCGGTCTGGCTACATTGTAGCAGTTGACGCAGCACCCCAAAGCTCTCCTCACATAACACACGGCAGTTGAGAGTTTCAGTTAAGCTCGAGGAGGGATACAATTCACTTCTCTCCAATTCTCAACTCTCTTATCCCTGCTCCCAAAAGCCCTTCACCCCTTTTGCACTTAAGGAATAAATACAAGTAGACTTTGAAGATCTGACATTGATTAAAATGCACTGGCATTGAATCCGAGTGCTCCAATTGAATGTAAATTGAAACGGGATACTTTGTTAGTTTGGGCAAGATGTGCCCTTGCAAACTTCTCTGATCAATAGTTCTCTGCTTTTGAACACTTTTTTTTCTGAGAGGTTGGATTTTCAACACCTTACAACAGAAGCTCCCAGGGCATATCAGCTTTAAATGTAGTTTTTTAAAGGGAACGTCTTGAGCTTTTGTTTATAATTGGGGTGGATATATTTTTGTAGCGATACATATACACAAAAATGGCCTCACATACAATGACACGCGTTCGTGGTGCACGGTAAAGGTAGAAGTGAAAATAAATCACCAGCATGATGTTGTGTACCAGCACAGCATAGGAAGAAAAGGAGACATTTATTGGCCCAGAATGCAGACAAATGCCTGATATTTCAGCCCCCCTGAAACATCAGGCATAAGGGAGAGAGAGAGGAGAGAGAAAAAGAAGGGAGAGAGAGAGAAAAAGAAGGGAGAGAGAGAGAGAGAGAAAAAGAAGGGAGAGAGAGAGAGAGAGAAAAAGAAGGGAGAGAGAGAGAGAGAGAGAGAGAGAGAGAGAGAGAGAGAGAGAGAGAAAAAGAAGGGAGAGAGAGAGAGAGAGAGAGAGAAAAAGAAGGGAGAGAGAGAGAAAAAGAAGGGAGAGAGAGAGAGAAAAAGAAGGGAGAGAGAGAGAAAAAGAAGGGAGAGAGAGAGAGAGAAAAAAAGAAGGGAGAGAGAGAGAGAGAGAGAGAGAAAAAGAAGGGAGAGAGAGAGAGAGAGAGAGAAAAAGAAGGGAGAGAGAGAGAGAGAAAAAGAAGGGAGAGAGAGAGAGAAAAAGAAGGGAGAGAGAGAGAGAGAGAGAAAAAGAAGGGAGAGAGAGAGAAAAAGAAGGGAGAGAGAGAGAGAGAGAGAGAAAAAGAAGGGAGAGAGAGAGAGAGAGAAAAAGAAGGGAGAGAGAGAGAGAGAAAAAGAAGGGAGAGAGAGAGAGAGAGAGAGAGAGAGAGAGAGAGGAGAGAGAGAGAGAGAGAGAGAGAGTGAGAGAGAGAGAGAAAGAAGGGAGAGAGAAAGAAGGGAGAGAGAGAGAAGGGAGAGAGAGAGAAGGGAGAGAGAGAGAAGGGAGAGAGAGAGAAGGGAGAGAGAGAGAAGGGAGAGAGAGAGAAGGGAGAGAGAGAGAAGGGAGAGAGAGAGAAGGGAGAGAGAGACGGTTTGGCTTGGTGCGTTTGTTCATTTCAGTTGGTAAAACATGGCGGTAAGTGCCCCCTCCTCCCTGATTTCAAGCTCACTCATCTCACGTTTTAATGGACGTTGTTTCTGAACACTTGTGACTGAGCAGTGTATTAGACCGCTCTCCCTCCATTAGAGAGGGTATGAGAGCGCTTTGCAGGTGCAGCAGTGTTAGGACCTACAGATGGGCCATACTGTGAGGTGGCTGTAGGATTAAAGTGCTTTGGCCAAAGAATTGAACTAAATGACCATTGCTTATGAGCAGATAAACAGATAAGTATTTAACTATATAAATTTGTTGAGTTAGATGTAGCACTGAGACTTTGTCTTTTGGGCCTGAGAAAGAAATTAATGCAAGTTGTACAAATCAGATGATAAAGAAGATCTGGGAAAAAGAAGATTCTCTATAAATATGGAAATCTTCGTTCAAGTATGAGCCCAAGTGTCATGTGCAAACAAAGTGACAAACTTTGTAGCTGATCATTTGAAAAAGTCAGTGACTTTGCTCTCCAAAAATCACAACATAAAATATTTTAATATTAAAATGAATATGATGTGCAAACACTGTTCATTTTAGCATTACACCGCCATCTTTGTATATAACAATGCTATCATAATGTTTCATTCATTTCAGTTTCATGTTTTGATTTTCAATGGTCAGCAGAGATTTTGGTAGAATCGACCGCTCCTGTGGTCTTGAACTTTCTCCATTTGTAGACTATCTGTGCAGCACCAAATCCTTAGAAATGGGTTTGCTTCAATAACTGCTTTTGTGAGGTTCTCAGAGATTTCTTTTGATCGTGGCAGGACATGTTTCCACACTCCTGTATGGTGAAGACCAAACTCACAAAGTTTCTGATCTTTATATAGGGTGGGGCCTCCCAAACTAACACCTGAAGATCTACCTAATTATCCCCTTTAAACACCAGGGTTTCACTTACTTTTGCACAGACAAACAATTAGTAATTAATTGTCAGGCTAATTCATACATCATTTTGTTTAAAAAGACATGGAATTGGTTAAAATAAATCCTATTGGATATTTAAGAAAAGACTGGTTTTGACACACACATACACACACACACACACACACACACACACACACACACACACACACACACACACACACACACACACACACACACACACACACACACACACACACACACACACACACACACACACACACACACACTTTGTGAGAATGGACAAGTTTATTTCTGAGCCGGACGTCCTGTGCTGCAAAGCTGCACTCACCGTAAAGCCCCGGCAGCCGTCTCCCGCACAGACGGGCACATGTCCAGCAGCAGAGGCCCCAGGCAGCGCACAGCATCTCTCTGCAGGAATGAAGGGATCACCAGCTTCTGCTGCACCAGTCGGGAGATGCTGGCACACGCAAATTCTCTCACCTCCGGGCATGGACTCTGCAGCTGGGAAACACGGCGTGGGAGAGTGAGCACCTCACCGCCAGATATACTCTGCCACACACACCGCAAGATACTCAGTCTCATACACCGCCAGAGACACTGACACACGCATACACTCTCGCCTCCAGCAACAAACTCTGCAGCTGGGAAACATGGTGTGAAACTGTGAGCGTCTCACTGCGAGGCACTCATATACCGCTAGAGATGCACCAGAGATACTCGCCACTCACACACTGTCAGAGATACTTGGTACGCAAACTCTGCCATGCAGGCATGGACTCTACAGCTGGGAAACCCAGCGAGTGTCTCACAGCGAGATACTCAGTACTCTCGCACACCACCAGAGATACTCACACACTGCAGCATGTCATTACTTAGTCCCCTCACATACTGCAGCGTGTCATTACTCATGCCCCTCACACATTGCAGGGCGTCATTAGATACTCAGTCCCCTCACACACTGCAGCCCGCCATTAGGTACTCAGTCCCCTCACACACTAGTGCGTCATTACTCAGTCCCCACACACACTGCAGCGCGTCATTACTCAGTCCCCTCACACATTGCAGGGCGTCATTAGATACTCAGTCCCCTCACACACTGCAGCATGTCATTACTCAGTCGGCTCACACAGCAGCGCGTCATTAGATACTCAGCATTCATACACTGCAGCATGTCATTACATACTCAGCCCCTCACACGATGCTGCATATCATTAAATACTAAGCCTTCTCATAAACTGCAGCATGTCATTACATACTCAGCACTCACACTGCAGCATGTCAGATACTCAGTCCCCTCCCACACTGCAGCATGTCATTAGATACTCAGTCCCATCCAGGGTTGCCACCACTCCGGGTTTCACCTGTAGACTACGGGTTTACCTGGTAAACCTCTGGGTGGCGGCGGCGTAGACACGGCATGCTTCCGTATCTTCCCCCTGCAACTGTAGCTCAATATGGTTGCGCAGCATCTAATGGCGCAGCTTTGCCATGCCAACGGAAACACGTGACGTAACCACGTCATGACGAGACGTTGCGCCGTCACGACGGGTAGGCTTCCCGTTGCCATGGCAACTTGATGCCGTGTGAAGTCACGTTGCATCCCTTTGGCATGGCAACCGCAGCAATATTGAGAATAGTTGCAGAGGGAAGATGCCGCTGATAGGTAAGAGCAGTTGAAAAAAAAAAAATTATTC
Source organism: Ascaphus truei (assembly GCF_040206685.1). Taxonomy (NCBI): domain Eukaryota; kingdom Metazoa; phylum Chordata; class Amphibia; order Anura; family Ascaphidae; genus Ascaphus; species Ascaphus truei. The sequence continues at coordinate 26,074,742 of NC_134501.1, read as the reverse complement.
GGGCTGGCCTTCAGTAGAAGGTGGCAACCCCGGTCCCCTCACGCACCGCGGCCCCGGTCCCCTCACGCACTGCGGCCCCCTCATACACTGCAGTCCTGGCCCCCTCATACACTGCAGTCCTGGCCCCCTCATACACTGCAGTCCTGGCCCCCTCATACACCGCTGCCCCGGTCCCCTCATACACCGCTGCCCCGGCCCCCTCATACACTGCGGCCCTGGTCCCCTCATACACTGCGGTCCTGGCCCCCTCATACACTGCAGTCCTGGCCCCCTCATACACCGCTGCCCCGGTCCCCTCATACACCGCTGCCCTGGCCCCCTCATACACCGCGGCCCTGGTCCCCTCATACACTGCAGTCCTGGCCCCCTCATACACTGCAGTCCTGGCCCCCTCATACACCGCTGCCCTGGTCCCCTCATACACCGCAGTCCTGGTCCCCTCATACACCGCGGCCCTGGTCCCCTCATACACTGCGGCCCTGGCCCCCTCATACACTGCGGCCCTGGCCCCCTCATACACTGCGGCCCTGGCCCCCTCATACACTGCGGCCCTGGCCCCCTCATACACCGCGGCCCCTCACTCTGTGCAGAAGCTCCTCCGCATGCAGGGATCCCCCGTCCTCCTCCCCCCCGCTCTCTTGCTCGTCCCCGGGCTGTGTGGGGCTGAAGGCCACGGCTCTGAACCTGCGGGCCCGGCTCTTCCCCATAGTGAGACGGAGCGAGCAGCGGCAATAACTTTTTTACACCAGCGCGGCGTGGACACAACAAACTTTATTATACCAGTGCAGCGCGGACACAACAAACTTTATTGTACCAGTGCAGCGCGGACACAACAAACTTTATTGTACCAGTGCAGCGCGGACACAACAAACTTTATTATACCAGTGCAGCGCGGACACAACAAACTTTATTATACCAGTGCAGCGCGGACACAACAAACTTTATTATACCAGTGCAGCGCGGACACAGCAAACGACTTTATTATACCACTTCAACGCTTCACTACCATTCTCTCTCCCCCCTCCACTCCTCCTCCCCTTCCTTACCCTCCTCACTACCATACTCTCCCTCCCTCCCATACACACTCCGCCCCTCCCATACTCTCAACGCCGCCCCTCCCATACTCTCAACGCCCCCCCCCCATACTCTCAACGCCCCCCCCCCATACTCTCAACGCCCCCCCCCCATACTCTCAACGCCCCCCCCCCCCCTAGGGTAATTTAAAAAAAAAATTCATACAGCATTGCTGCTTTACCAGGTTCAATAACCATCGCTACATCTGTCCCAGAGATAAGTGCTTTCTTGCAGCTGAGAACGGAGAATTGTAGCAGAAACTAATGCATATAACATTAATTTTTTTCCACTTTATTATAAATTCAGACCAGAAAACCCTAACATTTGTTTTATACGTAAACGAGAAGCTGCAGAATTGAGACCCGACATCTGGATTTATAGAAAAATTACTCCCAAAATTGGGCTAAAACCATACATTTTATCAACGTTAAACATGTGCGTATCTTTGGATTAGAAGGGAATGCTTTTTGATTATACAGAAGTTATGGAGAGAATTGCAGTCAGACCACAGATAGGATTCTCAAATCTCCCTGAAAAGCTCTGTTACTAAATGACATTTTATGCTCACCGCCCGGGTGGGGACGTTTCCAATTATTGTCGCAGGAATTGGATTCCACAGCACAAAGGTAGAATAGAGGAGGAATGTTTTTGCACAAGTGGAAGCTTTGTATAAAACTCCTCTCAAAAGACGCACAACATATGATCATTTCCCCTTTTTAACAACATACTAAGGGCTAGATTAAGCCATCTCTGTTACATCCGGGCTCATAACGGGACGTTGCCTAACACATGAACGTACATTATATTCCCTGAGGTTACAAGTGTCCCCAAATGTATACAACAAAAAACAGACAGAGATGCCCAAAGCTACTTCCAATGTGATAAAAATACACAGTGCAATACCTATATATTTTCTTGAAAAAAGGGTAATTTAGTTTAACCCTTTGGCCAAAGCGTCTTAAACCTGCTGCCACTTTCAAGGCATGACCGTAGCAGGTCCTAACACTCCCTGGGTTAAAATTCTTATTAACCTGTATAATTACAGGAAGAATGATCACATTGGTTCTGTCGTAACCTGGCAAAATTTGGGTATCTGTGTGTTTATTAACTGTGTGCAGCTGGCCCCAGCTGCTTTTGGGAGGGTAGTGGCCCCTCCCCACTTTCCAAGTTGGTAGGTCAGTTTCATTTTGCCAGGTTACGACAGATCCAATGTGATCATTCTTCTTGTAATTATACTGGTTAATAAGAATTTTAACCCAGGCAGTGTTAGGACCTGCCACGGTCATGCCTTGTAAGTGGCAGCAGGCTTAAGACGCTTTGGCCAAAGGGTTAAACTAAATTACCCTTTTTTCAAGAGAATATATAGGTATTGCACTGTGTATTTTTGTCACATTGGAAGTAGCTTTGGGCATCTCTGTCTGTTTTTTGTTGTATACATTTAGCCACACCCACTAGCACTCCTTTTGACACTTATATACATATATATATATATATATATATATATATATATATTATGTGGTAATGTTAGGGGTTTCTCAGAGCTTGTTGGGCATCTGTGTGTCCCCAAATGTAATTATATGCAAACACAACGCCCGTTGTTTATCTCATTATCATCGGAGTAGCGTCACGTTATTGTAGCATAACATGCAGTTATCTTCCAAAAATGGTGGTATAAATGACCCCCGCCCCCCATGTGACGGGTCCTTCCTCGTTTAATGTACACACTCTTTCACTACCAGTTCCTTTAGAGTAACCGTCGGAATTTCCAATCCTTGTCTCATCTTTTTCTCCCCTTTCTCCAGCTTCTCCTGTAAAGATACAAAGTCCGTCCCCAGTTTATAAGCCAATGAAATCATCGTCTCCAGCAATGGGATGTAATATCGGTGACCTGGATGCTTCTCTAGGAGGGCCAAGGCTTTCAAACTCACTTCATAGGCTTTTTTTAAGTCCTCCAGATCTTTGTAACATACAACCACAGCACAGAGAGACGGCACCATTACAACCAGGCAGTGTTCGGTTAACTTTTCCTGGAGACATATAATTTGCTGAAAGATTTCCAAGGCTTTTCCATACTGTCCCCCTCGGAGGCAACTGTAAGCTTCATCCAGTTCTGGGTCGATGAAGAAGTCGATGTATTTCTTGGATCTTCTGATACATTTCATGGAGTAAAGCTCCACAAGGTAATCTCCAAGAGCCAATACCCGTTTATTGATCATCTCCTCTGTGAGGTTCCCCATCAACACTTTCTTGGGAAACAAAACGTCTTCCATTTCATCTTTAAAATCTTTCAACAGGTTCCTGTGCAGCTTCTCAAAATCTGAGTATCTACGCTCGATGGAGACTTTGCTTCCATCAAAACTTCCCGTCTTGAGGATGACAATTTTGTACATCTGGCAAGATAAATAGTTGAGGAAATGTGGTTAGGAAGCCCGGTCATTGAGTTGCACTAAATGTTAATAAAGACTATTGTGTTAATGAAATATACTGTAGCCTTAAGTGGTCATTAAGGCCGTTTTTGGCCAAAGCTCCTATTGAAGTAAATGGGGGTTTTCGGACGCACCAAACAGTTACTTCTTGACCATATTATGCCAAATTAGGGGTACTTTACAGGAACAAATCCTCCCTAAGTCTCCTGGTCAGAAAGCGTATTGCACAGCAGATGCTAATGACAATTATTGACTATGGAGACATAGTATATGGCACGGCACCTCAAACCCACCTTAGCAAACTTGACACCCTCTACAATTCAATTTGTCGTTTTGTTCTCCAATGCAACTACAACACACATCACTGCGAAATGCTCAAAGAACTAGATTGGTCATCACTAGAGTCTAGGCGCAAAGTTCACCTTTCCTGTCTTGCCTTTAAATTCTTTATGGGCAAGCTACCCAGCTACCTGAACAAGCTCCTCACCCCTTCCACATGCAGCACCTATCACCTGAGATCAGACTCCAAAAGACTGTTCATGGTCCCAAGGCTCAACAAAGTATCCGGCCGTTCCTCCTTCTCTTACCGTGCACCCCAAAACTGGAACAACCTACCAGAGACTCTCACATCCACCACCAGTTTAAGTTCTTTCAAATCTAAGGCTGTCTCACATTTTAATCTGGTCTGTAACTGTTTCATTCGCCCATAATATATATTTTCTTTAACTGTGCATGCAATGTCTTGTATATAATGTATACCCTGTTCATTTATGTAACTGTATTTGTAACCATGTATTATTTGTTTTACTCTGTGCCCAGGACATACTTGAAAATGAGAGGTAACTCTCAATGTATTACTTCCTGGTAAAATATTTAATAAATAAATAAATATTGCATTAACCCTTATGGGGTTTATTTGCTACGAATCTCTATAGCGTTGGGCTCTGTTTTTGTTAGTGCAGAGTTACATTTATCATTATAAATACTTATCCCAAGAATTTCTGCTAAACCTCGTCAGCATTACAATGCAGAGGCAGAAAGAGTCTTGACACATGTATTTTTAAACCCATGTACGTACGCTACAAAACGCAGGGGACTTAGACAGGCAAGACGAGATATTTACGCCACCAAGCACGGAACGGTGCTTCGATTACTGGCGCATCACTTCTTACATTAATATAAATATGATTTGCGTGCGCTCTTGTGCAGTATGTAACTTCTCTTAAACCCCTCTAGCCAACTGGGCTACAAAACCACCCCCAAAACACGCGCAGCGCGGAAAAGAAGCTAGCATAGAAGCCGATGTTCCCCAGGACGCTGCTTTCTGCTTTTTACATGAATATTTCTATTTAATGAGGTGGTGACCCGGATGGAAACAGGAAGGAAAATGAAATGCAAGTTGTAGAAAGTCACTGTTTTCCTGTGCAGCTGTAATGTGGATAGTCACGGCTTGTGGTACTGAGTATTTCATAGGAGTGTCTTATTACCACAAACTTGGATAAGAAGTCCTCAGCAATGCGGGACGACTGGATTTCAAAGAGGACTTTGACCGGTTTGGCCTCATGCTTCTCCTGCTTCCAGTACTGCTGAAGCTCCTTTGTAGTCATGAGGTAATGGGGACATGGTACGGAATTGTCACCTAGAGAAATACACAAGTCACTTAGAAAATACACAAGTCACTTAGAGAAACCTGGGCTTTCCCGGTGCTCAGGACTGAAGTCTTGCCTGGGTCCTGGGTTGTTAAGACAGAAAAGGGGGTACTAGTGGGCTGTTCAGCATTGGCCCAGCAAAGGAAGGGGCCAGGGCCCTCCACTGACGCCAAGCCTATCCCTGCAGTCCCTGCTCTCCCCCACTGTATGGGGCCCTGGTTTCCATGTCAAGAAATTAACAAAGAGCAAAGGAAGGGGTACCAGAGCCGGAGGGTCACTCCTGAGAGGGAGAGTAGGCTTAGGTAAACAGCCCACCGATTACACGCACTCGCTAGTTAGTAGTGGAACTCTGGCTATGAGCCAAGGAAATGGTGATTATCTGGACATGGACCTCGTTGTGGTTGGGTGAGTGACCATGGTAGTCCCGAATTGATTATAGATAAACTGCCAGTGAGATTATGAATGAATTAAAACAACATTAGTAGGGTCCTGTGGACTAGTATAGATAAAATAAAGGGACACAAAATAACATGTAGAGAGAGTTCAGAGCCTGTTTGTAGTGACCCGAATACTGTAATGTGTCCCTTTTATCAGGGAAAAGCAATGTTAGGGGGGAGACATCAACCTCCAAGAGCCAAAATCTGCCATCATGTGGGGTGTTTTAATAAAAAAAATACTCACGTCTATCAGTGACTATCGAAGTCTATGAAACGATGCTGCTAAAAAGTAACAGTACTCTAGGATTGTAATTTAAAAAATTCACAGTACTCTGGGATTGTAATTTAAAAAAGGAAGTATTGGTACTCGGGTGTATACATAATAAAAGTACCGCTTAGTAAATGCAATCACACTTTGACCACGGGTGTGACCTGCTTTTAATGGACCCCAGTGTAAGGGGTCCAGGCTTTGGCTGGATCCCGCCCATACCTGGCTGCTGTGGACATTTTGGTTACTGGCAGCCTGCTTTATTGGCTGCACCTGTTCCAGGGCTTAAAGAGCAGCCAGTGACTCCCAGCCCCCGCCCGAGCATTGTATGCGTTTCGCTGTGTTCCTGGCCACCCTGGGCTCTAGTACCTGAGCCTTCTATTTCCTGCGGCTTCCCTGTTCCCGAGCCTTCTGTGTGGCTGCCTGTTGCTGTGGCTTCCCCGTTCCTGAGCCTTCTGTGTGGCTGCCTGTTGCTGTGGCTTGCTTTTCCCTGTGGCTTCCCCATTCCCGAGCCTTCTGTGTGGCTCCCCATTGCTGTGGCGTGCCTATCCCTGTGGCTCCCCTGTTAATTGGATTTCCCTGTTGCTGACCCCGGACCGTGACCCCGACCTCGCTGCCTGCTGCCTGCCCTGACCTTTTGCCTGTCGCCTGGATTCTGCACCACTGACGCCAGCCCTGACCCCTGCTTCCATACCAACTACGGATACTCTTACAGGACTCTGTCCCGGGGGCCTGGTCGGTTTCTTTGCATCCCTACCTCAGCCCGGCGGGTCCGCTTCCTGTTTGGAGACCAGCTCCGTCACACCCGGATCCCTGCAGTGTATATAGGAAATAGTGAAGACGTATTAATAAAACCCTTCTGTACCCGAGGGAGCGGCGGTTTCATGGTGTTTCTCCTCTCCCGTCGCTGCTTCTGATCTCCGATATTCCGGATGTTCCGCCATTACTGGGAATCTTGTTGAGTTCTTCGGAGGTACCGGACGATCTTCCGAAGCGCCGCTGGTCCAATCCCCTTCCAAGCTGATGCTACAAAAAGATGTCATCATTTAGCATACAGAGCGGACGCAAACGGTACTTACAAAGTAAATGCGCAGCTTCGATGAATCCTTACCCAGGGAACTTACCGGATCTTAGTGGATCTGGACCTCAGTACTTTAATATTGTTTGAACTTTCTGCAAAAAGTTTGCGTATACAAAAGCAGTCACCCCCGAAAAGGCCGTTTCGGGGTTCGGGAACCACTAGTAGTTCACAAGGGTTCGTTAAAGGAAATCTGCAATGGCGGCTCCCGGGCAGGATAGCGGGGTCGTGAGCCCGTGTGGGGGCAGGGCACTTAGTGAGACCCCAAACTGCACCTCGGCATGGGGGGGATCGCTCACAGCAGGAGCTTCTAAAGTCGCTTCCCACAATGCTTTGCATCCACAGCAGCAAGGCATTGTGGGGCGTGACTTTGGAAGCTCCCGCAGTGAGTGACAGCTGTACCCCCCCATGCTGCCTGCACACACTGAGGGGCAGTTGGGGGGATTATTAAGCGTGTGTTCCCCCCACGAGCTCAGGACACTATACTGCCTGGGATCGGTCACACAGTGTTAGGCCAGGCCCCCAGTGGCCGCTACCGCGTGTGCGCCACACAGCACAACCCTCTATGGAGCAGGCCACAGTGGCCGTGGGTGTGTGGGCGCGCAAAGTGCGATGACGCGTACGCTGGAAGGGAAGACAAGAACGTTGTATTCCTGTGCCACAGGCCCCCCCATCATAGCCCCGCGCATCCCATCGCTCCCCTACAGACCGCAGATTGCAGCTTTTATCTGTGCACGCGCCACCAGGTCACCAGGCGCGCGTGCAACAGTAAACACCGGGGCCGCAGCGATAGTCTGAGGAGTCGGCGATAAGATTTATTCATTAGGGGTTTGTGGGACAGGGTAATAAAGACTGGGAACCCGTGGGTTAAACTATGCAAAGTAAAGTATGTAACTAAAACTAACACAACATACACAACATACACAAATCTGATAAAAGAAATAGCCGTTACATTGACACCAGTAATGGGAAGTTTTGTTACGTTCTTACAGAGGCTGAAGTGGCCTCAAAAAGCAGCGGTACTGTGCCCAGTTACATACATAGTAGATGAGGTTGAAAAAAGACATGCGTCCATCAAGTTCAACCTATATTAAAGACGATTTGCCGTTATTAAGGGTTTAACCCCTCGTATTTAAACGACTAGCACATCTGGGGACTGATATTTATTCAGAAATAATGTATTTATTTATTTATAAAATGTTTTACCAGGAAGTAATACATTGAGAGTTACCTCTCGTTCTCACGCATGTCCTGAGGGGTGTGAGGCTTTAATAATGAAACGCTAATAATAAAGCAGGGGCACTGCCCCCCCCCCCCAGCACCCTGGCACATGGACATTATTGTAGGATACGTCACGGCTCATACTGACCTTTGTTTGCCAGGCGTGTATCACATTACCAGCGTCTCCCTCGTGTCATTTCCGCTTGGCGCCGACGCCTCTCACCTCCCAGAAGCCTCTGCTTCTCTGCAGCACGAGATTTCTTTGTTTGCAGAGAAGGACGTTCCGGCTTCACTTTCCTCATTGCAATGTGGGCGTACGCCCGAAAGTGAAAGTAACACACTGCCGAGCGTTCAGAAACCCCTGTGCTGCGCTGCACGTGTGATAACCAGTCATTCATTTAACCCTTTAGGCACTTTCACATATTTCCGTGAGCTCGGCCCACAGGACAATAAGAAATAATATACATTTAGTGCAGGTGCCGGCTGAGCCGGAGACCACCGGGACGGGGTGAGCCGGAGATCACCGGGACGGGGTGAGCCGGAGATCACCGGGACGGGGTGAGCCGGAGATCACCGGGACGGGGTGAGCCGGAGATCACCGGGACGGGGTGAGCCGGAGATCACCGGGACGGGGTGAGCCGGAGATCACCGGGACGGGGTGAGCCGGAGATCACCGGGACGGGGTGAGCCGGAGATCACCGGGACGGGGTGAGCCGGAGATCACCGGGACGGGGTGAGCCGGTGCAATCATTTTGTTATCCGAAGATGCAACTAAACGTTATTAGACTAAGGATCAAAATGTAGAATTTCCCTAATAAATTGCAGCCAGTGTGGGAGGGGCGCGGGGTCTGTGTGTATTTGGGAGGAGGGCGGGGTCTGTGTGTACTTGGGAGGAGGGCGGGGTCTGTGTGTACTTGGGAGGAGGGCGGGGTCTGTGTGTACTTGGGAGGAGGGCGGGGTCTGTGTGTACTTGGGAGGAGGGCGGGGTCTGTGTGTACTTGGGAGGAGGGCGGGGTCTGTGTGTACTTGGGAGGAGGGCGGGGTCTGTGTGTACTTGGGAGGAGGGCGGGGTCTGTGTGTACTTGGGAGGAGGGCGGGGTCTGTGTGTACTTGGGAGGAGGGCGGGGTCTGTGTGTACTTGGGAGGAGGGCGGGGTCTGTGTGTACTTGGGAGGAGGGCGGGGTCTGTGTGTACTTGGGAGGAGGGCGGGGTCTGTGTGTACTTGGGAGGAGGGCGGGGTCTGTGTGTACTTGGGAGGAGGGCGGGGTCTGTGTGTACTTGGGAGGAGGGCGGGGTCTGTGTGTACTTGGGAGGAGGGCGGGGTCTGTGTGTACTTGGGAGGAGGGCGGGGTCTGTGTGTACTTGGGAGGAGGGCGGGGTCTGTGTGTACTTGGGAGGAGGGCGGGGTCTGTGTGTACTTGGGAGGAGGGCGGGGTCTGTGTGTACTTGGGAGGAGGGCGGGGTCTGTGTGTACTTGGGAGGAGGGCGGGGTCTGTGTGTACTTGGGAGGAGGGCGGGGTCTGTGTGTACTTGGGAGGAGGGCGGGGTCTGTGTGTACTTGGGAGGAGGGCGGGGTCTGTGTGTACTTGGGAGGAGGGCGGGGTCTGTGTGTACTTGGGAGGAGGGCGGGGTCTGTGTGTACTTGGGAGGAGGGCGGGGTCTGTGTGTACTTGGGAGGAGGGCGGGGTCTGTGTGTACTTGGGAGGAGGGCGGGGTCTGTGTGTACTTGGGAGGAGGGCGGGGTCTGTGTGTACTTGGGAGGAGGGCGGGGTCTGTGTGTACTTGGGAGGAGGGCGGGGTCTGTGTGTACTTGGGAGGAGGGCGGGGTCTGTGTGTACTTGGGAGGAGGGCGGGGTCTGTGTGTACTTGGGAGGAGGGCGGGGTCTGTGTGTACTTGGGAGGAGGGCGGGGTCTGTGTGTACTTGGGAGGAGGGCGGGGTCTGTGTGTACTTGGGAGGAGGGCGGGGTCTGTGTGTACTTGGGAGGAGGGCGGGGTCTGTGTGTACTTGGGAGGAGGGCGGGGTCTGTGTGTACTTGGGAGGAGGGCGGGGTCTGTGTGTACTTGGGAGGAGGGCGGGGTCTGTGTGTACTTGGGAGGAGGGCGGGGTCTGTGTGTACTTGGGAGGAGGGCGGGGTCTGTGTGTACTTGGGAGGAGGGCGGGGTCTGTGTGTACTTGGGAGGAGGGCGGGGTCTGTGTGTACTTGGGAGGAGGGCGGGGTCTGTGTGTACTTGGGAGGAGGGCGGGGTCTGTGTGTACTTGGGAGGAGGGCGGGGTCTGTGTGTACTTGGGAGGAGGGCGGGGTCTGTGTGTACTTGGGAGGAGGGCGGGGTCTGTGTGTACTTGGGAGGAGGGCGGGGTCTGTGTGTACTTGGGAGGAGGGCGGGGTCTGTGTGTACTTGGGAGGAGGGCGGGGTCTGTGTGTACTTGGGAGGAGGGCGGGGTCTGTGTGTACTTGGGAGGAGGGCGGGGTCTGTGTGTACTTGGGAGGAGGGCGGGGTCTGTGTGTACTTGGGAGGAGGGCGGGGTCTGTGTGTACTTGGGAGGAGGGCGGGGTCTGTGTGTACTTGGGAGGAGGGCGGGGTCTGTGTGTACTTGGGAGGAGGGCGGGGTCTGTGTGTACTTGGGAGGAGGGCGGGGTCTGTGTGTACTTGGGAGGAGGGCGGGGTCTGTGTGTACTTGGGAGGAGGGCGGGGTCTGTGTGTACTTGGGAGGAGGGCGGGGTCTGTGTGTACTTGGGAGGAGGGCGGGGTCTGTGTGTACTTGGGAGGAGGGCGGGGTCTGTGTGTACTTGGGAGGAGGGCGGGGTCTGTGTGTACTTGGGAGGAGGGCGGGGTCTGTGTGTACTTGGGAGGAGGGCGGGGTCTGTGTGTACTTGGGAGGAGGGCGGGGTCTGTGTGTACTTGGGAGGAGGGCGGGGTCTGTGTGTACTTGGGAGGAGGGCGGGGTCTGTGTGTACTTGGGAGGAGGGCGGGGTCTGTGTGTACTTGGGAGGAGGGCGGGGTCTGTGTGTACTTGGGAGGAGGGCGGGGTCTGTGTGTACTTGGGAGGAGGGCGGGGTCTGTGTGTACTTGGGAGGAGGGCGGGGTCTGTGTGTACTTGGGAGGAGGGCGGGGTCTGTGTGTACTTGGGAGGAGGGCGGGGTCTGTGTGTACTTGGGAGGAGGGCGGGGTCTGTGTGTACTTGGGAGGAGGGCGGGGTCTGTGTGTACTTGGGAGGAGGGCGGGGTCTGTGTGTACTTGGGAGGAGGGCGGGGTCTGTGTGTACTTGGGAGGAGGGCGGGGTCTGTGTGTACTTGGGAGGAGGGCGGGGTCTGTGTGTACTTGGGAGGAGGGCGGGGTCTGTGTGTACTTGGGAGGAGGGCGGGGTCTGTGTGTACTTGGGAGGAGGGCGGGGTCTGTGTGTACTTGGGAGGAGGGCGGGGTCTGTGTGTACTTGGGAGGAGGGCGGGGTCTGTGTGTACTTGGGAGGAGGGCGGGGTCTGTGTGTACTTGGGAGGAGGGCGGGGTCTGTGTGTACTTGGGAGGAGGGCGGGGTCTGTGTGTACTTGGGAGGAGGGCGGGGTCTGTGTGTACTTGGGAGGAGGGCGGGGTCTGTGTGTACTTGGGAGGAGGGCGGGGTCTGTGTGTACTTGGGAGGAGGGCGGGGTCTGTGTGTACTTGGGAGGAGGGCGGGGTCTGTGTGTACTTGGGAGGAGGGCGGGGTCTGTGTGTACTTGGGAGGAGGGCGGGGTCTGTGTGTACTTGGGAGGAGGGCGGGGTCTGTGTGTACTTGGGAGGAGGGCGGGGTCTGTGTGTACTTGGGAGGAGGGCGGGGTCTGTGTGTACTTGGGAGGAGGGCGGGGTCTGTGTGTACTTGGGAGGAGGGCGGGGTCTGTGTGTACTTGGGAGGAGGGCGGGGTCTGTGTGTACTTGGGAGGAGGGCGGGGTCTGTGTGTACTTGGGAGGAGGGCGGGGTCTGTGTGTACTTGGGAGGAGGGCGGGGTCTGTGTGTACTTGGGAGGAGGGCGGGGTCTGTGTGTACTTGGGAGGAGGGCGGGGTCTGTGTGTACTTGGGAGGAGGGCGGGGTCTGTGTGTACTTGGGAGGAGGGCGGGGTCTGTGTGTACTTGGGAGGAGGGCGGGGTCTGTGTGTACTTGGGAGGAGGGCGGGGTCTGTGTGTACTTGGGAGGAGGGCGGGGTCTGTGTGTACTTGGGAGGAGGGCGGGGTCTGTGTGTACTTGGGAGGAGGGCGGGGTCTGTGTGTACTTGGGAGGAGGGCGGGGTCTGTGTGTACTTGGGAGGAGGGCGGGGTCTGTGTGTACTTGGGAGGAGGGCGGGGTCTGTGTGTACTTGGGAGGAGGGCGGGGTCTGTGTGTACTTGGGAGGAGGGCGGGGTCTGTGTGTACTTGGGAGGAGGGCGGGGTCTGTGTGTACTTGGGAGGAGGGCGGGGTCTGTGTGTACTTGGGAGGAGGGCGGGGTCTGTGTGTACTTGGGAGGAGGGCGGGGTCTGTGTGTACTTGGGAGGAGGGCGGGGTCTGTGTGTACTTGGGAGGAGGGCGGGGTCTGTGTGTACTTGGGAGGAGGGCGGGGTCTGTGTGTACTTGGGAGGAGGGCGGGGTCTGTGTGTACTTGGGAGGAGGGCGGGGTCTGTGTGTACTTGGGAGGAGGGCGGGGTCTGTGTGTACTTGGGAGGAGGGCGGGGTCTGTGTGTACTTGGGAGGAGGGCGGGGTCTGTGTGTACTTGGGAGGAGGGCGGGGTCTGTGTGTACTTGGGAGGAGGGCGGGGTCTGTGTGTACTTGGGAGGAGGGCGGGGTCTGTGTGTACTTGGGAGGAGGGCGGGGTCTGTGTGTACTTGGGAGGAGGGCGGGGTCTGTGTGTACTTGGGAGGAGGGCGGGGTCTGTGTGTACTTGGGAGGAGGGCGGGGTCTGTGTGTACTTGGGAGGAGGGCGGGGTCTGTGTGTACTTGGGAGGAGGGCGGGGTCTGTGTGTACTTGGGAGGAGGGCGGGGTCTGTGTGTACTTGGGAGGAGGGCGGGGTCTGTGTGTACTTGGGAGGAGGGCGGGGTCTGTGTGTACTTGGGAGGAGGGCGGGGTCTGTGTGTACTTGGGAGGAGGGCGGGGTCTGTGTGTACTTGGGAGGAGGGCGGGGTCTGTGTGTACTTGGGAGGAGGGCGGGGTCTGTGTGTACTTGGGAGGAGGGCGGGGTCTGTGTGTACTTGGGAGGAGGGCGGGGTCTGTGTGTACTTGGGAGGAGGGCGGGGTCTGTGTGTACTTGGGAGGAGGGCGGGGTCTGTGTGTACTTGGGAGGAGGGCGGGGTCTGTGTGTACTTGGGAGGAGGGCGGGGTCTGTGTGTACTTGGGAGGAGGGCGGGGTCTGTGTGTACTTGGGAGGAGGGCGGGGTCTGTGTGTACTTGGGAGGAGGGCGGGGTCTGTGTGTACTTGGGAGGAGGGCGGGGTCTGTGTGTACTTGGGAGGAGGGCGGGGTCTGTGTGTACTTGGGAGGAGGGCGGGGTCTGTGTGTACTTGGGAGGAGGGCGGGGTCTGTGTGTACTTGGGAGGAGGGCGGGGTCTGTGTGTACTTGGGAGGAGGGCGGGGTCTGTGTGTACTTGGGAGGAGGGCGGGGTCTGTGTGTACTTGGGAGGAGGGCGGGGTCTGTGTGTACTTGGGAGGAGGGCGGGGTCTGTGTGTACTTGGGAGGAGGGCGGGGTCTGTGTGTACTTGGGAGGAGGGCGGGGTCTGTGTGTACTTGGGAGGAGGGCGGGGTCTGTGTGTACTTGGGAGGAGGGCGGGGTCTGTGTGTACTTGGGAGGAGGGCGGGGTCTGTGTGTACTTGGGAGGAGGGCGGGGTCTGTGTGTACTTGGGAGGAGGGCGGGGTCTGTGTGTACTTGGGAGGAGGGCGGGGTCTGTGTGTACTTGGGAGGAGGGCGGGGTCTGTGTGTACTTGGGAGGAGGGCGGGGTCTGTGTGTACTTGGGAGGAGGGCGGGGTCTGTGTGTACTTGGGAGGAGGGCGGGGTCTGTGTGTACTTGGGAGGAGGGCGGGGTCTGTGTGTACTTGGGAGGAGGGCGGGGTCTGTGTGTACTTGGGAGGAGGGCGGGGTCTGTGTGTACTTGGGAGGAGGGCGGGGTCTGTGTGTACTTGGGAGGAGGGCGGGGTCTGTGTGTACTTGGGAGGAGGGCGGGGTCTGTGTGTACTTGGGAGGAGGGCGGGGTCTGTGTGTACTTGGGAGGAGGGCGGGGTCTGTGTGTACTTGGGAGGAGGGCGGGGTCTGTGTGTACTTGGGAGGAGGGCGGGGTCTGTGTGTACTTGGGAGGAGGGCGGGGTCTGTGTGTACTTGGGAGGAGGGCGGGGTCTGTGTGTACTTGGGAGGAGGGCGGGGTCTGTGTGTACTTGGGAGGAGGGCGGGGTCTGTGTGTACTTGGGAGGAGGGCGGGGTCTGTGTGTACTTGGGAGGAGGGCGGGGTCTGTGTGTACTTGGGAGGAGGGCGGGGTCTGTGTGTACTTGGGAGGAGGGCGGGGTCTGTGTGTACTTGGGAGGAGGGCGGGGTCTGTGTGTACTTGGGAGGAGGGCGGGGTCTGTGTGTACTTGGGAGGAGGGCGGGGTCTGTGTGTACTTGGGAGGAGGGCGGGGTCTGTGTGTACTTGGGAGGAGGGCGGGGTCTGTGTGTACTTGGGAGGAGGGCGGGGTCTGTGTGTACTTGGGAGGAGGGCGGGGTCTGTGTGTACTTGGGAGGAGGGCGGGGTCTGTGTGTACTTGGGAGGAGGGCGGGGTCTGTGTGTACTTGGGAGGAGGGCGGGGTCTGTGTGTACTTGGGAGGAGGGCGGGGTCTGTGTGTACTTGGGAGGAGGGCGGGGTCTGTGTGTACTTGGGAGGAGGGCGGGGTCTGTGTGTACTTGGGAGGAGGGCGGGGTCTGTGTGTACTTGGGAGGAGGGCGGGGTCTGTGTGTACTTGGGAGGAGGGCGGGGTCTGTGTGTACTTGGGAGGAGGGCGGGGTCTGTGTGTACTTGGGAGGAGGGCGGGGTCTGTGTGTACTTGGGAGGAGGGCGGGGTCTGTGTGTACTTGGGAGGAGGGCGGGGTCTGTGTGTACTTGGGAGGAGGGCGGGGTCTGTGTGTACTTGGGAGGAGGGCGGGGTCTGTGTGTACTTGGGAGGAGGGCGGGGTCTGTGTGTACTTGGGAGGAGGGCGGGGTCTGTGTGTACTTGGGAGGAGGGCGGGGTCTGTGTGTACTTGGGAGGAGGGCGGGGTCTGTGTGTACTTGGGAGGAGGGCGGGGTCTGTGTGTACTTGGGAGGAGGGCGGGGTCTGTGTGTACTTGGGAGGAGGGCGGGGTCTGTGTGTACTTGGGAGGAGGGCGGGGTCTGTGTGTACTTGGGAGGAGGGCGGGGTCTGTGTGTACTTGGGAGGAGGGCGGGGTCTGTGTGTACTTGGGAGGAGGGCGGGGTCTGTGTGTACTTGGGAGGAGGGCGGGGTCTGTGTGTACTTGGGAGGAGGGCGGGGTCTGTGTGTACTTGGGAGGAGGGCGGGGTCTGTGTGTACTTGGGAGGAGGGCGGGGTCTGTGTGTACTTGGGAGGAGGGCGGGGTCTGTGTGTACTTGGGAGGAGGGCGGGGTTTGTGTGTACTTGGGAGGAGGGCGGGGTTTGTGTGTACTTGGGAGGAGGGCGGGGTTTGTGTGTACTTGGGAGGAGGGCGGGGTTTGTGTGTACTTGGGAGGAGGGCGGGGTTTGTGTGTGTAGAGGGAGAGAGGGGGTGGCCCGGTATTAAAGGGGTTGCACCCCATTTGGCCACCCCTGACCGCACCAGGGAGACAAGGGGTTAACTGGGCTGAGGTCCAGAAATGTGATGTAACCCTTGTTATGACATGTAAATGTATTTTCCCCTGTTCCATTGTAATGTCTGGTTACTCAGTGTTTGCATCACACACACACTAGAATCCATCCGGGAGCACAAGGGTTAATAATTCTTTAATGATTATAGCTCTTTGTGTAAGTTTCCCGCCTTTTCGGACACCATTTTGCAGGTCCCCATTGGCCGCCATTAGGGCTCAATGCATTTCAATAGGAATTTGTGCTGTTTTCGTCCTGTTTCCTGTAGTGACCAGCAGGTGGCGTCCGAGAGGGAGAGCGGCGGTTTCCCATTGAAAGTCAATGGGCTCATTGACTTCAATGGAGATGCCTCGAGGTAACCTAGTTGGCTGCCGTCCAGACCGCAAACCGCAAAGCGGATACAATGTCCTTCAAAAGAGCTAAAATCACTGGGTCAAGTTCAACGTCAATTAGCGGGGGAATAAACTGTTCTAGGGCACCTAGGGATAAAATTATTTTTGCCCCTAGTTCCTAAGCGTCCCCCCACTCGACCACCACCGGGTCCCCGAATCCTGGACCCCCGATAAGGGTCGAACCAGATAGAGCGGGTCGCGCCATAGGCTTTGCCGGCGGCGGCAGAAACGGCTCAGAAAAATGACTAAGTGAGAAATGCTGAATTTTAGGAATCCATATCTCCGGTTCCGGAGGGTTCAGCGGATCAGGGTTTGGGGTATCTGTAGCCACTGCTCCGGCATCGCTGCAGAACCATCCTTGACCCGCTTGGACCAACCCGACGGAGTATGGACCCCCTTGAAGTTCGGGACTTTTCCCATAGACTTCAATGGCAGAAAACCCCCATTGACTTCAATGGCGGCGATTTACCATTGAAAGTCTATGGCGGAGCTGCCCGTTGTTTTCAATGGGGATTTAGTGAAAAGCTGAGATTTCTTTTTTCAATGGAGATTTTTGTATTAAAATGATTTAATGTGCATTTGTGTAACTCCGGTTTCTTAGGTCGTAGCAAGTCGCTTTTTGGACCATATGGTGTCCCAGTTCTGGCAATGCGAACTGGGAAGTTTGGACCTGCTAAACCTAACGGAACCGGATATTTTAATACGTTTATGTTTTATGCTTAATAGTGTATCTTAAGGTATGGACAAAGACCCAGAAGAAATTCTTTTGGGCCATAAGGTAGCAGATGGCCCTGGGGACGCCGCTATGTCTAGGATTTAAGTGCTGTTCAAAGAGTTTTATCACCCTCACTGTTTATCCGAAGCCCAAACCAGGGCAGGTCTTAAGTGTTCCAATTAACACCTTTCAACAAAGGTTTTCCTGCCAGAACTCCAAATGGTAGACTGTCTGGCATTCCTGACGTAAATGTGGGGCTTCAGAAATGAGACCCCCAGAGTTCTACTGCGCATGTGCCAACTAGCAGGGGGGCATGGGTCAGAATGCTTTCCCACGTTAGTGAGTGGCTGGAGGTAATTGTAAACCAATCCCCTGTGCTTAAGGTTAAGAATAGAAGGAGAATGGTTTATAAACTGCTGTCCACCCATATATCCTTTGTCTTCGTTTGCTGATATGGTTACCTGATATCACCTGAATGATTTCCTCACTGCTGAAAGAAATGCTACATCATACTTCTCATTCCCCAACCCTTAAGTAAGTGTACTTCTTGTTTGTTACTGTATTATCTGTTGTGTTCACCTTTATTCTAAGGAATAAATACAATTTATTATATCTTAAGCCTCGTTCAGTTCAAACCCAATTATTTTTGTGTAATATTAATAAGCCTGTGGAAGCTATCGTCACAGGCGTATTAATAAAACTGGTGGCAGCTGGTGGGATTGAACTGGGTCTGGATTACAGTATTCTGTGGGGTACTGTGATCCAGTGGGAACTTGATGGTAATTGCAAGTTCCTGGGACTAAAGATATTGAACACACAGTAGTGCAACAAGTAACGCAAGTTGTCACACCACCTCACTGCTGCGACCCAGAACTCAGAGCCATGAGTGAAGCGGAGAACCTCTATTACCTGAGAACTAGAAATCAGCTAAAAGACAAGTGCCGTGCCTATGGACTGGAATATGTGGACCAGGAGGTCGAGGACATGGTTGTTGCAGTCACCGCATATGAAGCTGAGCATCCAGAGGTCCTGGAAGTAGCTCAGCTTGCCCTTTTACAGCCGCCCGGAGATCAGGGACTGAACCCAGTGCCGGGCTGGCAGGATCCCGGGGAGGGACCAAGTGCACCTCCCAGGACAAGTGCAGCAGGAGGGACACTGATAGCTGCGGCTACCAGCCCGTTTACCCCTGAAATGCTGGCACTGATAACAGCGTGGGGAGACAGAGGGACACCGGAGGAGCGGCTACATTTTATCTCTATGGCAGTGAACAGACCCGCTTATTGCCCCCCGGTCCGACCCCCCAAAGATGGACTCCAACTGGACAAGCACAGCCTCACCAAGTATGTGGAGGGCACTGATCAGATTGACATGTTTCTAAGGAACTTTGAAACGCAGTGCCGGCGGTACGGGGTGCTTCCCCAGCATAGGGTTGCACGCCTGGATCCGCTACTCTCCGGCTTGGCTAAGCAGACCTTGATGGCGCTTCCAGATGAGTTTGCTGATGACTATGACCACCTGAAAGAACTTTTGCTGTTTCAGCACGGTTTTACCCCTGAAGCTTACCGGGGTAAGTTCCGGCTGGAGGAGAGGCACCCTCAGGAGACCTATGTCACTTATGTGACCCGCATGGCTTTGTACGGGTTACACTGGGTGGAGGGCTCTGAGGCCAAGACTTACCAACGCCTGCTGGACCTCATCTTTCAGGAGCAGCTCATGCAGCAGTGCCCGCCGGCGGTGAGGGCTTTTGTGTATGATAAAAAGCCCAAGACCTACACCGAGGCGGCGAGGATGGCAGATGACTATGTGGTCAGCCGGTCCCAGATGACCGCCAAGGTACCAGCCAAAGCGGTAACCCCACCGGTGCCGGCCAAGAAAGCTGTGAGTACCCCCCAGTGGACCCAAAAGCCGCCTGCGGGCAGCGGGTCACAGAAGGCGGGAGAGCTCCGGCATGAGCGCCGGTGCTACAATTGCAACAGCACTGGTCACCTTAGACCAGATTGCCCGGAACCCCTGCGTTCCAATGGACCCTACCGAGGGCAACGCACCCCAGCTGCAAAGCCGGTAGCCCGCGTGCGGGTGGCTTCCACCAAAGAACCAGGACCGGTCATGGAAACAACTCCCAGCGAGACGTCCCATGTCACCCCTACCCCGGTTTCTTCAGTGCCTACAGCCAGGAGCGGAAAACATCACAGCGCAGACCTGCAGCAGACGGACGGCAGGAGCAAGCATCTCACCCCGGTCACAGTCGGTGACCGGCAAGCAGTTGGCTTACTTGATTCAGGAGCTGCAGTGACCCTGGTCCGACCTGATATGGTCCGGCCAGAGGAATTGATCCCAGGCCCTGGGATGCAGATCACTGTGGCTGACGGAGAGCCACGTTTCCTGCAGGTGGCCCGCATTTTTTTGGATTGGGGGGTGGGCAAGGGTGTGCGGGAGGTGGGGGTTTTACCAGGTTTGGATGCTGAAATTCTTTTGGGCAATGACCTGGGACCGATGACCTGCACCTACGACCGTGTGCCCCAGCCCGCTGCAGTGGCGGCGGTTACCCGGAGCCAGACCGCGGCAATGCCGGCGGTGGCCACCCCAGTCCCCCAGCCTTTGGGACCAACGTTAGCGGAGGGCACAGAGGAGCCCAGGGAGGTAAGCCAGGATCAGTTGCAACCACAGGCTGACTTACTGTTCCCCCTTACCGTGTCCCCTTCCCCTGACAATGACATGACTGGGGGGGGGCCAGATTTAGGAGCCCAGTTTAGGGAGGCAGTGATGGCAGACCCTACCCTGGCCGGCGTGAGACTTCGGGCGTCCGAATCTCAGGCAGGGGAGGGCACTGAGCGCTGCCTATGGCATAAGGGACTCCTATACAGAGAAGAAGGGAACCCGGGAATAGAGAAGGGATTGACCGGTAAGCGACAGCTAGTAGTACCCCAGTGGTACCAACAGCAATTGTTACGGGTAGCTCACTCTATTCCGTTAGCGGGACATCAGGGGGTCACCAGAACGCGAGCCCGGTTATTGCAGCGTTACTTCTGGCCGGGGGCATCCAGGGATGCGGCTGATTTCTGCCGCTCCTGTGATACCTGCCAGCGAGTAGGTAAGGCGGGCGACCGTGTGAAGGCACCCCTGAGACCCCTACCGATAATAGGGGAACCCTTCCAGAAGGTAGCGATGGACCTGATAGGACCCCTCATGATTCCTAGCAGGTCAGGGAAGCGCTACATCCTCACGGTGGTGGATTTTGCCACCCGGTACCCTGAGGCGGTAGCGCTTGGCACCATAAGTGCCAAGACAGTGGCAGCAGCTTTGCTGAACATTTTTGCTAGGGTAGGTTTCCCTAGTGAGATCCTAACTGATCAGGGGTCGCAGTTCATGAGTGAACTGTTACATTGTCTCTGGGATGCCTGCAGGGTACAGCACCAGCGCACTACCCCTTACCATCCCCATACAAACGGATTATGTGAGAGGTTTAATGGTACCCTGAAGCAGATGCTTCGGACCTTTATAGAGGCGGAGGGGAAAGACTGGGAGATTCACCTGCAGCACTTGCTGTTTGCCTACCGAGAGGTACCGCAAGAATCTACAGGCTTCTCCCCCTTCGAGCTACTATATGGCCGCAGGGTACGTGGACCTCTGGACCTCGCTTCTCCCCCTTCGAGCTACTATATGGCCGCAGGGTACGTGGACCTCTGGACCTCTTCCGTGAGGGATGGGAGGGGGAGACTACTGCTACTGATGCTTCAGTGATCCAGTATGTAGTAGATCTCAGAGACCGGTTAGAGATGCTTATGGGGGTGGCCCAGGACCACCTCAGGGCTGCTCAGACCAAGCAGAAGCAATGGTATGACCAGCAGGCCCGTAGCCGAGAGTTCATCCCAGGACAGCAGGTGCTTGTTCTCAAACCCACTCGGGAGAACAAGTTAATGGCTGCCTGGTCGGGACCGTATCCGGTCATCCGAAAGGTGAATGAGTGCAACTATGTTGTACAGGTAGCGCCTGAGAGGCACAAGACATATCACATTAATATGTTAAAGGAATACCGAGCACCGAGTATGGGAGCAGTAATGGCCATTTGTAGCCCACTGCTGGAGGATCCGGCGAGCAATGCTCTGCCTGATCTCCTAGGGGAGGCAAAGCAAGGAAACACTGTTGAGCAGGTAGAGATCGGGGCACAGTTGAGTGCTAGGCAGAAGGGAGAAGCCAGGGACATGCTAGCTCAGTATAGCGCCCTCTTCACTGACATGCCAGGGACCACACATCTCACCAAACACCCAGTACACACAGGGGACCTGCAGCCTCTGCATAAGCACGCTTATAGAGTGTCAGCAGAGGTCAAGACAAGTATGGAGAGAGAGATTGAGGAGATGCTGACCCTAGGGGTAATTACTCCGTCCCAGAGCCCTTGGGCAAGTCCAGTAGTCCTAGTGCCTAAGAAGGACAAAACCACCCGGTTTTGTGTGGACTACCGGTTGCTCAACGCTGGGACGGTGTCAGATGCTTACCCCATGCCCCGCATGGATGAGTTACTAGATGAACTCGCGGGGGCAAAGTATCTGACCACCATGGATCTGAACAAAGGCTACTGGCAGATTCCCCTGACCCTGGAGGCTAGGGAGAAGTCAGCATTCATCACTCCAAGTGGCCTCTATGAGTTTTTGGTGATGCCATTTGGGATGAAGAATGCCCCGGCTACCTTCCAACGCCTGGTCAATAGGTTACTGGAAGGGATGCAGAGCCATGCCAGGGCTTACTTAGATGACATTGCTGTCTTTAGTAATTCCTGGGAATCCCACATAGGACATGTAGCTGCGGTGCTGGATAGAATCAGGGAGGCTGGGCTTACCTTAAAACCCACTAAGTGTATGGTAGGGATGGCAGAAGTCCTGTACTTAGGGCACAGGGTGGGTGGAGGGCATCTCAAGCCAGAGCCAGCCAAGGTAGAAGCCATAGTTCAGTGGCCTGTTCCAAAAACCAAGAAACAGGTCATGGCCTTTTTGGGCACCGCAGGGTACTACAGGAAATTTGTCCCACAGTACAGCGCCGTGGCCAAACCCCTGACTGATCTGACTAAGAAGCAACTGCCTGTGCTTATTACCTGGTCTCCTGCCTGTGAAACTGCTTTCCAGGCACTGAAAGCTGCGCTTGCTGAGGCCCCCATCCTGGCTGCCCCAGATTATACCAAGCATTTTCTTATTCAGACTGATGCCTCAGACTTTGGTGTGGGGGCTGTGTTGAGCCAGGTGGGGGACGACGGCAAAGAGCACCCTGTGGTGTATCTCAGTCGCAAACTGCTCCCCAGGGAGGTGGCATATGCCACCATTGAAAAGGAGTGCTTGGCCATTGTGTGGGCACTCAAAAAGCTCCAGCCCTATTTCTATGGGAGGGCTTTCACGGTCATTACCGACCACAATCCCCTGAGCTGGCTACAGAGGGTATCAGGGGAAAATGCCAAACTGCTGAGATGGAGCTTGGCTTTGCAAGAATTTGAATTCACCATTCAGCACAAAAAGGGCAGTGAAAACAGCAATGCTGATGGACTTTCACGCCAGGACTATCCCTCTGAGACTGAATTCATTAATGGTGCCAGCAGTGCCCCACTCCCCGTCAGGGCCAGTGGGCCACAGGACACGCATTAAGAAGGGGAGGTGTAGAGGGAGAGAGGGGGTGGCCCGGTATTAAAGGGGTTGCACCCCATTTGGCCACCCCTGACCGCACCAGGGAGACAAGGGGTTAACTGGGCTGAGGTCCAGAAATGTGATGTAACCCTTGTTATGACATGTAAATGTATTTTCCCCTGTTCCATTGTAATGTCTGGTTACTCAGTGTTTGCATCACACACACACTAGAATCCATCCGGGAGCACAAGGGTTAATAATTCTTTAATGATTATAGCTCTTTGTGTAAGTTTCCCGCCTTTTCGGACACCATTTTGCAGGTCCCCATTGGCCGCCATTAGGGCTCAATGCATTTCAATAGGAATTTGTGCTGTTTTCGTCCTGTTTCCTGTAGTGACCAGCAGGTGGCGTCCGAGAGGGAGAGCGGCGGTTTCCCATTGAAAGTCAATGGGCTCATTGACTTCAATGGAGATGCCTCGAGGTAACCTAGTTGGCTGCCGTCCAGACCGCAAACCGCAAAGCGGATACAATGTCCTTCAAAAGAGCTAAAATCACTGGGTCAAGTTCAACGTCAATTAGCGGGGGAATAAACTGTTCTAGGGCACCTAGGGATAAAATTATTTTTGCCCCTAGTTCCTAAGCGTCCCCCCACTCGACCACCACCGGGTCCCCGAATCCTGGACCCCCGATAAGGGTCGAACCAGATAGAGCGGGTCGCGCCATAGGCTTTGCCGGCGGCGGCAGAAACGGCTCAGAAAAATGACTAAGTGAGAAATGCTGAATTTTAGGAATCCATATCTCCGGTTCCGGAGGGTTCAGCGGATCAGGGTTTGGGGTATCTGTAGCCACTGCTCCGGCATCGCTGCAGAACCATCCTTGACCCGCTTGGACCAACCCGACGGAGTATGGACCCCCTTGAAGTTCGGGACTTTTCCCATAGACTTCAATGGCAGAAAACCCCCATTGACTTCAATGGCGGCGATTTACCATTGAAAGTCTATGGCGGAGCTGCCCGTTGTTTTCAATGGGGATTTAGTGAAAAGCTGAGATTTCTTTTTTCAATGGAGATTTTTGTATTAAAATGATTTAATGTGCATTTGTGTAACTCCGGTTTCTTAGGTCGTAGCAAGTCGCTTTTTGGACCATATGGTGTCCCAGTTCTGGCAATGCGAACTGGGAAGTTTGGACCTGCTAAACCTAACGGAACCGGATATTTTAATACGTTTATGTTTTATGCTTAATAGTGTATATTAAGGTATGGACAAAGACCCAGAAGAAATTCTTTTGGGCCATAAGGTAGCAGATGGCCCTGGGGACGCCGCTATGTCTAGGATTTAAGTGCTGTTCAAAGAGTTTTATCACCCTCACTGTTTATCCGAAGCCCAAACCAGGGCAGGTCTTAAGTGTTCCAGTTAACACCTTTCAACAAAGGTTTTCCTGCCAGAACTCCAAATGGTAGACTGTCTGGCATTCCTGATGTAAATGTGGGGCTTCAGAAATGAGACCCCCAGAGTTCTACTGCGCATGTGCCAACTAGCAGGGGGGCATGGGTCAGAATGCTTTCCCACGTTAGTGAGTGGCTGGAGGTAATTGTAAACCAATCCCCTGTGCTTAAGGTTAAGAATAGAAGGAGAATGGTTTATAAACTGCTGTCCACCCATATATCCTTTGTCTTCGTTTGCTGATATGGTTACCTGATATCACCTGAATGATTTCCTTACTGCTGAAAGAAATGCTACATCATACTTCTCATTCCCCAACCCTTAAGTAAGTGTACTTCTTGTTTGTTACTGTATTATCTGTTGTGTTCACCTTTATTCTAAGGAATAAATACAATTTATTATATCTTAAGCCTCGTTCAGTTCAAACCCAATTATTTTTGTGTAATATTAATAAGCCTGTGGAAGCTATCGTCACAGTGTGTACTTGGGAGGAGGGCGGGGTTTGCGTGTACTTGGGAGGAGGGCGGGGTTTGCGTGTACTTGGGAGGAGGGCGGGGTTTGCGTGTACTTGGGAGGAGGGCGGGGTTTGCGTGTACTTGGGAGGAGGGCGGGGTTTGCGTGTACTTGGGAGGAGGGCGGGGTTTGCGTGTACTTGGGAGGAGGGCGGGGTTTGCGTGTACTTGGGAGGAGGGCGGGGTTTGCGTGTACTTGGGAGGAGGGCGGGGTTTGCGTGTACTTGGGAGGAGGGCGGGGTTTGCGTGTACTTGGGAGGAGGGCGGGGTTTGCGTGTACTTGGGAGGAGGGCGGGGTTTGCGTGTACTTGGGAGGAGGGCGGGGTTTGCGTGTACTTGGGAGGAGGGCGGGGTTTGCGTGTACTTGGGAGGAGGGCGGGGTTTGCGTGTACTTGGGAGGAGGGCGGGGTTTGCGTGTACTTGGGAGGAGGGCGGGGTTTGCGTGTACTTGGGAGGAGGGCGGGGTTTGCGTGTACTTGGGAGGAGGGCGGGGTTTGCGTGTACTTGGGAGGAGGGCGGGGTTTGCGTGTACTTGGGAGGAGGGCGGGGTTTGCGTGTACTTGGGAGGAGGGCGGGGTTTGCGTGTACTTGGGAGGAGGGCGGGGTTTGCGTGTACTTGGGAGGAGGGCGGGGTTTGCGTGTACTTGGGAGGAGGGCGGGGTTTGCGTGTACTTGGGAGGAGGGCGGGGTTTGCGTGTACTTGGGAGGAGGGCGGGGTTTGCGTGTACTTGGGAGGAGGGCGGGGTTTGCGTGTACTTGGG
This sequence comes from Ascaphus truei, assembly GCF_040206685.1. Lineage (NCBI taxonomy): Eukaryota > Metazoa > Chordata > Amphibia > Anura > Ascaphidae > Ascaphus > Ascaphus truei. The sequence goes on along the minus strand of NC_134501.1, from coordinate 26,049,348 downwards.
AGGAGGGCGGGGTTTGCGTGTACTTGGGAGGAGGGCGGGGTTTGCGTGTACTTGGGAGGAGGGCGGGGTTTGCGTGTACTTGGGAGGAGGGCGGGGTTTGCGTGTACTTGGGAGGAGGGCGGGGTTTGCGTGTACTTGGGAGGAGGGCGGGGTTTGCGTGTACTTGGGAGGAGGGCGGGGTTTGCGTGTACTTGGGAGGAGGGCGGGGTTTGCGTGTACTTGGGAGGAGGGCGGGGTTTGCGTGTACTTGGGAGGAGGGCGGGGTTTGCGTGTACTTGGGAGGAGGGCGGGGTTTGCGTGTACTTGGGAGGAGGGCGGGGTTTGCGTGTACTTGGGAGGAGGGCGGGGTTTGCGTGTACTTGGGAGGAGGGCGGGGTTTGCGTGTACTTGGGAGGAGGGCGGGGTTTGCGTGTACTTGGGAGGAGGGCGGGGTTTGCGTGTACTTGGGAGGAGGGCGGGGTTTGCGTGTACTTGGGAGGAGGGCGGGGTTTGCGTGTACTTGGGAGGAGGGCGGGGTTTGCGTGTACTTGGGAGGAGGGCGGGGTTTGCGTGTACTTGGGAGGAGGGCGGGGTTTGCGTGTACTTGGGAGGAGGGCGGGGTTTGCGTGTACTTGGGAGGAGGGCGGGGTTTGCGTGTACTTGGGAGGAGGGCGGGGTTTGCGTGTACTTGGGAGGAGGGCGGGGTTTGCGTGTACTTGGGAGGAGGGCGGGGTTTGCGTGTACTTGGGAGGAGGGCGGGGTTTGCGTGTACTTGGGAGGAGGGCGGGGTTTGCGTGTACTTGGGAGGAGGGCGGGGTTTGCGTGTACTTGGGAGGAGGGCGGGGTTTGCGTGTACTTGGGAGGAGGGCGGGGTTTGCGTGTACTTGGGAGGAGGGCGGGGTTTGCGTGTACTTGGGAGGAGGGCGGGGTTTGCGTGTACTTGGGAGGAGGGCGGGGTTTGCGTGTACTTGGGAGGAGGGCGGGGTTTGCGTGTACTTGGGAGGAGGGCGGGGTTTGCGTGTACTTGGGAGGAGGGCGGGGTTTGCGTGTACTTGGGAGGAGGGCGGGGTTTGCGTGTACTTGGGAGGAGGGCGGGGTTTGCGTGTACTTGGGAGGAGGGCGGGGTTTGCGTGTACTTGGGAGGAGGGCGGGGTTTGCGTGTACTTGGGAGGAGGGCGGGGTTTGCGTGTACTTGGGAGGAGGGCGGGGATTGCGTATTTGGGAGGAGGGCGGGGATTGCGTATTTGGGAGGAGGGCGGGGATTGCGTATTTGGGAGGAGGGCGGGGTTTGTGTATTTGGGAGGAGGGCGGGGTTTGTGTATTTGGGAGGAGGGCGGGGTCTGTGTATTTGGGAGGAGGGCGGGGTTTGTGTATTTGGGAGGAGGGCGGGGTTTGTGTATTTGGGAGGAGGGCGGGGTTTGTGTATTTGGGAGGAGGGCGGGGTCTGTGTATTTGGGAGGAGGGCGGGGTTTGTGTATTTGGGAGGAGGGCGGGGTGTGTGTATTTGGGAGGAGGGCGGGGTTTGTGTGTATTTGGGAGGAGGGCGGGGTTTGTGTGTATTTGGGAGGAGGGCGGGGTTTGTGTGTATTTGGGAGGAGGGCGGGGTTTGTGTATTTGGGAGGAGGGCGGGGCTCGTGTGTATTTGGGAGGAGGGCGGGGTTTGTGTGTATTTGGGAGGAGGGCGGGGTTTGTGTGTATTTGGGAGGAGGGCGGGGTTTGTGTGTATTTGGGAGGAGGGCGGGGTTTGTGTATTTGGGAGGAGGGCGGGGTTTGTGTATTTGGGAGGAGGGCGGGGTCTGTGTATTTGGGAGGAGGGCGGGGTTTGTGTGTTTGGGAGGAGGGCGGGGTTTGTGTGTTTGGGAGGAGGGCGGGGTTTGTGTGTTTGGGAGGAGGGCGGGGTTTGTGTGTTTGGGAGGAGGGCGGGGTTTGTGTGTTTGGGAGAAGCGCGGGGTTTGTGTATTTGGGAGGAGGGCGGGGTTTGTGTTTTTGGGAGGAGGGCGGGGTCTGTGTATTTGGGAGGAGGGCGGGGTTTGTGTTTTTGGGAGGAGGGCGGGGTTTGTGTTTTTGGGAGGAGGGCGGGGTTTGTGTATTTGGGAGGAGGGCGGGGTTTGTGTATTTGGGAGGAGGGCGGGGTTTGTGTATTTGGGAGGAGGGCGGGGTTTGTGTTTTTGGGAGGAGGCCGGGGTTTGTGTGTTTGGGAGGAGGGCGGGGTTTGTGTGTTTGGGAGGAGGGCGGGGTTTGTGTGTTTGGGAGGAGCGCGGGATTTGTGTGTTTGGGAGGAGCGCGGGGTTTGTGTGTTTGGGAGGAGGGCGGGGTTTGTGTATTTGGGAAGGGTTTGTGTATTTGGGAAGGGGCGCGGGGTCTGCGTACTTGGGAGGAGGGCGGGGGTCTGCGTACTTGGGAGGAGGGCGGGGTTCTGCGTACTTGGGAGGAGTGCGGGGATTTGTGTATTTGTGTATTCCTGATGGGCCGGTCCGACTATGTAAATAGAACTCTTATACATTCCATATGCTCCGTCCCTATTCCCATGTCTGTGTATCTGCAGCTTTCTGGGTGTGTGATGAGTGAAATCTATTTGAGTAAGTGTGTGATGAGTGAGGGCCTATGGGTGAGTGTGTGATGAGTGAGGGCCTATGGGTAAATGTGTGATGAGTGAGGGCCTATGAGTGAGTATGTGATGAGTGAGGGCCTATGGGTGAGTGTGTGATGAGTGAGGGCCTATGGGTGAGTATGTGATGAGTGAGGGCCTATGGGTAAGTATGTGATGAGTGAGAGCCTATGGGTAAGTATGTGATGAGTGAGAGCCTATGGGTAAGTGTGTGATGAGTGAGGGCCTATGGGTAAGTGTGTGATGAGTGAGGGCCAATGGGTAAGTATGTGATGAGTGAGGGCCTATGGGTAAGTATGTGATGAGTGAGAGCCTATGGGTGAGTGTGTGATGACTGAGAGCCTATGGGTGAGTGTGTGATGAGTGAGGGCCTATGGGTAAGTATGTGATGAGTGAGGGCCTATGGGTGAGTGTGTGATGAGTGAGGGCCTATGGGTAAATGTGTGATGAGTGAGGGCCTATGGGTGAGTATGTGATGAGTGAGGGCCTATGGGTGAGTATGTGATGAGTGAGGGCCTATGGGTAAGTATGTGATGAGTGAGAGCCTATGGGTAAGTATGTGATGAGTGAGAGCCTATGGGTAAGTGTGTGATGAGTGAGGGCCTATGGGTAAGTGTGTGATGAGTGAGGGCCAATGGGTAAGTATGTGATGAGTGAGGGCCTATGGGTAAGTATGTGATGAGTGAGAGCCTATGGGTGAGTGTGTGATGACTGAGAGCCTATGGGTGAGTGTGTGATGAGTGAGGGCCTATGGGTAAGTATGTGATGAGTGAGGGCCTATGGGTGAGTGTGTGATGAGTGAGAGCCTATGGGTGAGTGTGTGATGAGTGAGGGCCTATGGGTAAGTATGTGATGAGTGAGGGCCTAAGGGTGAGTGTGTGATGAGTGAGAGCCTATGGGTGAGTGTGTGATGAGTGAGAGCCTATGAGTGAGTATGTGATGAGTGAGGGCCTATGGGTGAGTATGTGATGAGTGAGGGCCTATGGGTGAGTATGTGATGAGTGAGGGCCTATGGGTGAGTATGTGATGAGTGAGGGCCTATGGGTAAGTATGTGATGAGTGAGAGCCTATGGGTGAGTATGTGATGAGTGAGGGCCTATGGGTAAGTATGTGATGAGTGAGAGCCTATGGGTAAGTATGTGATGAGTGAGAGCCTATGGGTAAGTATGTGATGAGTGAGAGCCTATGGGTAAGTATGTGATGAGTGAGAGCCTATGGGTAAGTATGTGATTGAGGTTCTAGGGGTGTGTGATGAGAAAGCACCTATTCATCATTAGCAGCTGTGCTGTATGGTTTGGGTGTACTAACTGTGTAATATTTTGACTGCTGCTTGTGTATGTGTGTGTGTATGGGTGTCACTGTGTCACTGATGGTGTATGTATGAGTGTCACTATGACTGATTGAGTTATAATGTATTAGTATATATTCTGGGTGTTTTGTGTGTGTGTGTGGGGGCGGGGTTTGTTCCTATATGTGTGCGAGTTTCTTGGTCTCTGTATGTGGGTGTAACTGTGTATAATATTCTGATGTATTATGTTATGTAAATACCTCTGTTTGCCCCGTTCCCTTAAACCTTTATCATTCTGAATATATACCCTAGAAATATTTGCGCTGAGCAGGATATATCTGATTTTCCGTTGTAACCTGCAACCAAAAATAACATGTAGGAAACAAAATAAAGATATATTCTCAGCCCAATGTCCTATCGCGTTCGCCATCATATTCTAGGCCCTGATTTTGGGATCTCTTTTTTTCAGAGCTCGCAAATAATCGAAAATCTCACATGAGTTTGTTGCAACAAGAAGCACAGATAATGGTGTTTATTCTGAAAACCTCCTGCTGTCTGGCCATCCTGTCTCTCACCTGTCTCCCCTATCATCTATCCTAAACGCTGCTGCCAGAATCACTCTACTCTTTCCTAGATCTGTCCCCTAGTCTCCCCTGCTGAAATCCCTCTCCTGGCTTCCTATCAAATCCCGCATCTCACACTCCATTCTTCTCCTCACTTTTAAAGCTTTACACTCTTCTGCCCCTCCTTACATCTCAGCACTAATTTCTCGTTATGCACCATCCAGACTCTTGCGTTCTTCTCAAGGATGTCTTCTTTCTACCCCCTTTTGTATCTAAAGCCCTCTCCCGCATTAAACCCTTTTCACTGACTGCCCCACACCTCTGGAATGCCCTTCCCCTCAGTACCCGACTAGCACCCTCTCTATCCACCTTTAAGACCCACCTTAAGACACACTTGCTTAAAGAAGCATATGAATAGCACTGTGGATATTCTGAACACATGATACATAAAGATTGGCCCCCTGCAGACGCACTTACCAGAACTCCCTCCTACTGTCTCTGTACGTTCTCCCTACCAATTAGACTGTAAGCTCCTCGGGGCAGGGACTCCTCTTCCGAAATGTTACTTTTATGTCTAAAGCACTTATTCCCATATATCTGTTATTTATATTATCTGTTAATTATTTGATTACCACATGTATTACTACTGTGAAGCGCTATGTACATTAATGGCGCTATATAAATAAAGACATACAATACAATACAATCAAAGAACATAAATACCATGATGGGTAAATAGCGTTTTTCCCCGGATAAGTCTGGCGCAATGTGTTGGCGCTGGTTTTTCCTCCCTTTTTGTTAAATCCAGGGCAAACTTGAAAAGCAATGAACAAGAACTATAAAAAAACAATAGTGTTATGGACTTTTGAGGGGGATTATTTATCAACGTTGGCAAAAGTCCGGCCCACCCTGATGTTTTCCAGGGATGGCTTCTCTTTGATACATCTGCTGCCATTTTGGGCCTCCCACGTTTTGCGTCTGGAGGACCTTGACAAATAACTCCTCCCCAGAGGGCAGAAGCCAGGTTTATCCGGGCGTACACCGTGTATGTAAGAGATTTGTAAGCAAATCAAATCATCAATTAATTGGGGAGGATTTCTGTCTCTTCCTCGTTAGCAGACGACTGTCATTACGGGTCGGCTGTTCTACTTGTATTCCCCTGCTGCCTTAATGCTTATCGTGGTGTGGGCTGCATCTCTTCATCTCTTCTACTTGGCACCATTTCTGGTTGTCCTGTTAGACCAGTGGTTGGGAGAGCAGGTATCTGCATTGGGTTCATCCTCAGCTAATTACTGATCCCTCCCGCGTTTCGCACGTAGCACAAGCTGTGTGGGAGAGTTCGTGACATGAGCTTGAGGACGGACAGAAACCCATTAATCAGTCTTCATGTTCTAATCTTACTAGTCCACATGGCTCTCTCAGGTGAGGTAACATCCGCTGCTCAGCTCTTCTCAGGGACCCCAATATATTGGGGTCCCTATCAAGGAATGCAAATGACATTTCATTGTACAGCAGACACTTCGGGGTTTTTTTTATGCAGTCCGATGCTAACATCTGGGTGGTTTTCATCCGAAAATCTACATTGAAATCAACTGCCCGAACAGCTGCATCGGTCTATATCGAATAAGGCCCCTAGATGCATATTCACTAAATGGTGCTAAGCTTTAGCACGGCGACTCATTCGAATGGGAGGGAGGGTGTGCTAAAGTGTAGCACTATTTAGTGCATATGGGCCCCACTTAAATTCAAGTCAACTGGAGTTTCCGTGCGGTAATGCTCCCGTCAGCACTGTTGCGGATTAATCCCCTTGGAGAGGGGTCTTGATGTGTTTGTCACGAAGACCAGACCTTAACCCCAGGATCAATGCTTCAGACGGGATAAAGCAGTTCAATAGTTTTTATTCCAGCCGGAGCCAGCAAGCACAACACAAACAGCACAAGCAGAGCGATGCTCACTAACACAGGGCAGATGGAGGGTATCCTAGCTGACTAGGTGCCGATCACCACAGTGAAGGCTTACCCAAGGCTTGCTTCCATTCTCCAATGAGGTAGGGACCGTACAGCCCTCTCTGGTGCAATTCGCGGCAGAACACTTTCACATATCCAGCTTTAAAAGTCCAACTCAGTCCGTAGCACAAAATCACTTTCACATCTCCTGCTGGCAAGACTCTCAGCCTTGTGTTCGGGTGTCTGCGGCACAGCCTCGTGTTCAGGTGTCTCTGGCACAGCCTCGTGTTCAGGTGTCTGCGGCACAGCCTCGTGTTCAGGTGTCTGCGGCACAGCCTCGTGTTCAGGTGTCTCCGGCACAGCCTCGTGTTCAGGTGTCTCCGGAACAGTCTCGTGTTCGGGTGTCTCCGGCGCAGCCTCGTGTTCAGGTGTCTCCGGCACAGCCTTGTGTTCAGGTGTCTGCGGCACAGCCTCGTGTTCAGGTGTCTGCGGCACAGCCTCGTGTTCAGGTGTCTCCGGCACAGCCTCATGTTCAGGTGTCTCCGGAACAGTCTCGTGTTCGGGTGTCTCCGGCGCAGCCTCGTGTTCAGGTGTCTCCGGCACAGCCTTGTGTTCAGGTGTCTCTGGCACAGCCTCGTGTTCAGGTGTCTCCGGCACAGCCTTGTGTTCAGGTGTCTCTGGCACAGCCTCGTGTTCAGGTGTCTCCGGCACAGCTTCGTGTTCAGGTGTCTCCGGCACAGCCTTGTGTTCAGGTGTCTGCGGCACAGCTTCGTGTTCAGGTGTCTCCGGCACAGCTTCGTGTTCAGGTGTCTCCGGCACAGCCTCGTGTTCAGGTGTCTCCGGCACAGCCTCGTGTTCAGGTGTCTCCGGCACAGCCTCGTGTTCAGGTGTCTGCGGCACAGCCTCGTGTTCAGGTGTCACGCGGCACAGCCTCGTGTTCAGGTGTCTCCGGCACAGCCTCGTGTTCAGGTGTCTGCGGCACAGCCCCGTGTTCAGGTGTCTGCGGCACAGCCCCGTGTTCAGGTGTCTCCGGCACAGCCCCGTGTTCAGGTATCTCCGGCACAGCCTCGTGTTAAGGTGTCTGCGGCACAGCCTCGTGTTCAGGTGTCTCCGGCACAGCCTCGTGTTCAGGTGTCTCCAGCACAGCCTCGTGTTCAGGTGTCTGCGGCACAGCCTCGTGTTAAGGTGTCTGCGGCACAGCCTCGTGTTCAGGTGTCTCCGGCACAGCCTCGTGTTCAGGTGTCTCCAGCACAGCCTCGTGTTCAGGTGTCTGCGGCACAGCCTCGTGTTCAGGTGTCACGCGGCACAGCCTCGTGTTCAGGTGTCTGTGGCACAGCCTCGTATTCAGGTGTCTGCGGCACAGCCTCGTGTTCAGGTGTCTGTGGCACAGCCTCGTGTTCAGGTGTCTCCGGCACAGCCTCGTGTTCAGGTGTCTCCGGCACAGCCTCGTGTTAAGGTGTCTCCGGCACAGCCTCGTGTTCAGGTGTCTGTGGCACAGCCTCTTGTTCAGGTGTCTGCGGCACAGCCTCGTGTTCAGGTGTCTCCGGCACAGCCTCGTGTTCAGGTGTCTGTGGCACAGCCTCGTGTTCAGGTGTCTCCGGCACAGCTTCGTGTTCAGGTGTCTCCGGCACAGCTTCGTGTTCAGGTGTCTCCGGCACAGCTTCGTGTTCAGGTGTCTCCGACACAGCCTCGTGTTCAGGTGTCAGTGGCACAGCCTCGTATTCAGGTGTCTGCGGCACAGCCTCGTGTTCAGGTGTCTGTGGCACAGCCTCGTGTTCAGGTGTCTCCGGCACAGCCTCGTGTTCAGGTGTCTCCGGCACAGCCTCGTGTTCAGGTGTCTCCGGCACAGCCTCGTGTTCAGGTGTCTGTGGCACAGCCTCTTGTTCAGGTGTCTGCGGCACAGCCTCGTGTTCAGGTGTCTCCGGCACAGCCTCGTGTTCAGGTGTCTGTGGCACAGCCTCGTGTTCAGGTGTCTCCGGCACAGCTTCGTGTTCAGGTGTCTCCGGCACAGCTTCGTGTTCAGGTGTCTCCGGCACAGCTTCGTGTTCAGGTGTCTCAGACACAGCCTCGTGTTCAGGTGTCAGTGGCACAGCCTCGTGTTCAGGTGTCTGCGGCACAGCCTCGTGTTCAGGTGTCTGCGGCACAGCCTCGTGTTCAGGTGTCTCCGGCACAGCTTCGTGTTCAGGTGTCTCCGGCACAGCCTCGTGTTCAGGTGTCTGTGGCACAGCCTCGTGTTCAGGTGTCTGCGGCACAGCCTCGTATTCAGGTGTCTCCGGCACAGCCTCGTGTTCAGGTGTCTCCGGCACAGCCTCGTGTTCAGGTGTCTCCGGCACAGCCTCGTGTTCAGGTGTCTGCGGCACAGCCTTGTGTTCAGGTGTCTCCGGCACAGCCTCGTGTTCAGGTGTCTCCGGCACAGCCTCGTGTTCAGGTGTCTGCGGCACAGCCTTGTGTTCAGGTAAGTGTCTCCAGCACAGCCTCGTGTTCAGGTGTCTGCGGCACAGCCTCGTGTTCAGGTGTCTCTGGCACAGCCTCGTGTTCAGGTGTCTCCGGCACAGCCTCGTGTTCAGGTGTCTCCGGCACAGCCTTGTGTTCAGGTGTCTCCGGCACAGCCTCGTGTTCAGGTGTCTGCGGCACAGCCTCGTGTTCAGGTGTCTCCGGCACAGCCTCGTGTTCAGGTGTCTGCGGCACAGCCTCGTGTTCAGGTGTCTCCGGCACAGCCTCGTGTTCAGGTGTCTGCGGCACAGCCTCGTGTTCAGGTGTCTGCGGCACAGCCTCGTGTTCAGGTGTCTGCGGCACAGCCTCGTGTTAAGGTGTCTGCGGCACAGCCTCGTGTTCAGGTGTCTCCGGCACAGCCTCGTGTTAAGGTGTCTGCGGCACAGCCTCGTGTTCAGGTGTCTCCGGCACAGCCTCGTGTTAAGGTGTCTGCGGCACAGCCTCGTGTTCAGGTGTCTCCGGCACAGCCTCGTGTTCAGGTGTCTGCGGCACAGCCTCGTGTTCAGGTGTCTGCGGCACAGCCTCGTGTTCAGGTGTCTCCGGCACAGCCTCGTGTTAAGGTGTCTGCGGCACAGCCTCGTGTTCAGGTGTCTCCGGCACAGCCTCGTGTTCAGGTGTCTCCGGCACAGCCTCGTGTTCAGGTGTCTTCGGCACAGCCTCGTGTTCAGGTGTCTCCGGCACAGCCTCGTGTTCAGGTGTCTCCGGCACAGCCTCGGAGCTCAGCGCTTTGTCCGTCTGCACATGAGGGATCCAAATAAACAGTGGAGCACTGATCGGGTTCCCCTTGTCTAGCTTCCTCGCTACCATAGGAAAGCATGGTAGAGGGGCTGGCGACCAATTACAGCTTGGATGCTGCTCACAGACCATTAGTCCATATAACTACTCCCTATAACTCCTATTACCCCATATAACCGCTCCCTATAACTCCTATTACCCCATATAACCACTCCCTATAACTCCTATTACCCCATATAACCGCTCCCTATAACTCCTATTACCCCATATAACCGCTCCCTATAACTCCTATTACCCCATATAACCGCTCCCTATAACTCCTATTACCCCATATAACCGCTCCCTATAACTCCTCCTATTGCCCCATATAACCCCTCCCTATAACTCCTCTTATTGCCCCATTTAACCGCTCCCTATAACTCCTCGTATTGCCCCATATAACCGCTCCCTATAACTCCTCCTATTACCCCATATAAACTCACTATAACTCCTCCTATTACCCCATATAAACTCACTATAACTTTTCCTATTACCCCATATAAACGCTCCCTATAACTCCTCCTATTACCCCACATAACTGGGCCCTATAACTCCTCCTATTACCCCACATAACTGGGCCCTATAACTTTTCCTATTGCCCCATATAACCGCTCCCTATAGCTCCTCCCATTACTCCATATAACCTCTCCCTATATCTCCTCCTATTGCCCCATATAACCTCTCCCTATATCTCCTCCTATTGCCCCATATAACCTCCCCCTATAGCCCCATATAACCTCCCCCTATATCTCCTCCTATTGCCCCATATAACCTCCCCCTATATCTCCTCCTATTGCCCCATATAACCTCCCCCTATATCTCCTCCTATTGCCCCATATAACCTCCCCCTATATCTCCTCCTATTGCCCCATATAACCTCCCCCTATATCTCCTCCTATTGCCCCATATAACCTCCCCCTATATCTCCTCCTATTGCCCCATATAACCTCCCCCTATATCTCCTCCTATTGCCCCATATAACCTCCCCCTATATCTCCTCCTATTGCCCCATATAACCTCCCCCTATATCTCCTCCTATTGCCCCATATAACCTCCCCCTATATCTCCTCGTATTGCCCCATATAACCGCTCCCCGCTGGTTAGTTTTACTCCTGGAAATGGCACCCCTCACTATAATAACGACCCCTTTATTTCCTCCAGCACTATACCGATATCAAATAAATATTGCACGCGTGCGGCGCTCACACGTCTCAGACAGCGCAGCGAAGCTCTGGCACTGCGGTGCAGCCGGACTTCTGCGCTTCCGGCAGCGAGCCCCCCCCCTGGAGCCGCCAGTCCCGTGACCCGTCCCATCTCACCCCAATACATTACAGAACATATCAAGTAGTTGAATATAAAATTATCACATAGATGACATTTTTCTTTACAAAACAGTACAGAAATAAATCGTGGAAAATCCTATTTTAGGAATAAAATCATAGTGTGTGTTGTTTTATGGGCCAGGGCTGTGGGCGTCTCTGCTGGGCGGTAAGTGTACATTAAAACCTTATAAAGGAACTATGAAGCCACCATTAATCAAACAGATAAACAGAAATAGCGGATATACCTAGATTTAGAGGACCCAGCAGGCCGGATTTGCGCCGTTCAAATGTCTCCATATTGTATATCTGCGCCATTAGTCGGTGGTACACGCAATGCATTATTTTTGCCTTGCATCTGAAGCTGCAGTATTAGTATTCAGCTCACGATTCCCCTAAACACGGAGTAACGCCCGCGCTCCCTGCGCGCCTCCGGCAATTCTCAGGGCTCGCCATTTCTGTTCATACTTCCAACTCCACTGGGCAATCAGCCGACCCCGTTACCTTCCCGTGACAGTTCTCATTCCCTTCATCATTTGACCGCGTGTTACGTTGTGGGACGCAGCGTCGCAGGGGGGGCGCTCACTTCTGCGGGTGAGGTGTGAGCCGTAGGAAACACCAGTCAACGCCTTGACAATTGATGTGCCAATCCCATATGCAATTGGTAACGCGAAAGGTCTTCTGCCACTCCCCCCCCCCCCCCCCAATTCTCTCTTGGATGGTAAGGAAGGAGAGATGCATACAGATTAGTGTATTCACATCTCTGCTGGCTTTTTGAAGCAGTAATACTGGACCGGTGAGCAGATGATGGGAAATTGGTAGACGCTGGTTTTTCCGCGCAGGATTGATGGGCTTCTGGCGGTCAGATCCTACAAAGGCCCCTAAAGATATGTCGTTAACTATAGGCAAATAACATTTACCAATATTACGGTTGTATTTATTTCTATATGCGCCTTATCTGTAAAAGAGCCGCTATTCCTTCTGCTAAAACAATATGTTTAAAGCGACAATCCAAGCAGGCTTTTAAAAAACATTTTAACATGCGATTGAAGCAGGATTAAAGCAGGAGGGTTCTGTGCGGAACCCCGTTAATTTAAACTCTGGGGTCCTCCTGCTTGCGGAGATACAGACCTCTGTAGGGGTTGCCGGTAGCCACTCCACTAGAAGGGTTCATTTAATGGCAGGGTTCCAACGTTCCCGCTCCCTGCGGGCCAACAGGAAGCGGTGACATCATCCGGTCCAGCTTCTCTTTTTGACCTACGTGACACGCAGGAGCTTTAAACTTTGCTGAGATACCGGCATCCCTACGCAGAGTTAAGTATCTCAGGGAATCCGGGGGTCCCGGAGCTCAAAGGATGGGGGTTCAGCTCCAGAGACCCCCTGCTTCAACCCAATGTAAAAAAAAAAAAAATTGCTTGTAGGGAATTTACATCGGGGGGCTATATATGGCTACTCCGCATGGGCTACCGTGACTCGGGGGCTGGATTCAGGCGGCTGGGCGAATAGGTCGCAAGGTTGTACAATAATGGACGAGAAACCCTGTCCCTATTAACTTGTCGGGAAACGCTGGTCCTCTTGACTCGTGCAACATTTTTCCGGTGGCGAGGGATTACCTTCCCACGATGTTTCTGTACTGGGGCTATTAGCCCTAAGTGCATTTAGTTTTGACCAACAGTCACTTATATCCCGTGCACACTCACGTTTTTCGCAAGGATGCCACTTTGGGCTCTGCAGTGGGCTAGCCCAGTGGGGGGTGGAGCACCACCATTTAAATGCATCACTCTTCTGTTCAGGATCGATGCAAGTTTAACTTTCGGATATCAGGAGAGCCTTGCAATATATTAGTCCACATAAAACAAACTCTTTGCCCTAAAAGTTCCAAAATGGGCAAAACACAAACATTCTTCCGCTTTCTTTCTCTTGCTTGCCCAGCCCCAGGTTGGGCGCCAAATGTAACCCTCCCTGCCCGGCGTCTAGGGAATTTACATCGGGGTGCTATATATGGCTACTCCGCATGGGTTACCGTGACTCAGGGGCTGGATTCAGGTGGCTGGGCGATGATGCAGCAGGTTGTAGAATAATGGGCGCCAGGAACTTTTGTAGTACAATGGTAATTTATTCGTGTCCCCGTGGAGAGGGACCGTTCATACACATTAACAATGTTGTACTGTATTTTATAACAGACAGACATGAATACAGTTCTTCCGTCAGGGCCCACTCTTGCACTCAAATTAAGGTACTTTGACTTAGTTGCTCTGAGTAAGTGTGAGACCCGGCCCCCCCGATTGCATCGGAATCATCCTCAGTATCAATCCCATACTCTGGGCCCCACACGGGAATCCAGACTTTTCTTTTCTTACTTGACCCAATAACTTTTGCCTGTTTAGGAACTGCCACTTCAACGGTGCCACTTCCATACAGACGGATGAGGAATATTGGCGTTGTTCCGCGGTTAGAGCTGATCCGCCGACAACCGGGTGCCATCTTTCCTGAGGCCCTCTGTGGCGTGCCGGAATTCCCTTTCTTGCAATATTCAGGACTCCATTCCTTCTTTCAGGGATCCTGACATAACGGGCACTGTCCCTATCTACTACATAATAAACAGGAGTGCCTGGTCTGTGCTATTACTTTATAAACATTACTTATCTACTCTCCCCGAGGCTCCTCTCCTCTTGTCCTCCTGGAACCTAAAATAGCCTGGATCCCTATAGCAACCGAGGGTGGGGTCCAACATATAACAGCCATGTTAGTAACCCCGTTAGGAGACGGGGTTACATAGTAATAATAAAAAAAATGCGTGAATTGCTCCTTTAAGATCTATTATTATGAGTAACCTCCTTGGATGATTTAATTAAAAGGTCTGAGCTTTATCCTTTAACTGTCTCGTGTACCCATTGAATAAAGTGATTGATAATGTATTTTATCACCTTCATGAAGTCTCACAATTTTATTTTAACATTGTATTTAATTATCCTGCCCACTACCTACTGTATTTTCCTTTCACAGAAATAACCTTATTGTGGTAGTAAAACCTTGTATGTCCTATTCCACGTACACTGCACCACGACCCGTGGCTCACGCCGGGGTCATTTCCTCTGCACCCAGGAAGTTAAAACCACCAAGAGGAAGAGAGTGTGAAAAACAAACATTTCTAGTGTTAAAAAAAAAAAAAAAAATGATTTTCTTCAGCTCTAGCTTGAGGTTACCATGGCAACAATCGGCCGCACCAGGCTCCGGGGAGAGCTCCATTTTAATTTCCCCGGCATTTTATATTTCAGACGCTTCGATCTCCCGAAGGGAGAATCAGGTTTAATAAATAAATAAAATAGTGTTGGAAAAGGCAGGCAGTGTAAATGTGTGTGGAGTAAAAAAATAAATCAAATAAAAGCTAAATAAATGGTGTTCCCCACGGCCTGCTGCATTAACTGCATTTGGAGGGGGCCTGGAGGGAGAAGGGGTTTTGGTCTCTTGCTTCTGGCCCGAGGTAAAATGTCCCCCATAATCAAGGTGCCGTCCCATTTAGCCACACTTGTCTTCCACCTGCAGCAGAGACGTTATAAGACACGGTTCCTAGTTTTACAACGGCCTAACCAATGACTATTACCCGTACGATACGTGCAGCTTCTGTTAGGGTCTAGCTCAGCGGTGGGCAATTCGTCCTCAAGGGCTACCAACAGGTTAGGTTTTAAGGATATCCCTGCTTCAGCGCAGGTGGCTCAATCTTTGACTGAGCCACTGATTGAGCCACCTGTGCTGAAGCAGGGATATCCTCAAAAACTGACCAGTTGGTGGTCCTTGAGGACTGGAGTTGCCCACCCCACGTCTAACTGAATGCATGGAGGAGCCTGCCATGCAATATAACACGCAAAGCAATGCATTGCGGGCACATCTGGCAGTGAAAGGGTTCAGTTTAAGGCGGTAACGTCTTCATAATGCGGCAATGGTGCCATTCAAAAAATATATAAAAAATAATTGGGTACCTCCCCCCCCGTTCCCGTGATACAGCTAGTTTTGGCCAAAAGACCAGTTAACACAATAGCTGACCCCGCGGCCTTTCGAAACGGGACCGTGTATTTATACAACCAGAACAAGATTTCCGGGCACTCCAAATCCTGATGTGAATCTTAGACGCTTATGGAACGCATGGTGTAAGGCCAACGTTTTGACTCAAATGGCCTTCCTCAGCATTACTGACCCGGAAGAAGGCCATTGGGTCCAAACCAGTCTTACATCAAGCATTCCATAAACATTTAGCATTCAGATCAAGATTTGGAGTGTCCGGAAAGTTTCCCTCTCACCGCGTGGCTGGTTGTATTTATATAGAAAATAAATGTATGTATTTATATAGAAAATAAATGTATGTTCATATCTCAGTTAAAACTGTAAAACTTTATTATCACAACTAAAATAATGGGTATTAAAACGAATATTAAACGCTGTGATCATATATATATATATATATATATATATATATATATATATAAACACTACATGAAGTGTTCTGGATCAAACATTATAGACGGCAAATGAACACCAAATTGTGTCAAGCAGTAAAGAACAAGTGAATACAATCAGACACTGTTCAAAGTAAACCAGGATAGAATCAGTATCTATATTGTGGTGGTGGCTGATAGTACATGAACCCTAGAGCTGTGATCAGTCAAATAGCAGATCTCAAAATAAACCCTTACCAGGTCTGCCAGTGTGGTAACATATGCAGCTGTACAGTATGAGGAAAGGATCCCTCGCCTAACTAGTGTAGGGAGGATAGCACACAGGGCAGATTATGAGTAAAGGGTTACACTGCTATTAAGTGCAAGTACCTATGTACAATATAACGGGTCCACTCAAGATCATGGAATGACTGACACAACAACTAACGCGACAACTAACACGACAATATCCTACTTGGCACGAGAGACACAAACATTTTTATTTTTTTGCAATTATAAGTAAAATGAGTGTGCAGAGCTACAGTACGTTTGAAGAAGAGACTCGAGAGGCTGACAAAACAGCATCATTTCACACATAAATGTGGGATCCATTAAAGTGATCACAAGTTTACACTTCGCCAGGAAGCGTGCGGCTACTAAAACTTTAACATGAAAACCAGCTCAAACCAGCAATGCTGTTTAACGCTGTAAAGGACCAAACAAATATATATATCCTCAAAACAATCGGAAATGGTGAGGAACCTACTTTTCTACACTGGAGGAGGGAGAAACGCCATATTTTTTTATTGGGGGTACTTCTATTTACACGGGACTGCAAACAGGCGCAGAAATGGTTACATTGTAAAGATGGAGGAGGTTATCCTGCTGTACGTCTGCAGAAGCGATGCATTGGGGAGTTCCAGGCGAAAACGGCCCGACAGAGAATAAGCCCCATACGGGGGGTCCTTCATTAAACGGCGATAGTGCCCATCAGAGCACTACTGCGCAGCAGCTCCCACTGACTGGAAGGGGAGAATTCGAACGATCGGCACTATTGCAGTTTAATGAATAACCCACCTAAAAGTTTGGGACCGAACTGCAGATACAATGAGGCTCCCCAGACAGATGAAGTATCAAAAACGGAGTAATACTGGGAAAATGAAATTACAGAGCCTCTGATGCACAGGTAGCAGAGCCTCTGATGCACAGGTAGCAGAGCCTCTGACGCACAGGTAGCAGAGCCTCTGACGCACAGGTAGCAGAGCCTCTGACGCACAGGTAGCAGAGCCTCTGACGCACAGGTAGCAGAGCCTCTGACGCACAGGTAGCAGAGCCTCTGACGCACAGGTAGCAGAGCCTCTGACGCACAGGGAGCAGAGCCTCTGACGCACAGGTAGCAGAGCCTCTGATGCACAGGTAGCAGAGCCTCTGATGCACAGGTAGCAGAGCCACTGATGCACAGGTAGCAGAGCCTCTGATGCACAGGTAGCAGAGCCTCTGACGCACAGGTAGCAGAGCCTCTGACGCACAGGTAGCAGAGCACAGGTAGCAGAGCCACTGACGCACAGGTAGCAGAGCCACTGATGTACAGGTAGCAGAGCCTCTGATGCACAGGTAGCGGAGCCTCTGATGCACAGGTAGCGGAGCCTCTGATGCACAGGTAGCAGAGCCTCTGATGCACAGGTAGCGGAGCCACTGATGCACAGGTAGCGGAGCCACTGATGCACAGGTAGCGGAGCCTCTGACGCACAGGTAGCAGAGCCTCTGACGCACAGGTAGCGGAGCCTCTGACGCACAGGTAGCGGAGCCTCTGACGCACAGGTAACAGAGCCACTGACGCACAGGTAGCAGAGCCTCTGACGCACAGGTAGCGCAGCCTCTAACGCACAGGTAGCGCAGCCTCTGACGCACAGGTAGCGGAGCCTCTGACGCACAGGTAGCGGAGCCTCTGACGCACAGGTAACAGAGGAGTTGTGTATTAAATGCAAAACAGGAACAAAGACAGTGTGAGATTTATCACAGGGATATTCCATGGAAATGAACGAGATGTTTCTTTCTGTGTTTTGCAAGATCCCCCCAAATATGTCACTTGTTAAGGGGTGTGTGTATTACAGAGACACACACTACAAATCAATCCTTCCTGTATTTTCAGGAAACCCTTTGCGTTGGTGCTGCTATTCCGGACCCTGGAACAGCGCAGAAATATCATCTTCCGCTCTATAGCCACGCGAATCCACGTAAATGCACCGCCCTGTAAATATCCAGCCATGATGCACGGGTGTCCTGGCAGTTACCGCAGCTTGATGAATACCCGGTTATAGTGAGGGAAGGTGAGGGCACGTGTACGCGGTTACATGGAAAGCAGAAGCCCCGGAGGCTCAATGCACCGCTGTCTCTCGGAGACATTACTGGCCCACGATAGCGCCCTCCACTGGAGGAAGTTAGGATGGCTCCGGTTTATAAGCTGGCCACAAACCGTTTCAAATCTCTACATAACTGTAGTGCGTACGCGTGTTTCTGAGGTAACATTATGAAAAGTGAAAATCCTTTTATATACACCCGCAATAATATAAAAGCAGCACAACAAATTGCCGGGGGTCTCCGGAGCTGAACCGCGTTAATTTCAGTTCCGGGGACCCCCTGCTCACCGAGATATTTATCTCTATAGGTGGTGCCTGTATCTCCATGTTTAAATGTCACTTGTCACGCTGGCCTATAGTAAGGCACAAGGGATGACATCATGGCTTCCTATTGGCCCATGTGACCTTTAAATCTGCTATGTTAGCGCAAACTAACCCAGCCGGAGCTGCCACCGGCGCCCCCTTCTGAGGTAAGTATCTCAGGAAGCAGGGGGTCCCCAGAGCTGCCACCGGCGCCCCCTTCTGAGGTAAGTATCTCAGGAAGCAGGGGTCCCCAGAGCTGCCACGGGCGCCCCCTTCTGAGGTAAGTATCTCAGGAAGCAGGGGGTCCCCGGAGCTGCCACCGGCGCCCCCTTCTGAGGTAAGTATCTCAGGA
The DNA here is from genome assembly GCF_040206685.1 of Ascaphus truei. Lineage (NCBI taxonomy): Eukaryota > Metazoa > Chordata > Amphibia > Anura > Ascaphidae > Ascaphus > Ascaphus truei. The sequence continues at coordinate 26,030,930 of NC_134501.1, read as the reverse complement.
AGCAGGGGGTCCCCAGAGCTGCCACCGGCGCCCCCTTCTGAGGTAAGTATCTCAGGAAGCAGGGGGTCCCCAGAGCTGCCACGGGCGCCTCCTTCTGAGGTAAGTATCTCAGGAAGCAGGGGGTCCCCAGAGCTGCCACCGGCGCCCCCTTCTGAGGTAAGTATCTCAGGAAGCAGGGGGTCCCCGGAGCTGCCACGGGCGCCCCCTTCTGAGGTATCTCAGGAAGCAGGGGGTCCCCGGAGCTGCCACCGGCGCCCCCTTCTGAGGTAAGTATCTCAGGAAGCAGGGGGTCCCCGGAGCTGCCACCGGCGCCCCCTTCTGAGGTATCTCAGGAAGCAGGGGTCCCCGGAGCTGCCACCGGCGCCCCCTTCTGAGGTAAGTATCTCAGGAAGCAGGGGGTCCCCAGAGCTGCCACCGGCGCCCCCTTCTGAGGTAAGTATCTCAGGAAGCAGGGGTCCCCAGAGCTGCCACGGGCGCCCCCTTCTGAGGTAAGTATCTCAGGAAGCAGGGGGTCCCCGGAGCTGCCACCGGCGCCCCCTTCTGAGGTAAGTATCTCAGGAAGCAGGGGGTCCCCAGAGCTGCCACCGGCGCCCCCTTCTGAGGTAAGTATCTCAGGAAGCAGGGGGTCCCCAGAGCTGCCACGGGCGCCCCCTTCTGAGGTAAGTATCTCAGGAAGCAGGGGGTCCCCGGAGCTGCCACGGGCGCCTCCTTCTGAGGTAAGTATCTCAGGAAGCAGGGGGTCCCCAGAGCTGCCACCGGCGCCCCCTTCTGAGGTAAGTATCTCAGGAAGCAGGGGGTCCCCGGAGCTGCCACGGGCGCCCCCTTCTGAGGTAAGTATCTCAGGAAGCAGGGGGTCCCCGGAGCTGCCACCGGTGCCCCCTTCTGAGGTAAGTATCCCGGGAAGCAGGGGGTCCCCAGAGCTGCCACCGGCGCCCCCTTCTGAGGTAAGTATCTCAGGAAGCAGGGGGTCCCCGGAGCTGAAATGAATGCGGTCCAGCTGCGGAGACCCCCTGCATCCATGTAATAACTAAAAAATAATAATGCAACTTGTGCGGCTTTAACATCAATCACTGCGAGCCTTTGATGAGACTTTGTCACTGGGAGACGTAAGATTGTCCAGTTACAGCTTCCCGTTTATCCGCCATCTTGGACGAAGGGATTCTTGGGGGGTGGGTTTCTTTAAACTGCGCCAAAAAGGGGGGGGGGGGCGGCGATCCCACGGAAACTCCCAACGACGTCGCAGTTGAATGGATCATCACCCTTGGTTTCCATGGCAACTCACGGAAGAAAGGAGAGTGCTACTGGATGTGAGGTCTGGGCTTCAGAATTAATTTCCCCCTCTGCAAAATAAGAACGAAGACATTTATATCAAGGCACAAAGATGACATCACGGGAGGGGGGGGGGGGGAGAGGGAGATAGGGAGAGAGAGAGAGAGGGAGAGGGAGGGAGAACTAATTCAGCCAGCTGTGCTGAAGTTGGGATATCCAGAAAACCTGGCCTGTTTGCGGCTCTTGAGGACTGGAGTTGTGCAGGCCTGATCTAAATACTATCTGCCATGTTGTTTTATCCCATGCAGCGGCCATTTTTATTTCAACAGGACTGGGTAAATGAAGTTCAACAGTGGCCAGATTACTGGGGGCGTTTCTGGACTAAATCTTTGTTTCTCATCATTCCCGTATCCGGAAAGTCCATTGTAAAACGAGAACGATATATATATATATATAATGGGGAAAGGTGGGGTTGCAGACCTGCCTAAGACATGCAGATGAGCATACAGTTGTATTTGCATCTTTATATATATATATAAAAAATAGTGAGGCCTTAAGGAAGCGGATATTACTTACGTCATCGCAGGACATGTTGTATTCGGCCAACACCGTCCGACATCGCGCTGCTATTCTGAAGGGGTTTGGTCAAGGTGAATGGTGTCGTGTCTTTCGCTGGGACGATTATGAGAAGAACTATTCCCCACACTGCTTCCCTACCAAAGCACATCACAAGCGGAAAATAGCATGCGGCACTATATATAAAAAATGTTATGCAATAAGAAAAAAAAGGATATATTTAACGCTCTTTCCAAGGGAAACAAAATGGCGGCCAAACACCGTGCCAATAGAAAGCCCCAACATCGGTGGGGGCTTCCTATTGGATGACTATTTAAATCTCCTTCAAAAACCAGGAAGGAAATCTCTCAGGAACCGGGTGGTCTTTGGAGCTGAAAGACCCCCCAGGTCAAATTGTGTAAAAAAAAAATAACACAAAAAACAAACCCCAAAGAACAAAGAGTTTGGTTCGGGGGGGAGGAGCTCTGCGGCTTTAAATATACAAAGTCCTGATGAAGGGGACTTAAACACCGAAATATTGAGTTAAGATATAGCAAATAAACACATTCATACGTCTCAGACAGTCTGCAACCTGCCCTTCCCCATTATCTGCTAGCACAGGGGTGCTCAGCTCCAGACCCCTCCCCCCCCCCCACAGGTCGGGTTTTCAGGATATCCCTGCTTCAGCACAGGTGGATCAGTCCAAGACTGAGCCTCTGATTGAGCCACCTGTACTGCAGAAGGGATATCCTGAAAACCTGACCTGTTGGGGAGGGGCTTGAGGACTGGAGCTGAGCACCCCTGTCTTAGGCTAAGGCCCCACTGCCTCAGACCACGCGCCCGCACTGCAGACAGGCGGCGCGTGGAGAGGTACTTGACCGCTATCTGCGGTCTGTAGGGAGCGGGTGTCGGGGGGGGGGGGAGGAAGTGACCCTGTACTGTATTTTATGGCCAGACCACGTCTTTTTTTCTTCTTCCAGCGTTTCAGGCTTCCCATGTTAAAGAATCGCAGCCATAGGTAGGAAGCACCACGTGACGCGTCAGCGCTGCAAATCACCAGGAGCCTGCAGCATCGGCTGACTGCCGCGTCACAGCACGCAGTCAGCCAAGTCTGCAGGAGCCAGCGGGGACCTCCACACTGGAGGAAAGTGGCTGGAGGCCCGCTGCTGCGCGGCCGCACGCGCCGCCGGACGCAGCTGGACCAAAGCCTTAGCATACAAGGATTCCACTGCAGCCAGGGATTCTGGGTAACGACATGCAAATGAGCACTCACAGCGAGTCACGCTTTGCTTCTTGTCCATTATAACATGGACCCTTATGAGCTTCTGCCTGCCGCGTTCAAAATAACACAACCTATGCAGACCCAACCCCCCGCCTGCGCCCTGGGACCCATCACTTTACCAGCCGGCGCGCTCAGGAGGCGCCACAACATCGCACACAGCCGCTCGTTCAGAAACATCTGCGCATTGAAAGGATACATCGACGGGGCTACCACTCGCTTGTGTATTCCAGCAAAGAACAAGCCTATGAGCGTGATGCAGCTAATGGTGAAAAACGGGTGATTCCACAGCGACGTGAAGAAAGATACCTGGAAATCAGAATACAAGCACGCGGCAGTTATCTGGGGGGTTCCACGGAAACACCATAACCCCTCCGGTGCTTCAGTAGTGCACCAGAATACTTCCGCAGTATTAAAAATGACAATCTGTTTCTCCCTCTGATCTACTCGAAACAGGAACGCCGTTTGCCAGGAATCCTATATCGTTTCTATGCAGCTTTAGGGACGTCGTCCCAAACAGCCACGGAAGAGAAAATACAAAAGGGAGCCAGGCCAAAGGAAAAATAAATATAAGTATTTGTCAGTAACGTGAAATCAATAAAGGACGCCCTCCTACTGTCTCTGTATGTTTTCCCTGCTTACCAATTAGATTGTAAGCTCTTCGGAGCAGGGACTCCTTTTCCTAAATGTTACTTTTATGTCTGAAGCACTTATTCCCATGACCTGTTATTTATATTATTTGTTATTTATATGATTGTCATGCAGTGAAGCGCTATGTACATTAATGGCGCTATATAAATAAAGACATACATACATACATACAGAGTTGAGATAAATTGGTCTCAAAAGGAATTACAGAGGAAAATAAGTGAAACACTCGGACGCCAAAAATGAAAAATATAGTTAAACATCGATATTCAATTTTAACCAAAAATAGAAAGATATTAAAAAACTAGCAGTCTGGTCGCCATGGTTGGCCCAGACAGATATCCCTGGGGTAGAGGTCAGCACCATTTGGCAATGACAAGTATAGATGCGTTCTCGTCTGAAAGGTGGGACCACTCTCTAACCACACTAAGCTTAGAACGGGCAAGGGAGACCTGAGCCGGTGACGCAGAGTCAAATCAAATTCAGAGATTCAATTCTTACGGAGCAATCACCGGAGCACAGGGAGCGTTGTTGGGGGGAGCTGCCGCACCCTCCCTCACACCCCTCCATTTTTAATTTCTTTACTTTGTATTTGATTTTTATACGCTGAATGCATTACAGTATATGATTATTGAAAATATTGGATATACTGATACACGTGTCATGTATAAATATACAAAAGTAATTATGTACAGGAAATTACATGCTTTTTATGCTTAAAACATCAATAAAATTGAAGTTACAAAAAAAAAAAAAAACAGCAGGACCGACCAGATTATTGGGGCAACTCTCTGAGCCGTGTGCATAACCACGTGTAGGTTCCATGCAGATATTTGTATTTTTGTTGTTATAAATCATATATTGATGTTTAAAATAGATGTTATTTTTGATTTGGAGTGTTTTACTCTTATTCCCATGTCATTCCCAAACAGCCATGCCACACAGGGCCATTTTCTCTCTTTTTTTTTTAAAGCTGGGCAGTAAATGGGATTATTATGGAGGATATTGGGGTGAGTAGGAGGGCAGTAAATGGGATTATTATGGAGGATATCGGGGTGAGTAGGAGAGCAGTAAATGGGATTATTATGGATATTGGGGTGAGTAGGAGAGCAGTAAATGGGATTATTATGGAGGATATCGGGGTGAGTAGGAGGGCAGTAAATGGGATTATTATGGAGGATGTCGGGGTGAGTAGGAGGGCAGTAAATGGGATTATTATGGAGGATATCGGGGTGAGTAGGAGGGCAGTAAATGGGATTATTATGGAGGATATTGGGGTGAGTAGGAGGGCAGTAAATGGGATTATTATGGAGGATATTGGGGTGAGTAGGAGGGCAGTAAATGGGATTATTATGGAGGATATTGGGGTGAGTAGGAGGGCAGTAAGTGGGATTATTATGGAGGATATTGGGGTGAGTAGGAGGGCAGTAAATGGGATTATTATGGAGGATATTGGGGTGAGTAGGAGGGCAGTAAATGGGATTATTATGGAGGATATTGGGGTGAGTAGGAGGGCAGTAAATGGGATTATTATGGAGGATATTGGGGTGAGTAGGAGGGCAGTAAATGGGATTATTATGGAGGATATTGGGGTGAGTAGGAGGGCAGTAAATGGGATTATTATGGAGGATGTCGGGGTGAGTAGGAGGGCAGTAAATGGGATTATTATGGAGGATATTGGGGTGAGTAGGAGGGCAGTAAGTGGGATTATTATGGAGGATGTCGGGGTGAGTAGGAGAGCAGTAAATGGGATTATTATGGAGGATATCGGGGTGAGTAGGAGGGCAGTAAATGGGATTATTATGGAGGCTGTCGGGGTGAGTAGGAGGGCAGTAAATGGGATTATTATGGAGGATGTCGGGGTGAGTAGGAGGGCAGTAAATGGGATTATTATGGAGGATGTCGGGGTGAGTAGGAGGGCAGTAAATGGGATTATTATGGAGGATATTGGGGTGAGTAGGAGGGCAGTAAATGGGATTATTATGGATATTGGGGTGAGTAGGAGAGCAGTAAATGGGATTATTATGGAGGATGTCGGGGTGAGTAGGAGGGCAGTAAATGGGATTATTATGGAGGATATTGGGGTGAGTAGGAGGGCAGTAAGTGGGATTATTATGGAGGCTGTCGGGGTGAGTAGGAGGGCAGTAAATGGGATTATTATGGAGGATATTGGGGTGAGTAGGAGGGCAGTAAATGGGATTATTATGGAGGATGTCGGGGTGAGTAGGAGGGCAGTAAATGGGATTATTATGGAGGATATTGGGGTGAGTAGGAGGGCAGTAAATGGGATTATTATGGAGGATATTGGGGTGAGTAGGAGGGCAGTAAATGGGATTATTATGGAGGATATTGGGGTGAGTAGGAGGGCAGTAAATGGGATTATTATGGAGGATATTGGGGTGAGTAGGAGGGCAGTAAATGGGATTATTATGGAGGATATTGGGGTGAGTAGGAGGGCAGTAAATGGGATTATTATGGAGGATATTGGGGTGAGTAGGAGGGCAGTTAATGGGATTATTATGGAGGATATTGGGGTGAGTAGGAGGGCAGTAAATGGGATTATTATGGAGGATGTCGGGGTGAGTAGGAGGGCAGTAAATGGGATTATTATGGAGGATGTCGGGGTGAGTAGGAGGGCAGTAAATGGGATTATTATGGAGGATATTGGGGTGAGTAGGAGGGCAGTAAATGGGATTATTATGGATATTGGGGTGAGTAGGAGAGCAGTAAATGGGATTATTATGGAGGATGTCGGGGTGAGTAGGAGGGCAGTAAATGGGATTATTATGGAGGATATTGGGGTGAGTAGGAGGGCAGTAAGTGGGATTATTATGGAGGATGTCGGGGTGAGTAGGAGGGCAGTAAATGGGATTATTATGGAGGATATTGGGGTGAGTAGGAGGGCAGTAAATGGGATTATTATGGAGGATGTCGGGGTGAGTAGGAGGGCAGTAAATGGGATTATTATGGAGGATATTGGGGTGAGTAGGAGGGCAGTAAATGGGATTATTATGGATATTGGGGTGAGTAGGAGGGCAGTAAATGGGATTATTATGGAGGATATTGGGGTGAGTAGGAGGGCAGTAAATGGGATTATTATGGAGGATATTGGGGTGAGTAGGAGGGCAGTAAATGGGATTATTATGGATATTGGGGTGAGTAGGAGAGCAGTAAATGGGATTATTATGGATATTGGGGTGAGTAGGAGGGCAGTAAATGGGATTATTATGGAGGATGTCGGGGTGAGTAGGAGGGCAGTAAATGGGATTATTATGGAGGATATTGGGGTGAGTAGGAGGGCAGTAAATGGGATTATTATGGAGGATATTGGGGTGAGTAGGAGGGCAGTAAATGGGATTATTATGGAGGATATCGGGGTGAGTAGGAGGGCAGTAAATGGGATTATTATGGAGGATATCGGGGTGAGTAGGAGGGCAGTAAATGGGATTATTATGGAGGATATTGGGGTGAGTAGGAGGGCAGTAAGTGGGATTATTATGGAGGATATTGGGGTGAGTAGGAGGGCAGTAAATGGGATTATTATGGAGGATATTGGGGTGAGTAGGAGGGCAGTAAATGGGATTATTATGGAGGATATTGGGGTGAGTAGGAGGGCAGTAAATGGGATTATTATGGAGGATATTGGGGTGAGTAGGAGGGCAGTAAATGGGATTATTATGGAGGATATTGGGGTGAGTAGGAGGGCAGTAAATGGGATTATTATGGAGGATATTGGGGTGAGTAGGAGGGCAGTAAATGGGATTATTATGGAGGATATTGGGGTGAGTAGGAGGGCAGTAAATGGGATTATTATGGAGGATATTGGGGTGAGTAGGAGGGCAGTAAATGGGATTATTATGGAGGATATTGGGGTGAGTAGGAGGGCAGTAAATGGGATTATTATGGAGGATATTGGGGTGAGTAGGAGGGCAGTAAATGGGATTATTATGGAGGATATTGGGGTGAGTAGGAGGGCAGTAAATGGGATTATTATGGAGGATATTGGGGTGAGTAGGAGGGCAGTAAATGGGATTATTATGGAGGATATTGGGGTGAGTAGGAGGGCAGTAAATGGGATTATTATGGAGGATATTGGGGTGAGTAGGAGGGCAGTAAATGGGATTATTATGGAGGATATTGGGGTGAGTAGGAGGGCAGTAAATGGGATTATTATGGAGGATATTGGGGTGAGTAGGAGGGCAGTAAATGGGATTATTATGGAGGATATTGGGGTGAGTAGGAGGGCAGTAAATGGGATTATTATGGAGGATATTGGGGTGAGTAGGAGGGCAGTAAATGGGATTATTATGGAGGATATTGGGGTGAGTAGGAGGGCAGTAAATGGGATTATTATGGAGGATATTGGGGTGAGTAGGAGGGCAGTAAATGGGATTATTATGGAGGATATTGGGGTGAGTAGGAGGGCAGTAAATGGGATTATTATGGAGGATATTGGGGTGAGTAGGAGGGCAGTAAATGGGATTATTATGGAGGATATTGGGGTGAGTAGGAGGGCAGTAAATGGGATTATTATGGAGGATATTGGGGTGAGTAGGAGGGCAGTAAATGGGATTATTATGGAGGATATTGGGGTGAGTAGGAGGGCAGTAAATGGGATTATTATGGAGGATATTGGGGTGAGTAGGAGGGCAGTAAATGGGATTATTATGGAGGATATTGGGGTGAGTAGGAGGGCAGTAAATGGGATTATTATGGAGATATTGGGGTGAGTAGGAGGGCAGTAAATGGGATTATTATGGAGGATATTGGGGTGAGTAGGAGGGCAGTAAATGGGATTATTATGGAGGATATTGGGGTGAGTAGGAGGGCAGTAAATGGGATTATTATGGAGGATATTGGGGTGAGTAGGAGGGCAGTAAATGGGATTATTATGGAGGATATCGGGGTGAGTAGGGGGGCAGTAAATGGGATTATTATGGAGGATATTGGGGTGAGTAGGAGGGCAGTAAATGGGATTATTATGGAGGATATTGGGGTGAGTAGGAGGGCAGTAAATGGGATTATTATGGAGGATATCGGGGTGAGTAGGGGGGCAGTAAATGGGATTATTATGGAGGCTGTCGGGGTGAGTAGGAGGGCAGTAAATGGGATTATTATGGAGGATATTGGGGTGAGTAGGAGGGCAGTAAATGGGATTATTATGGAGGATATTGGGGTGAGTAGGAGGACAGTAAATGGGATTATTATGGAGGATATCGGGGTGAGTAGGGGGGCAGTAAATGGGATTATTATGGAGGATATCGGGGTGAGTAGGAGGGCAGTAAATGGGATTATTATGGAGGATATCGGGGTGAGTAGGAGGGCAGTAAATGGGATTATTATGGAGGATATTGGGGTGAGTAGGAGGGCAGTAAATGGGATTATTATGGAGGATATCGGGGTGAGTAGGGGGGCAGTAAATGGGATTATTATGGAGGCTGTCGGGGTGAGTAGGAGGGCAGTAAATGGGATTATTATGGAGGATATTGGGGTGAGTAGGAGGGCAGTAAATGGGATTATTATGGAGGATATTGGGGTGAGTAGGAGGGCAGTAAATGGGATTATTATGGAGGATATCGGGGTGAGTAGGGGGGCAGTAAATGGGATTATTATGGAGGCTGTCGGGGTGAGTAGGAGGGCAGTAAACGGGATTATTATGGAGGATATTGGGGTGAGTAGGAGGGCAGTAAATGGGATTATTATGGAGGATATTGGGGTGAGTAGGAGGGCAGTAAATGGGATTATTATGGAGGATATCGGGGTGAGTAGGGGGGCAGTAAATGGGATTATTATGGAGGATATCGGGGTGAGTAGGGGGGCAGTAAATGGGATTATTATGGAGGCTGTCGGGGTGAGTAGGAGGGCAGTAAATGGGATTATTATGGAGGATATTGGGGTGAGTAGGAGGGCAGTAAATGGGATTATTATGGAGGATATTGGGGTGAGTAGGGGGGCAGTAAATGGGATTATTATGGAGGATATTGGGGTGAGTAGGGGGGCAGTAAATGGGATTATTATGGAGGATATTGGGGTGAGTAGGGGGGCAGTAAATGGGATTATTATGGAGGATATCGGGGTGAGTAGGGGGGCAGTAAATGGGATTATTATGGAGGATATCGGGGTGAGTAGGAGGGCAGTAAATGGGATTATTATGGAGGATATTGGGGTGAGTAGGAGGGCAGTAAATGGGATTATTATGGAGGATATTGGGGTGAGTAGGAGGGCAGTAAATGGGATTATTATGGAGGATATTGGGGTGAGTAGGGGGGCAGTAAATGGGATTATTATGGAGGATATCGGGGTGAGTAGGAGGGCAGTAAATGGGATTATTATGGAGGATATCGGGGTGAGTAGGAGAGCAGTAAATGGGATTATTATGGAGGATATTGGGGTGAGTAGGAGGGCAGTAAATGGGATTATTATGGAGGATATTGGGGTGAGTAGGGGGGCAGTAAATGGGATTATTATGGAGGATATTGGGGTGAGTAGGGGGACAGTAAATGGGATTATTATGGAGGATATTGGGGTGAGTAGGAGGGCAGTAAATGGGATTATTATGGAGGATATTGGGGTGAGTAGGAGGGCAGTATGAAACTCCGGCAATCAATACCCATTGAGTTTATTAACCCCCTTTTGAACGAGATATTAATGTAACACAGACATTCCTACCTTTTGTGTCTCTGGATCTATTAACCAGTTCCACGCCCCGGTGGCCGTACAGACAGATACCACAATCAGAATCACTGGAAGAGAATACTACATGAGAGGTTACCCATTACCACAGCCTCATGTCCCACAGTAGCCCCTCTTTGGATGACTCCGCAGTGGTAAAACAGCAGGGCGCATACCCACAGAATAATCTACGCGGATAACCGCAAAGTAACTTACTCCTCCAGCGTCCTGTAGCAGGTTGTAAACATGAAATATACTCGGTTAGTCTTCTTTCAAAGGCTTTGAGATCTACACGAAGAAGAGATGACATTAATAAAATGCTGCAGAACGTGTCATTTGCTCAGAACAGAAGCTACTCTAAAGACATACAGTACTGCGATACTCACAGGAATTAAATTCCACCAGAACCCCTACATTTGTCTCCCCCCCCGTGTTGTAATTAATGTGGGATTTTTATACATTTTCTCACTGTTATCTTTGCAGTCTTCCTCTTACTTCAAATACCCCAACTTATACTAGCAGTGAAATCACTCTATGATTGAGGAGAAGGAGCGGCTCAGTGAGTAATTAAATTCCCAGTGTCGGCTCCTTGTGACCTTGGGCAAGTCACTTTATCTCCCTGTGCCTCAGGCACCAAAAACATAGATTGTAAGCTCCACGGGGCAGGGACTGTGCCTGCAAAATGTCTCTGTAAAGCGTTATGTAAAACTAGCAGCACTATACAAGAACATGCTATTATTATTACACCACTAATACTACCTTAGCGTTCATTATATCCCCCAACACAGCATTTATTCTCAAACTCCCCCAACACGGTCAGCAGTATGACCACCAAGTGAACCTGTAGTTATTATTAAATGTGACAGTGATTATTAATACAGGGGTGAGAATGAGGCAGTGATTATTAATACAGGGTGAGAATGAGGCAGTGATTATTAATACTGGGATGATAATGTGACAGTGATTATTAATACAGGGTGATAATGAGGCAGTGATTATTAATACAGGGGTGAGAATGAGGCAGTGATTATTAATACTGGGATGATAATGTGACAGTGATTATTAATACAGGGTGATAATGAGGCAGTGATTATTAATACAGGGGTGAGAATGAGGCAGTGATTATTAATACAGGGGTGATAATGTGACAGTGATTATTAATACTAGGATGATAATGTGACAGTGATTATTAATACTGGGATGATAATGAGGCAGTGATTATTAATACTGGGATGATAATGAGGCAGTGATTATTAATACAGGGGTGATAATGAGGCAGTGATTATTAATACAGGGGTGATATTGAGGCAGTGATTATTAATACAGGGATGAGAATGAGGCAGTGATTATTAATACAGGGATGAGAATGAGGCAGTGATTATTAATACAGGGGTGATAATGAGGCAGTGATTATTAATACAGGGGTGAGAATGAGGCAGTGATTATTAATACAGGGGTGAGAATGAGGCAGTGATTATTAATACAGGGGTGAGAATGAGGCAGTGATTATTAATACAGGGGTGAGAATGAGGCAGTGATTATTAATACAGGGGTGAGAATGTGGCAGTGATTATTAATACAGGGGTGAGAATGAGGCAGTGATTATTAATACAGGGGTGAGAATGAGGCAGTGATTATTAATACAGGGGTGATAATGAGGCAGTGATTATTAATACAGGGATGATAATGAGGCAGTGATTATTAATACAGGGGTGATAATGAGGCAGTGATTATTATGATTATTAATACAGAGGTGAGAATGGGGCAGATTATTAATACAGGGATGCGAATGAGGCAGTGATTATTATTACAGGGGTGAGAATGAGGCAGTGATTATTAATACAGGGGTGAGAATGAGGCAGTGATTATTAATACAGGGGTGAGAATGAGGCAGTGATTATTAATACAGGGGTGAGAATGAGGCAGTGATTATTAATACAGGGGTGAGAATGAGGCAGTGATTATTAATACAGGGATGATAATGAGACAGTGATTATTAATACTGGGATGATAATGTGACAGTGATTATTAATACAGGGGTGAGAATGAGGCAGTGATTATTAATACAGGGTGAGAATGAGGCAGTGATTATTAATACAGGGTGAGAATGAGGCAGTGATTATTAATACAGGGGTGAGAATGAAGCAGTGATTATTAATACAGGGGTGATAATGTGACAGTGATTATTAATACAGGGGTGAGAATGAGGCAGTGATTATTAATACAGGGTGAGAATGAGGCAGTGATTATTAATACAGGGTGAGAATGAGGCAGTGATTATTAATACAGGGTGAGAATGAGGCAGTGATCATTAATACAGGGGTGATAATGTGACAGTGATTATTAATACAGGGGTGATAATGAGGCAGTGATTATTAATACAGGGGTGATAATGAGGCAGTGATTATTAATACAGGGGTGATAATGAGGCAGTGATTATTAATACAGGGGTGATAATGTGACAGTGATTATTAATACAGGGGTGATAATGAGGCAGTGATTATTAATACAGGGGTGAGAATGAGGCAGTGATTATTAATACAGGGGTGAGAATGAGGCAGTGATTATTAATACAGGGGTGAGAATGAGGCAGTGATTATTAATACAGGGGTGAGAATGAGGCAGTGATTATTATGATTATTAATACAGGGGTGAAAATGAGGCAGTGATCATTAATACAGGGGTGATAATGTGACAGTGATTATTAATACAGGGGTGAGAATGAGGCAGTGATTATTAATACAGGGGTGAGAATGTGGCAGTGATTATTAATACAGGGGTGAGAATGTGACAGTGATTATTAATACAGGGGTGAGAATGAGGCAGTGATTATTAATACAGGGGTGAGAATGAGGCAGTGATTATTAATACAGGGGTGAGAATGAGGCAGTGATTATTAATACAGGGATGAGAATGTGGCAGTGATTATTAACCCCTTCCTGTCTCACCTTCTGCCTGCTCCAGTGAGTTCATGCTTGCTGCCTCCCTCACTTCCTGCTCACACAGCACCCTGAGCCCACATGTAAACCCTTCTCTGATTGGCGGGGAATCCCAGCCCCCTATTCTGATTGGTCAGGGATATGCTCCCTCCCACTTTTCCCCTTGTCATTTCTCATTGGCTAACAAGCGGTGACGCAAGGCGTACCACGGATGGGCGGTGAGAGTTGGCTATGGTGGCCTGTGATGGGAGAGCGCGGCTGTCAGTCAGTGTGTGCGGGGCTGTGATTGGCTGAAGGTGTGTGGGGGGCGGGTTGAGGCTGAGTGTCTGTGCTGAGTGCAGGAGTCCGGTGCTGTGCATGGTCAGTATGGAGTGAGGGAGACTGCGGCGGGGGCGTACTCGCTGCAAGGCGGGGACCTTCATTAGGAGGCAGTGTCACTCACCGGGGCTGAGTCTCACTCATTATAAGGCAGTCTCGCTCATTATAAGGTAGTCTCACTCATCAGGGCTGAGTCACACTCATAAGGTAGTCTAACTCATCAGGGCTGAGTCTCACTCATTATAAGGGAGTCTCACTCATCAGGACTAAGTCTCACTCATAAGGGAGTGTCACACATCAGGGCTGAGTCAGTCTCATTATAAGGCAGTGTCACACATTAGGACTGTCTCACTCATTATAAGGCAGTCTCACTCATCATAAGGTAGTATCACACATCAGGACTGAGTCTCTCTCATAAGGTAGTATCACACATCAGGGCTGAGTCACTCATTATAAGGCAGTCTCACTCATCTGAACTGAGTATCTCATTATAATGTAGTGTCACACACCAGGACCGAGTTTCACTCTTAAGGAAGTATCACACACCAGGACTTGGTCACACTCAGGAGGACTGAGTCTCACTCGTTGTAAGGTAGTCTCGCACACCAGAGCTGTGTGGCTCATTATAAGGTAGTCTCATTCATCAGGACTGAGTCTCACTCATAAGGTAGTATCACACACTAGGACTGAGTCTCATTCATCAGAACTGAATCTCACTCATTGGAACAGGGTGCCCCAATCATCAAGACGGAGTCTCATGCATAAGGTAGTCTCACTCATCAGGACTGAGTGTCACTCAAGGTAGTTCTCATTTATTAAAAGAAAGTCACAATCGGGAGTAAATATAACTCATTGAGAGGCAGACTCGTTTATTAGGATCGACTCCCTCACTAAAAGGCTGTCTCCATCAGTAGGACACAGTCTTTCTCACAAGGTGTCATTAGCTGTCTCTCTTACTCATTCCCAGCACATGCCCTCATAGACTTCTTAACAGTCCAAATACTGTTATTGAAGAATAATTCTGCTGAATAACCAATTTCTGTAATGTATTTACATGGCTTACATGCCTTTTTCCAATGCGCGTACCTATAGAAATATCTGTCCCTGATGTTCAGTGTTTGTGAATATACATATTTTTTCTGACTTAGTGAAAAATAATTTACCCCTTTACAATAAAAACATTCTGCAGTGTAAAATAAAATTATACATCGTTTCCACTTGGCGATAAAAAATACTAATGGCTATATATATTAGTTGAGTGGTTTCCAACTTTTTTTTGTTAAGGAACCCTATAATTATATCGGGAAATTCTGTGGAACCCCAAACCTCTTTAATATCGCGTCTGAGATCAGATGCATTGTAAGGAACCCCAACCCTCTCTAATAGCGCGTCTGAGATCAGATGCATTGTAAGGAACCCCAACCCTCTCTAATAGCGTGTCTGAGATCAGATGCATTGTAAGGAACCCCAACCCTCTCTAAAAGCGTGTCTCCGATCAAGGGTTTGATCAACTGTGCTAGACTCGTAGGCTATGTCTCTTTTAGGGGACCAACGTGAAGTTCCTCATAATTTATACTGTACAGAGCACTACGCTAGAAGAAGATGCCTACGAGGTTTGAAAATAGCTGTACATTATAATATCATTTATGAAGAACCCGAATGTTGGTCACCTAAAAGGTAACGCAACCTACATATCTCCTGGACTAAAACGACTACTAGAACTCAACACTATGTTCCGATTGTTCTTTTGTCAGATCCCATTTGGTCCAAGCTATGATGATTCACGGCTTCAAAAGCAGCAAGCAAGATTTCAATTTTGGACCATGGAAGCTTACCGCCGCCAAGACCCACATTATGAAGTCGGCTGACGTGGAGAAGTTGGCAGAGGAGATGCACATGCCCTCTCTCCCGGAAATGATGTTCGGGGACAATTTTTTAAGGATCCAGCACGCCTCTGGCTTCGGCATAGAGTTCAACGCCAAGGACGCCCTCAAGAGGGTCAACAATTACCAGGGGGCCGTAAAAGTGGCGTGTGCTGAGGAGTGGCAGGAGAGCAGGTCGGACAGCGATCACAGCAAGGAGGTCGTGAAGCCGTACGACTGGACGTACACGACCGACTACAAGGGTACCTTCATTGGAGATAACTTGGTCTTCAGTGTCGTTCCAACCACAGAACGGATCGATACGGAGAAGTTGAAGGCCAGGGAGCAGATCGTGTTCTTCGAGGAGGTTCTGCTGTTTGAAGATGAGCTTCACGACCATGGAGTGTCCAGCCTGAGCGTCAAGATACGAGTGATGCCTTCCAGCTTCTTTCTTCTCCTCAGATATTTCTTAAGGGTAGACGGCGTGCTCATCCGCATGAACGACACTCGGCTGTACCACGAGGTCGACAAGAACTTCATGCTGCGAGAGTACACGTCCAGGGAAAGCAAGGTGTCCAAATTGAGCCACGTCCCTGCTCCCCTGTTCACCGAGCCCAACGAGATCTCTCAGTATTTGCCCGTCACGCAGACCGCCTACGAGAAGTTGGAATTCCCAGACCTGCCGGGGCTGGGAAACACGAGCGTGCCAGCACCCTAACCAACACACTAATGCGGACTTCAAAGGCGGCGCGTTTTGGATAGCAGGGGAGCTGACCGCGCAGTGACACCACATCCATTTCACTGCCAACGGGAGGAAACCCAGTTCCCCCTGTAACCGTTTCTGTAGGCATTAGAAACACACAATACGTTTGTTATCTAGCATTTCCTATGTTGTTTAAAAATGTGGTTTTGTTTTTTAAGTAGACTTCTTGTTCGGAGGTGCAAACCGCTCTCTCCAAATGAACATGCTGCAGCGTATAATGATAATGGGTATCTCCACACACTTCCAGGCACCCTTTTTCTTTGAAGAACGATGGTGGAACATGCCGGAGCTGTAGACCTTGTGCGGTTCCGGACCTGTCTTCCACTCTTCTTTTATAACCTACATGCGCCATTGTTAATAGTAAGGGCGCTCTAGGTCAGCGGTCCTCCACTCCAGTCCTCAAGATGCCATCCCACAGGTTCGGTTTTAAGGATATCCCTGCTTCAGCACAGGCACCTCTATCAGTGAGCCACCTGTGCTGAAGCTGGGCTATCCTGAACTGTTGGGGGGGGGGGTCTTGAGGACTGGAGTTGAGAACCGCTGCTCTAGGTGTTTCCTGACACACCGGACAAGAGAAAGTGTGAGCCGGTAGAAGGAGCAAAGTCCCACTCATCACCGGTCTACACTGCAGCATGTTTGTTTTACGCTGGGACCCCCAAGCAAAGCTCGTTACTACGTCACACTGACTTCTTCCCACGGGGCTCTGAATTGGCCACAACTGTAGTATCTAAACCTGGTGTCTGTACTCGTGAGTACACTTCTGTATGAGTTTAACCCATTTTTTGCAGCCCATGGGAGAACGGGTTAAACCAAATCACCGCAGTCGTCACTATCTTACATTACCAGGGGCATACCGACACCTCCTGTGTCTGTGGATTCTTTAGTTAAAACAATGGGACGGTGTGAAAATTAAAATGCTTTATTAAAAAAAAGTTTGAAAATAAAATGTCTGCCCTCCTGTTTGTCGTCCAGATGTTTAAATATCCAGGTGCAACGTGCCTTGCAACATCTGTTCTCCGGCCTGCTGTAGTGCTTGCTGTTTAGAGAATAAGGCAGGGGGGGGGGGGGGGCTCAACTCCGGTCCTCAAGACCCGCTCCAACAGGTCAGGTTTTCAGGATATCCCAGCTTCAGCACAGGTTGCTCCATCAGAGGCTCAGCTGAAGACTGAGTCTCTGTTTGAGCCACCTGTGCTGAAGCTGGGGTATCCGGAAAACCGACCTGTTGGAGGGTCTTGAGAACCGGAGTTGAGAACCCCCTGGAATAAGGGATTTAACTGCACCCTTGTAATTAACCCTGTTACTGCCCAAGAGATTAATTCAGGAGCGTCAGACGAGTGGCTGAGTAAGATATAGATCAGGGGTGCGCAAACTATTCGCACTGCGCCCCCCCCTGCCTACTCCCCACCTTCCTTTCCGGCATGCGGGGGTCATGTGACATCATGCCATGACCCCGCGGCGTCATTTGATGCTGCGTTGCCATGGCAACGCGTTGCCGAAGACCCAGCTGGCAGCAGGTAAGCAAGTCGCAGAGGCTTCACGCCTCCCCCGGCATTTAATTTAAATGCTGTGGGGAAGAGGGGCGGGGCCTCTATTACCGCCCGCGCCCCCCCCCCACAAAATCTCCCGCCCCCCAGTTTGCGCACCGCTGAATAGATGATTGAGTCATTAAAGCTACAAATCCCCCTGTTATTTTTGTTTAGATGGAAACGGAACCGGAGCTGAACCACTCACTTTTTGTCTCCGGGGGCCCTATAGTCCTGAGAGGAACTTCAGCAAAGTTGCTGGCTTTAAATCTCTGTTCAGGGGAAACAAAATGTCCGCCAAACTGCGGGCGAATAGGAAGCCGCAACAACATCGGCTGTGGCATATTATTGGACGCCCATTTAAATCCCCCCTACGAAACAAGAAAGCAGTACCGGTGACTTCACTGGTAAGTACATCTGGAACATGAAGGGCCTTGGAGCTGCAAATATTGTGTTTCAGCTCCAGGGGGCCATGGGACCCCCTCTTCCTCCCCCCTGCCCCCTGCTTCCCATCTCATGGTAAGGGGCGATTGCTGATATAAAGGGACAGTGTAACAATAAATACATTCACCATGAATAAGAAGATAAAATAACCAAGTGGTTATTTTATAAGACAAGAAGCCAAACGCTTTATAGAGGAGGGGGATCCTATTCCCATGTGTGAAAGTGATGCTGCAGGAGTATGTGGGAATGTGTGACTGTTATCAGGGTGAATATAGGAATAATGTGACACACATACATATGTATATCTATATACAGTAGGGCCCCGCTTCTCGTCGTTTCGCTTCTCGCAATCCGCCAATATGGCGGTATCGAGAAGGGGTTGGCCGAGGTTGCGCATGCGCAAAAGGGGGACGTCCGAGTTTGCGCATGCAGAGAAAGGGGGTGGCTGAGTTTGCGCATGCGCAGAAGGGGGGTGGCTGAGTTTACGCATGCGCAGAAGGGGGAGCGGTCGAGTTTGCGCATGCGCAGAAGGGGGAGCGGTCGAGTTTGCGCATGCGCAGAAGGGGGGACTGTAAGTCTGCACATGCGCAGAAGGGTACGAGATGCCAAAAATCGCCTGTTCCACTTTTCGGCACTTTTCGCTTTGCGGTGGCGCCATGGAGCGGAACCCACCGTATGAGCGGTGCCCTACTGTATGGCACGATCCATGTACACAGCGTGTCACAGCAGTAACACACGGAACATAATAATATGACACATACTGAGAATAAACGCTTTAGGAATAAAAGAAACAATAGGAAAAGGAGTCCCTGCCCTGCAGAGCTTACAATTTATTATAAAAAGGAAATAGCCGTGTTAGTCCAGTTGCAATAGTGCAGAATAAATGAGTTCTTCAGTATTAGGTGATAAATTGTTAGTCCAAATAAAAAAGGTATCACCTAATACTGCAAAACTATATACAGTTGTGTGAAAAAGAAAGTACACCCTCTTTGAATTCTATGGTTTTACATATCAGGACATAATAACAATCATCTCTTCCTGAGCAGGTCTAAAAATTAGGTAAATACAACCTCAGATGAACAACAACACATGACATATTACACCGTGTCATGATTTATTTAACAAAAATAAAGCCAAAATGGAGAAGCTATGTGTGAAAAACTAAGTACACCTTATGATTCAAGTACATACATATAATACGATCTCGTGGTGCAACGCCTCCACCTGGGAGGGATCCCAACGGAGTGGGAGGAGGCCCTCACAGGAAACAATCACATTAAGCAAACAGTTGTAAAACAGAACTGGCTTAACTGCATAGCATGTACTTATTCATAAATCAACATGTGTCCCTCTCTAGAGGAGACACTGACTACTGCGTCTCGCAGGACGCTCCCACCTACACCGGGGGATCCCACCCAGTGTCCAATAACCCCACACAATATGTCCCCCACCCTTAAAGGGAGAGGATATGTGTGACTGCGCAGCCACTAGTCCCGTAATAATAATATATGTAGGATCGTTGGTGCACTTGGTGATGGTTACCTGCCGAGCACTCCAGTGCCCGGGCCTGCAACGGAGCTTCGCAAAGGATCCGATGACGGAGGAACACAGGAACTACCGTCCGGGGCGATCCCACCCGGATGGCCTCTGCAGCGGTAGCGGAGGTCTGAGCCCAAACCTCTGGATGGACGCGCAGCGTCCGCTGTGTCCCTAACTAACTCTGTGTAGTAAGGGGCAGGGTCCCTAACCTGGGGCCTGTCCCTACAACACTCAACTACTGGTGACTCAGGGCTATCTGGGGCCTAGGGGGCTGCTGGCCTAGTGCAGGGAGTCACTGACTCTTGCACCCTACCTCCTTCCCCTAGCTGCTCCTGGCGCCGACTGACCAACGTGCTCAGAGCCCGCGAAATGTATCAATCCCTCTGTGCAGGGAGATACTCTAGCCCTATTGGCTCCCTGGCGTCACGTGGGGCGCTCAGAGGCTCATGGGACTTGTAGTCCCTGGTAGGGTAGCGTTCTCTCGCTTATCACTGCGCATGCACAACGCAACTTGCAATGGCGGCGTCCTGCACCGCGAGCCGCTGGGACCTTTGCAACGCGACTGCGGCCCTAGCAACGGCCCGCGCGCGTCCCCGGCAACCGGCCGCATCCCTAGGATAGTGCGCTGCTCGCGCACATGCCCCCACACCTCCCCGCGAACGGCCGCAGTGAGTACGAGGAGGGGGGGGGGTCCGCAACGGAAGGGGGGACATGGCTACATCCTCCCCCTGGAGAAAAACCCAACGTCCACGCTTGGGACACAACTCAATATAACTATGTACAAAAGTTATATATTGAAAATGGCACAATATTGTAATATAATAAAATTGCAACAACCAATGCGATCTTAACTTATCATCTCTAGAACAGATTGCGCATTTCAGTGAACATATTTATAACTGAGGCTAGCTTGGCTTTAGCTTGCTGCTGAGACTCATAGTGAGGTGCCCCTAATGAATCATAAGCCACTCTAGTGGGAGGGCGTCTCACTCACTGACTTTTGCGAGTTTCGGTCTCAAATTCTTCATCTTGAGAGATATCATCGTAGGCTTGAGGCCTAGACTCTCTGGCAGTGGGTGGACCAGTTTGGGGAAAGTCTCTTTGTAACGGAACATTGTCTCTTTGTACTTGAACATTGTCTCTTTGTAACTGAACATTGTCTCTTTGTACTTGAACATTGTCTCTTTGCGGCACAAAACTCGGGGTGTTTGGATCTAACGATTGATTACGTGATGAACTCTCTGAAGATGGTGTTTGAACCGCAGGATCATTACCCGTTGCTCCTTTGGGAGGTGCCCACCAAAGGGTCTTGAATTATTTCCTCTGTGGTCCCTGAATTCCCGGTAGACTCTTCAGGCTCAATGTCATCTACTACTGTTTCTGGCTCACCTTCTCCCAGTTGTGGGATAGGTAACAGATGGTTTCGGTGCCAGACCTTGATCCTGCCATTCACGTCACGTATGCGATAGACAGGAAGACCCGGCATTTGGGACTCTACTTGGAAGGGTCCCTCTCTCCAGCGATCGGCTAATTTGTGCTTGCCAGGGATCCCTAAGTTGTGTAACAGAACTGCGTCTCCCGGTTGAAGTTCTCGGTACCGTACTTTGTGATCGTACCTCCTTTTGTAATTGGCGTTCAATCTGGCGGTAGCTCTTTCTGCTAACTGATAAGCATGGTGCAGACTGTCCTGAAGTCTTTGTACATATTTATAGTGGGCCATATTGGGTACCCCATCGGTAGACACCCGCATGCGTATGTCAATTGGCAATCTGGCTTCTCGTCCAAACATCATAAAGTATGGTGTGTAGCCGGTGGACTCGTGCCTAGTGCAATTGTAGGCATGTACCAAAGCCTCTACATGCTTGCTCCACTCCCCTTTTTGGGAATCCTTCAGTGTGCCAGCATATACAGCAATGTCCGATTAAATCTTTCCGGGAGTGCATCTCCCTCGGATGATAAGGAGTAGTCCTTGATTTCTGAATGTTCAACAGTGTTAACAATTCTTTAATCAACTTGCTCTCAAAATCTCGTCCCTGATCTGAATGCATCCTGTTGGGCAGGCCATTGTGCACGAAATACTTCTCCCACAGCACTTTAGCCACAGTGGTAGCTTTCTGATCTTTTGTGGGAAAGGCTTGCGCGTATCGAGTGTAATGATCTGTCACTACTAGTACATTCCCTATACCCTTTGAATCAGGCTCTATACACAGAAAGTCCATACATACTACATCCATAGGCCCGGAGCTCTTGAGATGGCCCATCGGGGCAGCACGAGTGGGCAGGGTCTTCCTATGAATGCATCGTAAATACTTCCGGCAGTGTTGTTCAATGGACTCCCTCATTCTTGGCCAGAAAAACCTGTCTCGCACTAAACCCAGAGTCTTATCCACCCCCAAATGTCCATGATCATCATGTAGTGATCTTAAAACTAGGCCTTGCAGTCGCCGGGGTAGAAAGAGTTGTCGACGATCAGGATGATTGTGGAACTGAACAACCCTGTAGAGTAGCCCGTTATCCATCTTGAATTTGTCCCATTCTCGCATGAGGAGGCCTACCTCATTGGAAGGAGCTCGTTTCACTAGGGAGGGATCATTGTGGCGTAGCGCCTCTCGGACAGCCGTAGCCGCAGGATCACGTGTCTGTGCTATTACCAATTCCTTGCTTTTGGAAGGCCTTGAGGTCGACACCCTATAGAATCCGCGACCCTTAACTCTGAGAATGCCACTCGATCATCTACAATAGCCGCAGTGGAACACATGGCTCTCATCCCTGGTCCCGGGATTTCTTCCCAAGGCCCGTCATCCGAGATCTCGCCCAATCTCGATCTTCTAGGGAGAGCATCGGCGCCTATATTGAGAGGTCCAGGTTTATATCTTAAAGAAAAACGGTAATTGGCGAGGGTGGCCATCCATCTATGACCGGTCGCATCTAATTTGGCTTTTGTTTGTACATAGGTCAGTGGATTGTTATCCGTTCTGACTTCGAAGGTAACCCCGTAGAGATAGTCATGTAGTTTTTCAGATATAGCCCATTTGAGGGCAAGAAACTCCAGCTTGTGGACAGGATAATTCTTTTCACTGGGGGTCAGACTTCTACTTGCATAGGCCACCGGTCGCAGCCCAGTAGGATACTTCTGATGTAGCACCGCTCCCAATCCGTTAAGTCTGGCATCTACGTGCAGGATGTACGGCTTCTCAGGGTCAGCATAAGCCAGGACTGGAGCTTCCGTTAAACTCTTTTTAAGCCCTTTAAACGCTTCTTCACATGCTGGTGTCCACCGATCACCGAAAGGTGTTCTCGGAGTGGTCTTCTTCTGCTTGGGTTCTTCTGCATAGACTTTCAGCAAGTTGTTCAGCACGGCCGCTTGCTTGGAATATCCATCTACAAACCGCCGATAATACCCGCAAAACCCGAGAAAGGACCTCAGTTCCATCACATTCTCGGGTCTCGGCCACTTCACCACCGCCTCTACCATGGCCGGATCAGTAGCCACTCCATCTGCCGATACAATATGGCCCACATAAGTGACCGAGGTCCGGCAGAAACGACACTTGTCTAGGGAGAGTTTCAATCCTTCTTGATCCAGTCGGTCCAGCACCTTCATCAGCCGAGTCTCATGTTCTTCGAGAGTTGCCCCGAACACAATTATGTCGTCTAAGTATACCAGACACTCCCGAGGACACATGTCGCCAATCGTCTTCTCCATAAGCCGTTGAAAGGTGGCCGGAGCACCGCAAATACCTTGGGGCATCTGGGTGAACTGATAGAAGCCCAACGGACAGACGAATGCCGTCTTTTCCTGATCAGCCGTGCTCATGGGAACCTGGTAGTATCCCGATCGAAGGTCCAACACGCTAAACCACTGGCTTCCGGACAATGCACTGAGGATCTCTTCTATGCGTGGTAGCGTGTATTGGTCAGGCACCGTACGTTTATTCAGAGTTCGGTAGTCCACGCATAATCGCACGGACCCATTCTTCTTACGGACCACCACAATCGGCGAGGCATAAGGGCTTTGAGATTCGGTCACTATGCCGGCGGTTTCCATCTTTTTCAAGACACACATCTTCTACGTCTCGAGGGGCTATACGCCGAGACCTTTCTCTAAACGGAGTCTCGTCATTCAGACGGATGGTGTGCTGAGCACTTCTACTGCATCCCAAATCCATCTCGCTAGTAAAGAACACTCCCCATCTCTCTCTCAACTGATCACGTAGCCTCTCCTTCCATTCCTCTTCCAGGGGAGACTCTCCGAAGTCAAATTGTAGGTCCTCAGGCTCCCCCCCCACGCAGACGGCCTGGACGGTTGCTGTATCGTCTACAGGATCCACCGGGTAAACTCTACCCAGCCGTTGTCCTCGTTCCAGTGACACCGCATGAAGCGTCATGTTTTGGATAGTCACCTTAACCTTCCTGGGGACTTTGGATGACCACTCTCGTACTTCAGGTATCATCCGATATCCCCAATGGAGTTCAGACTCGGGAAGGGTCTCTAGCGAAAAGTATCAGTCCTGTTCATACCGTTGGGGGTACTTGATCAGTGCCGTCACACACTGTACTCCTCTGGCGGAATCTCCAGTAACCCTTGCTGTAGATTAAAGATATCGCCATACTCTTCTTCATATGCCACTCGATAGCATTCTTCCCGTAGGCCAGCGGCTATATTCAGGGATGCCAACGGTAGGTCACCGGCTTCTTGCAGGAAGGAGCGAATCACCGACCTCACTATATCTGCATTCGTACCCAGTATGATGGGGGCACTGGGATGTTCTCGAGCCTCCGGGCAGACCAGAGCTTCCACCACCATGGGGTGCGACTTGTTAGTGTTCAACTGGAG
Source organism: Ascaphus truei (assembly GCF_040206685.1). Taxonomy (NCBI): domain Eukaryota; kingdom Metazoa; phylum Chordata; class Amphibia; order Anura; family Ascaphidae; genus Ascaphus; species Ascaphus truei. The sequence continues at coordinate 26,006,282 of NC_134501.1, read as the reverse complement.
GATGTCTAACTTGACCGCCACTATTCCGTCGATGGGGTAATCATCTTTGCTCAGCCCCCACAAGGTCATCTGTTCGGCAGACTGCAAGGGCAGGTGGCTGAGGTGCTGGTCATAAAATGGATGGTAGATGATGGTCACCTGTGACCCAGTATCCATCAATGCTGAAGAATAGATCCCCTCCACAATGATTCTGATTATGGATGTGGGCCCTACTCGACAGTAAGCGTCTGGTTGTGGATTTTCTGTTGTGACAGCATCCCTTGAGTCTTTTTCTGTCTCGGGTAATGCCGGGAAGGAAGTGAGGGCTTGCTGTGCCCGTACCGTGTAGGACTTGGCGACCGTATGGGGTTTCGAGGATTTGAGCAGAACCTTGAGATATGTCCGTCTTCCCCACAGTTGTAACAGCGTAAGTCCGGGCGCGATCTTGCCCGGCCTGAGGACCGAGGGGGCGATCGGGACACTTCAGTAGCCTCTACATCTTTCTCTTTCTTGGTCCCCTTTTCTTTAGGTACTGGTGCTTCCTTGGCATCCTCCTTGCGGCCGTCCTTGCCTTTCTTAGGGGTGTGAAAATGCAGTTGTACTTCATGCCTCCGGATATACCGCATTAATTCCACGTAGTTGGGTGGTGTGGCAGTGACGGGGGCACCTCGCATCAACATAGCTGTAGTGTCCAGCGGCAGCGAACCTTTCAGTAGTTGCTTGTATCGATGTCGGTCCACTTCCGCGGCCACCACAATCTTTTTGGACAGGAGAGTCCCTAGAGACAGCTGGAGATTGCAGGCGAACGCGGACAAGTCTTCTCCTTCCCTTTGCCGAAGAGCTTTGAATTTTGCCATCAGCTCGTCTTCACACGCAAAGGACTGGGTGAGCATTTCTAACAACTCATAAGCCGTCACCTCTCCTTCTACTTCCCGATGCGTTCGAACCAGTAGTGCAGCTGGGGGCCGGAGGCTCTCCACTAGTCGTTACCGCTTGACGGCCTCGGAACACGACCATTCAGCTAGTATATGGATGGTATGTTCTCTCCATGTTTCAAACCCTTCTTCTCCGGTAGGTGTCGGCAGTGTTCCGGAAAAGGGCTTTAGTTTCCTGTAATTTTGAGGTTGAGAGGCGAGAGTCACTGTTTCGATAAGTTGAGGCACAGTCATGTTCAGGGGGAATCCTCCAGGGATGGGGCCACTGTCAGCCCCGAAATTGCCAGTAAGGGGGGCCGGAGCATTGGTTGAGGGTTCATCAGGGACAGGGAACGACAGTGATTGCCTCTGGGCCCAGCTAGTGGCTCCCTCAAATGCACTTGAAGAAAAGGTCACTCGGGGTTGGCGAGAAGTAATGACAGGGGTACTTGAGATGGGCGCTATCGTCTGCCAGTCACTGGTAGAGGGTTCATCCGCAACCAGTTCAGTGGTTGGAGAGCGTGAAGAGGTGAACACCTCTCTGATTTCGGGTATGGCTGCAAATACTACCGAATAGCCTCCGGGCTGGGCCTCTGACTCTTGTAAGGTCTGGGGCACATTGTCCCGGCATATCTCACACCCTGCCGTAAATAGTATGGTGCTCCATTCAAAGTTGAAGTCATTCCCGCGGCCCTGTGCGCTCCAAAGTGTCAATACCCAGCAGTTTCCCTAATGAGTCTCGTATTTTGCTCGCGGACACTGTGACCGGAACGTTCCCTACAGCTACTACATGACTGGGTGGTTCGCTGACCTTGAAGGCCCACGCGTGGACTTCCGGGCTGGACGGGGAGAACATGATGAGAAATTTGGGTAATTATACACAATTTTACTAGGCACCCCAGGTCTGAATCTCAGCAGCGCATCCAAATGTAACGGGTATTCCCTGTGAATACAGACGCTACTACCTGCTGTGTAACCTGTGTGGCTCTCAGGAGCCTAAGCCTCCGCTTGGGGAGCCTGGGGTACATACATATAATACGATCTTGTGGTGCAACGCCTCCACCTGGGAGGGATCCCAACGGAGTGGGAGGAGGCCCTCACAGGAAACAATCACATTAAGCAAACAGTTGTAAAACAGAACTGGCTTTACTGCATAACATGTACTTATTCATAAATAAACATGTGTCCCTCTCTAGAGGAGACACTGACTACTGCGTCTCGCAGGACGCTCCCACCTACACCGGGTGATCCCACCCCGTGTCCAATAACCCCACACAATATGTCCCGCACCCTTAAAGGGAGAGGATATGTGTGACTGCGCAGCCACTAGTCCCGTAATAATAATATATGTAGGATCGTTGGTGCACTTGTTGATGGTTACCTGCCGAGCACTCCAGTGCCCGGGCCTGCAACGGAGCTTCGCAAAGGATCCGATGACGGAGGAACACAGGAACTACCGTCCGGGGCGATCCCACCCGGATGGCCTCTGCAGCGGTAGCGGAGGTCTGAGCCCAAACCTCTGGATGGACGCGCAGCGTCCGCTGTGTCCCTAACTGACTCTGTGTAGTAAGGGGCAGGGTCCCTAACCTGGAGCCTGTCCCTACAACACTCAACTACTGGTGACTCAGGGCTATCTGGGGCCTAGGGGGCTGCTGGCCTAGTGCAGGGAGTCACTGACTCCTGCACCCTACCTCCTTCCCCTAGCTGCTCCTGGCGCCGACTGACCAACGTGCTCAGAGCCCGCGAAATGTATCAATCCCTCTGTGCAGGGAGATACTCTAGCCCTATTGGCTCCCTGGCGTCACGTGGGGCGCTCAGAGGCTCATGGGACTTGTAGTCCCTTCCAAGAGCCTTCCCTGGTAGGCTAGCGTTCGCGCGCTTATCACTGCGCATGCGCAACGCAATTTGCAATGGCGGCGTCCTGCACCGCGAGCCGCCGGCACCTTCGCAACGCGACCGCGGTCCTAGCAACGGCCCGAGCGCGTCCCCGGTAACCGGCCGCATCCCTAGGATAGCGCGCTGCTCGCGCACATGCCCCCACACCTCCCCGCGAACGGCCGCAGTGAGTACGAGGAGAGGAGGGGGTCCGCAACGGAAGAGGGGACCTGGCTACATATATATATATGTGTCAAAAAAGCCGGCACATCAAATTAAAGACACATTTATTGCACCATTTGGTGCGCCGGGTTTTTTGTCCGTTGTACATAGTACAGATTATAACGTTAGCAGCAGCGCCTGCTCCAATGTTCTGGATTATTACTGTTATTGTGTGTCCTGATTCCTTTACTGTGTACATGTGTGTATACGCACACATATGTACATGTAAAATACTGTTACACTCACATACGGTAAACACAGCCAGCCCCACTCCCTCCTGCCTCCCTCCGCTCCGCTAGGTGTCGCTGTATGAGCGGTTTTGCCTCCTCCGCTCCGCCAGGTGTCGCTGTATGTGCGTCTCTCCCTCGTCCGCTCCGCTAGGTGTTGCTGTATGAGCGGTTTTGCCTCCTCCGCTCCGCTAGGTGTTGCTGTGCCCGGCTCTCACTCCTCCGCTCCGCCAGGTGTCGCCGTGCCCGGCTCTCACTCCTCCGCTCCGCCTGGTGTCGCTGTATGAGCGGCCTCTCTGTATATCTCTTTCCTCCTGCTCTCAGTTTCCGGCGGCCGGGAGGTGACGGTGATAGTGCGCGGGAGAGACAGAGACACAGAGAGGGACACGGGGAGCGGGACACAAGAGAAAAGGAGACACAGGTATTATCAGCTATGTTATAGAGAAAAACCAAATGTAACATGTATTATATACACACACCAACCCCCATGTATTACACACACACACCATGTGATATATACATACACACCAACCCTCATGTATTATATATATATATATATATATATATATATATATATATATACATACACACACACACACACCATGTGATGTGTATATATATGTATATATATATATATATATATGTACATACATACACATACACACCAACCCCCATGTATTATATACACACCATGTGATATACATACATACCAACCCCCATGTATTATATATACACCAACTCCCATGTATTATATATATATATATATATATATATATATATATATACACATAAATATGTATTATATATACCTACATACACCATGTAAAAAATACTATATAGATATATATTCAAAAAATAAATAGATGATACTGTTCTGTGGCTAACGAAATGCTTTTATTTGTGCGAGCTTTCGAGATACACTGATCTCTTCTTCCGGCGTTGTAACATCGCCGGAAGAGATCAGTGTATCTCGAAAGCTCACACAAATAAAAGTATTTCGTTAGCCACAGAACGGTATCATCTATTTATTTTTTGATTATTGAAGCTTGGCTAACACGGTACTGATACCTCTACATAGATATATATATATATATATATATATATATATATATATATATATATATATATATCCACCCACACACCCATGTATTATATACACACCCATAAATACACACATACCATGTATTATATATACACATACACACCCCCATGTATATTATATATATATCTCCACCTACGCACCCATGCATTTATATACACATACCATGTAATATATATGTACACCCACACACCCATGTATTATATATATATATATATATATGTATATATACATATATATATACATATATACACACCATGTGATATATATATATATATATATATATATATATATATATATATATATATATATATATTTTCCACAAACACACCCATGTATTATATACACATACATATACACACACCATGTAATATATAAATTTACCTACACATATCATGTACTATTAATATATATTATTGATATAGTTCCACAATCTATGTATAAATCACTACATACTGTAATCCAATATGCACTTTATATATGTACACTTCTCACAGTATATTTTATGCTTTTATTTTATTCTGATATTTAACTAGTTGGCCATTTTATATTTGCATCATATACACACGTGTGCAGGCTTCATATTTCCTTCTTGGTGGGATATATTGGGATCTTGCCCCAAACACCACCGTTAAATTTGTGTGTGCTTTTATTTATGTAGCACCGCTCTATACGGGGAAAGTAAAGTACAAATCCGATTGAAACTCCTTATTTTCTTTTATAGTAGGATGTGCAATATATATGTTTATGTAATGTATGTACATATGCCTATACATTATACTTGCATATGTATTGTTTTTATAACTTATAAATACTAGCTTTGGTCCATAAATATGTATATTGTTTATGTATTTGTGTGTTCTGCAATATTCCTCGTGTATGCGCAGTATTCCTGTATGACCGTCTGTTTGTGTATGTATGTATGTGTATCTTTATACAGTGCTATCCAGGTAAATAGCGCATCACAGCAGTAATGTACGTGACATAATAATATAACACATAATGAGTAGGAGCTTCAGGCATAAGAGTAACATTAGGAAAAGGGGTACCTGCCCTGAAGAGCTTATAATCTAAGTGGGGAGAACTTAGAGACAGTAGGCGGGCGTTCTGGTAAGTGCGTCTACAAGGGGCCAAGGGCATTGTGTGTGTGTGTGTGTGTGTGTTATCAGCCACGGAGCCACTCATATGCTGCGTTAAAGGTGTGTTTTATGAAAGGTCCAAAAGGTGGAGAGAGAGGGCGCTAGTCGGATATTTAGGGGAAGAGCATTCCAGAGGTTTGAGGCAGTGAGTGAGAGGTTTTAGGTGGTGAGGATTTAGGTTGCATATATTGGTATTTAAGGTGAAAAATCCAGCAATGGCCTAGTTTTAACATATTACAAATAGCACTGTTATGAATGTACTTTTTACTTCAGGCAATTTACTTAACTTTTTTTTTTTTTAACAGGTGCTTAAAAATGTCGTCTTGGGTGAAAGTAACAAGGGGTCAGCAGCAGAAGCCAGTGGAAAAAAGGTGAGTGTTTACCAGCTCGGGTGATGGGTGCTTCTCCAGATGCGCTTGTGCGGTTACAGATGCCGTCCTGTTCATTGGTAATGAAAGTAACACCGCTGCTAAATGAAAATGCCTTTTTGTTGCTCTCTGAGCTTCCTTGTTAAGGAGCCAACTGCTTTCTAATCCAATTATTTAGGGTGGTGCTGGCAGGAATAGTTTATGGGGAGATCACATCCCCTATTTTTCTGTAAAACCTTCCCGTCTCCCCCCTTTCCATGCACATATATAGTGACTGCTCCGATACCCAGGGTTGTTAAGTCTCTGCCTTGCTTGGACTGATTGTTAAAGCTCTATTGCCTCTCAAAAATAAAAAAGAATCTCCCTCCCCCCTAGATTGGAAGCAGGAGGTCTCCGGAGTGGGACCACCTTAATTTCAGCTACGGGGACCCCCTGCTCCACGAGATACTTACATCCCAAGGCGATGCCCACATCTAGTGTAAATGCACCTATGTGCGTTGGGGGTGCGCTAGATGGACGTTAGATGATGGTCTGTGATGGTCCTAAAAATGATTAATATAGGATATGGGCAATGAATGTCAATAGATGTATATAAATTAGTTGTACCAATGACACCCCTAAAAAGTCACAATTACCCATAATGCCAGATGCAATAAGGTAATGAATATTAACAAAAGATGAAAAGCTGCAAAAAATGTGTACCCACTGATAGCTGTGGTAGCTGCGTCCCTGTAGATGCAGACTGGAAGCACACACGGTAGGGGATCCTCGTCAACTGCTTGAATGGTGATACACTGACTTGGGTGTGAATACATTTGTAACGTGTAAGGGGATACATTCTGGGGTTAAACAGAGTCCTTTTGAGTGTTGTTAACGTCCTATGGAGTAGTTAACTGATGCTGCCCCCGATGATGGGATACCACTCCTCTTCAGTAAAGAAACCTCAAAGAAAGAGGGAAGGGAAAGTGTCCCACGGCATTTGGAATCCAGCTGACGGTGAATGCAGGAGGAGAGAGACTATAAAAGTGTTTTTACATGGTTTGCGCCTGCATTTTTTTTTTTTTTTGAGATGCCGGCATCTCCTGCAAGTTTAAAAGGTGCGCGTACATTATAGGAGTTACATTCACACAGGCGACTGGAGCAATTGCTCCTTTAACTCTTTGCGTTGCAGAGTCCTCTGTCCCAGAATGGGTTATCCCGGTGTGTAGAATTCCCCATTATAATGCAAATGGCATCAACCTCTTCCTTCCAATCATCTTGTTTCCTCAGGCACAGACCAAGCTGGATTCCACGGCTTCTAGAGTAAGTGCCGTTTGTCTTTTGTTGCGTGTGTGTTAGGCTTGTAATATAGTGCGGGCACCGGCGTTGCGTGTGGCACGGGCGTTGCGTGTGTAGTGGGCGTTAGCGGTAACGTGTGCGGCTAGGGGGCGTGGCTAAGACATTCCAGAGCTAGGCCATGCTGTGATTGGTTCACAGCGTCACGTGGCGTGGCGACACCGCGCAAATACAATTCTCCTGTACTTTTCCTGGTCTGCCTCGCCACCGCTCACGGCCCTGTACGCGCGTCCCTAGTATAGAAACGCTTATTACTTGTTTTCATAGTGCTGTATCAGCCGTTCATATACAGAGCTGCTGATCAGTGTTTTTGTAGAATCTTTTCTCCATGTAGTGGAGGAAACACAAACCGTATACAGTTTGTAATGTATGTACCTGCTGAAAGGTAGCAGTCTTAACAACATGTTAATGCCAAAAGAAAATGACCCATCTAAGGAGATAATATATAAATGAATTGAATAATGTATTATATTGAATGTACATTGGGGCTTTTTGTGTTTGCTGTTCTATATTTAAAGTCCCTTTCTCAGCACCCTATCCCCTGTTGGTAATAAGTATATGAATATATAATACTGGGGGTTTTGAACTCGCCGAGGTTGTGTATTCGTATAGATATATTCGATTTATTCCAGTGATTACATGATTTTAAAGCCAGACGTTCTATTCTTGTACATGAAATCTGACCCGAGATGTCTTCTTTGTAGCATTAACCCTTACAAATCCAGCCAGAAGAACTCCTTCGGTCACGACAGTTACCCGAGAGACTTGGAAGATCAGAACAGGTAGGAAACCGTATTGTAACCACACATACATTGTCTTTTATTGGCCTAATGGTTCGGCTTGAGGCTCCGGAAGGTAGCCATAACGTCGTGCCAATAAATAACATTTTCCTGCAACTTGTTAGTGTGCCAATCCCTTTTTTATAGAGCGGGGACACACTCAGTCCACTGGGCTTGAAACATTGTTATTAAGTAACCATGGATGGTTTATGTGAATAAATTTGCAGTCATTTCTGTGTGCCCCGTGGGATACCCGTGCTCCATCGTTTTGTTAGATCGGCTCTCGCTGATGTCCGGATCACCCAGGCTGTTGCCTCTTTACGCGAGTGCCCCAATCTCGCGAAACTATACAGACACTGCGGCACAAAGGAGAACTGCCTGGGAGACCAGAAGGGGCTCATTGTCCAATAAAAAACAGCCATGCACAGAAAAGTGTGTCCATAATGTGTCTTGCTGTACAACGAACTCCTGGGATTCCCCTGTAATACCTATTCGCTTCTACATTCTCTCTGCAGCTTTGATGAACTGTTTGGGCAAAAATATCAGTACCCGCCTGGGCCAGAGGAATACTGCGAGAGGTACCAGTACTCTCAGAATGGTAAGAGGAGGGCGAGGGAGATCTTCGTGCTGCTCTCCAATACTGGGCTCCCGGATTGAATCAGTCCGGCTGTATAAAAGGGATGAGGGTGGCATAAGCTGCCTCTTATTAAACTAACATCTGAAGCTTGTGAGCAGGGATCTCTGGAGCGCTACACCAGGAATAGGGTACCCACCGCTGACATTAACGGGGTTCCGTGTCGGAGACCCCCTGCTTCAATCCTGATAATCTGTTTTAAAAAGCAGTGCTGTGATTGTCACTTAAAACAGCGTTTAGCAAGGAATAATAGTTATTTCTGCTGTGGTTGGCTGTCTGAATCATGTTCTTCCCTTGTTGCTAATGATTTAGTTGTAGGCAAACGCGTGAGCTTCGCCATGCGCACAGAGATAATTTAGCGCACATTGCTTGTAAAGAAAGAAATCGAGCTCATGGAAATGTTGACATTGCTTCTCTTTTTTTTCCTTGAATGTTTTTTATTTTTATGTTTCATTCCGCGTAGAACCCCAGTACAGCACAGACGATCGGCGAGAGAAACTCTACATGCAGTTCTACCAGCAAATCCAGGCCGAGTACCACAAGGAGAGGCCCTCGGACTGTGTGATTGTGGCCATCAGCAAAGAACAAATGTAAGTCCGATGTAATGCGGCCCGCAGCCAGGCGGCGAGATCCGACTACCGGGGGCGTCTCGTGCTATAAAAGTCGAGCAGCGGCAAGCCACGCTCTTTAGAGCAAGGGTGGCCAAATCCAGTTATCAAGGGCCGCCAACAGGCCGGGTATTAAAGATATCCCTGCTTCAGCTGAGGCACTGATTGGGCCACCTGGGCTGAAGCAGGGATATCCCAGATACCTGGCCTGTTGGTGTTTGCCTTCGCTGCCGTTTGCTGTACAGTCGGGGGGGGGGGGGGGCACTCTTTCCCCAGACGATCCATGTTGCTGACATGGCAGAATTGGGGAGCCCCTGCCCTCTCTTCTCCCCCCCCCCCCCCCCCCCGAGCTCTGGAACCGCTTGCAGCACATACGGATATGATACAAACGGGGTTCATTCATAAGGTCATGAAGACGGAATGAGGCAGCGCTGGCGTCGTACAATGCGCCCCAAATCCTACATTTTCTTTACCTAAAATGTTGTTGTCGTCGTGTCCCACCCCCCTGTGCTGTGCGCAGTGGTCACTGACTTGATTGACAGTCAAGTCACCAGTGCGCAGCTCAGGGGGTGAGCGGGGGGATCGAAAAGCAGGAAGCAGGGGGGGGGGGGGGGCGGGAACTAGTTGGAGAAGAGGGAGATCTGTGAGTGTGTGTCTAGCCGTTCAGCTCAGTGGGGGGATCGGGGCCTGGGGGTGGGACTAGTCGGAGCAGAGAGGGAGGTGTGAGTATCTGTATGAAGTGAAGCTTTGTAACTCACTAGGATCGGGGGTAGTTGGAGTTAAGTGGGAGATGGTTAGTGTGTCAGATACACACTGACATTACCAAGTGGTGGCACAGAGCCAACGGTGGGAGACGGGGTTAGCTGGAACGCCCTTCCCCTTAAACCGCTGGCTCCTAAGTATATTATATTTTCCCCCACCCCTGTTTAATATAGAAGTAGATCTAGATCTATGCACTCCTTTCTATTTCAGATATTACTGCTTATTGCAGAAAGTTCCTGATGATCAAGCCCATAGCCTTGTATTCACCCACCTCTCTGAGCTCCTCATCCCTTTGCATTTGTTTCTTCCCAGAATTTGTCTATCCACAAAAAATAATAATCTGTGTTTAGGCCACTTCTAAGCTAGTCACAAACCAGATTTCCTGAGAAATAAACATTAAAACAATGTGTACACACACGCACTTTGCATTAACAGTTCTCATGCCGAAACAGCTAGTCTTCAATTATTAATCTACAACGTCGAGACGTGAAAAATAACTATAAAATCGTTACTTTTATTTTTTTTAAGACACCCATTATTTCCCTCCTCTATTCCATGGCGAGTCTCCTTTGTGATACTATCCCACTTTCACTAGTAACTTCCAGCGTGTACCTGAGCACATAGTTAAACTCTTATTGCAACAAGCTAACCACAACAGCTTTCTGAAAGAGTCTCTATTTAGGGACGTTCCCATTGTCTGGTTCGGAAGTCCCAACTGGCCCAGCGCTTCCCACTTCACATTAGGCTGAGTCCACTGTGCCGCTTACCGCGGTCAGCGCCAGTAACTGCTCAGCCACAGCGCCCCCCTGCTCTCGCGTAAAAAAAAAACCGTGCTGGCCAGCCGGGTGCTCATGCTTAGAGAGTTGGAGACGTCACCGCTCTCAAGCATGAGCGAGCTCAGCGGCACAGAGGACGCAGCCTTGGGTGTAAAACGTTTAGATACATTTTTACCTTTCTTGATTTTTCTACTGAAGAGCTCATATAAAAAGCCTGGTCTCGCAGGGATACTTTCTCTACCACAAAACGCAATGCCGAGCAAGCCCTTAAACCTCTTGGCTGCCAGCAAGAGCCAAAGGTTGAGACAGCACAGATTGTAACCCGTGCTTGGTAGAAAAGTGTCTCCGGAATATGAAGGCAAGCCACGGATTAGATGGGGTCGGGGCGTCGGCTAGGGAAATGGACACGCATCAAATTCTGTGTTTCGATGTTTCTACTTGGATCACAGACGTTTTGTATGTATGTTTCTTTACACAAAAATATCGATGTTTTTCACTTTTTATAACCTTACTTTTTAAAGTGCCGCGTTAACTGTAAAACGCATTTTCTTAACTGTATACACGGGTACCGTCTAAATAGTTATCCCCCGTTCTTGCTCAGATCTGTTCTGACTGCGCATGAAATCATCGAAACTTGGCTTGCGAAGGCCATTTCTCCGGGGGCCATTGTTTCATGGAGGTGTTGTAAATGCATCTTTAAATTGTTACTGAGCGCATACAAATGCTTTAATCGTTAAACGTCACATCTCACATTTTAATGGGTTTGTCAACTTGCAAAACATCTTTTTAAAATCTCCCTTAGCATGCTTTTACAGTCTGCAAACAGTAGATGGACACTGTGCTTTGCAAAATTATTTCCAGTCCCGAATATACTAGAAGAAACACTTCCATTTTTTTTTTTATATATAAATAAAAAGAAATATCTTCACTGCCTGTTTACGGTTCCCCATAAATGTTGATTTTTCTTTAAAACGCCCTATAACTCTGCTTAATCTGCATCATTTTTTAAGCAGCATTTGTTCCTCCGTTCCGAACCCTTACTAAAATTAGCAGGTATAATTATGCTTTTCCCGAGTACACACACAACGCACATAAAATTCTTTAATAAGAGACCTCGCAAATGATGAAACATATGTTAAAAATGCCAGCACCGTGGTCTGCGTTCCTCCCGCCCTGCAGCGGAGTAAGAATTGTGGGCGCTTCTACGTCCTACCGCTCCGCTTTAACCGTGTAGCGTGGGATCGGTGCGGCGAAACGCACCTTTCTCTCCTTTTTGTGAATAACCATCCTTTTCTTTCTTTGAAGGGAATACGCTACAGCGATAGGCCATCAGTTACAGGACCACGGGATTGTGGTGGAAATGATTTATTTGACATCAGAGTCGGGTCTCACGCGTGCCCTCCAAGAGGTTAAAAATGACGGCTCCCCATTTTGCATTCTCGTCGAGCAGTCCAATGTAGCCCTGTCCTCTTGCACCGCAATCATCCTTCACGATTCTATCAAAAGTAAGTGTAGCACAACACAGGAACCCTACACCGTAAAACCTACTGGTGAACCCAAACAAGGTAACCTGGAAATGTGCCATGCATTCCAGCGCCTATGGCAGCAAAAGTTATTAAACGTACATACCCACAAAACGACATTGAATTCTTCCCACTTATACTTAAGCGCTCAAACATCTGGCATTAGATGGTTTGCTGACGATGTATTTAACAAGGTTTTCAAAATGATGCAGCATGTTAGTTTCCATCTAAAATACTCCTAATGCTGCTGATCAAAGCGTAAGGGTGCAGGGATTAAAGTATCACTTCTATTCCCCCTTCCACCCCCACCCCAAAAAAACCCAAACGTTTTAACCCTAATTTACATTGAGCATGTTATGTTTCACACACAGTGAAGTATGCAAGGAAATTAGGTTAAAATCAACAAACTTAGATCTTTGCACATTTATAAACGCTTTAACTGATGCGTCATATTCTGTTAAGCGTGCACACTCCCTAAAACTCCTAACTCAAATTATTGAGTGAACACGCATCCTACATCTCCCTGTAACTCGTCATTAGATGCGTGCGCTCCCTGCAATTTGCGTGATTAGAAGTGCACGCTCCCTGTAACTCGCTCTAAACCACATAATTTCAGTGAGAAATACTGTACTCTTCTGTTACTGGAGCACTGCAGGTTCTTTACTTGAGATGTGATGTTTGGCCAGATTTCCGGGCATTGTCAGGATCGTGCCTGTCCTGTTCCCACCCCACCAATGCCAGAGTTGCTGGCCTCCCCGAGTCCACTCGCACATAGCGTGCTGTAATAAAAAGGAGACCAGAAAAGAGACCAGCTTTGGATAGAGCCTTGCTGGCGTCCATCTGGTGTGATGGAGAAGTAGCATTAAATCAGCAATCCTGCCCAGTTTAGCTAAGGATTGGTTTGTTTTTTTTATTACAGAATTCAATACCAGTGGGTTCTCTGCAGCTGAACCATGCCGTTTTTATTTATTTTAGCCTTGGAGGACCCAGTTTTGTAAGGTTTTTCCAAGATGGCGCCCGTGATCACTGAGTAGGAGGCCGCAACATTATCCTACTCGTAACGTTGCGGCTTCTTATTGTCTCAGGATTTCGCAGCAATTTTGATTGACCAAATCAGAGCTGAAAGACCGGTAACTGGTCGTCCCAGTGGCCAAAAATCGCACGGCTCCAGAGAACCCAACAGTTCTGTTTGTGTTTTTGTTTACAGAATAAGGAGTGTATTTCTTCTTTAAGTTCTAGTTCTTGATATCCGTTATGTTGTAATTGTGCCGCGCAGCCGCGTCTGGGTATTCTCCTGCGACCGGCTGTTTTTTTAAGAAGCATCATTAAAGCTTCATTTAATTCTGTTTTTTTACGTTGGGTAAGAGGTCCATGTTTGATCCACCTTTTTTTGGTTTTGCTTGAGACGTGTACTAATAAGAATTCAGTGCATTGAGGTTCTGCCCTCTGTATTCTAGAACCTCTAGTTTCTGGAAGCCGGTATCTTGGGGTTTCCCAGTCTTCTACACGGGAAGTGTCTAATCGCAATGGTAAATACCAAAACATCACAGTTCATACACCAGCTTCCCTGCAGACACAAACACATCCCCAGGTCTACATCTCCCAGAATCCCTTGCTTGTAAGCGAGCACACAAATCGGTGCTTTAGACATGGTGATGCTTAGGACAGTTTAGAAATACTCAGCATCATTATACATTGGGCTTGTTGTATTCCCATCTCGGCTGCACTGCTTCTTAATAATAGAATGTACCATTCTACCGCCATTAAAAGTGCCCTGACAATTCACAAGTAGTTTGCTGTTACGCTGATCTGTGGACCCCTGACCTCCGAGGACCCCCCAGATCCCCCGAAATAAGGGATTGACATTTTTTATGTAGTCTCTGGAAGTTAAAACCCTACAAACATGGCGTCCCTGGTCACCACTAGAAAGCTGCACTGCGTCATATCCCCGTGTCGCGCATCCCGATGACATGGCGGCTTTCTCTTGGCCCTGATCACGCGGCAATTTTTTGTCCACGAGGCTAGTACTTTAGGCTGGTGGACAAAACCCTTCGTCATACAGGATCCCGAGTCTCCCCGGAGTTCTGGGGACCACGGATCAACGTTCTGTGACCCACTCCCCCCAGCCCTCTGGTTCGGTAAAATGACTGCGGTTCTAAACATGTCACTGCCATTAGTACCCTCTGTGCCAGGGTGAGCGCTTTAGTCACAACCAGGTGACGTGAACGCGCTGAAGCAGTGCGCTCGATCGCCTCTCCACCCCCCGCCCTACAACATAAGAGCCCCTGGAGAGCCAGCTGAGTGGGGACATAATGGGTCATATGGGTTAATGGCTTCAGTCTACAAATCCTACATGCTTAAGATTGTCTATCTAGTGATAGTTCAATAGCGTAAGTTTTAATTGAAACCGAGAACATCTCAATGAAAGACCTGCAGTGCCCTGTGTCTTAGTGCCACGTCCTGTCCCACACTTTGTAGCTAAATCCCAGTTCTGTTCAATCTCTGCCCCCCCCTTTTTTTTTATATATTTCCTTTTTCCTGCTTATGAATACATTGTGAGCTCCTGATTGACCCGGCAAGTTGTCTCTCCTCTTTAGTACACCGTAATATGCCCATGGAGGACGCGCTGACTCTGGTAGTTAATTCATTTGGGAAAATTTTTGGCGAGCGTGAGCAGCAGGAGCGTAATGAGATTTCGCACAAAGCGGCTGATCTGGCGGACGATTACCTGGAGAGGGAGCACTATGAGTCTTACTCTGTCCCTCTGGACATCAGACACCTTCTCTTCCTTTTAAGCGACGGCAAATATTTATATGGGGAAGAGCTGAAAGCAATCAGCGACTACCTGAAGACCAGGATTACCGAGCTGGAAGGTATTCATGTTTGCCATCACCCCAAACTCCACCCCACCCCCACTCACCGGTGTCACCACTCGCCCCCGGTGTCCCGAATCCAATCTCCCTTCTCCCCGCCCCCGGTCCAACCCCACTCCAGGGGTCCCCCCTCCCCTCTCCTTGGGGGTCCCGACTCCTACCTCCCACTCTCCTCCGGGGTCCCGACTCCTCCCCCCCCTGCCCCCGACTCACCTCCGGGGTCCTGGCTCAATCCCCCTCCCACTCTCCTCCAGGGTGTCTACACTACCCCCTGCCCCCCCACTCACCTCCACGGCCCTTACTCCACCCACCACTCACGGGACTCGACCCCATGCTCTCAAGAGTTCCGTCGGCCATTACTGTACCCGTTAAATGATGCCTGTATATTAAGCACTTGGCGTCTACCGATTTTTACGTAAGTGTTAAATATAAAATCTCTTCTGGGCGTCTGCACTAATATTAAAATGACACGGAGTACATGTGTATGTAAGGTAGGACCCGTACACGGAGTACATGTGTATGTAAGGTAAGACACGTACACGGAGTACATGTGTTTGTAAGGTAAGACACGTACACGGAGTACATGTGTATGTAAGGTAAGACACGTACAGGGAGTACATGTGTATGTAAGGTAGGACACGTACACGGAGTACATGTGTATGTAAGGTAGGACACGTACACGGAGTACATGTGTATGTAAGGTAGGACACGTACACGGAGTACATGTGTATGTAAGGTAGGACACGTACACGGAGTACATGTGTATGTAAGGTAAGACACGTACATGGAGTACATGTGTATGTAAGGTAGGACACGTACACGGAGTACATGTGTATGTAAGGTAGGACACGTACACGGGGTACATGTGTATGTAAGGTAGGACACGTACACGGAGTACATGTGTATGTAAGGTAAGACACGTACACGGAGTACATGTGTATGTAAGGTAGGACACGTACACGGAGTACATGTGTATGTAAGGTAGGACACGTACACGGAGTACATGTGTATGTAAGGTAGGACACTTACACGGAGTACATGTGTATGTCAGGTATGACACTTACACAGAAAACCAATATACCCTTTGTTTCCCTGAAAATGTAATCAGGAATATAACAGATGAGGTTTTTAAAATCACGGTAACCGTTTTCCGTTGTACTGTTTCACGGACCCTTAAACTTTTTACGGGTTAAGAGTTGGCAAACGGGGCACTAACTCGTATCAAGATTTTTGCCCACGTTATTCTGAACTGGGGTTTTTTTCCCCCAGATATATACGTGCGCTTTTGCTTGGGTCAAGTAACCTAATGCAGAAATGTCATATCCTGGGACAGGGCTGGCCAACTTCTGTCCTCAAGACGCCTACCCAAACAGGTCAGGTTTTCAGTATATCCCTGCTTCAGCACAAGTGGCTTAGCAGTCTTTGATTGAGCCACCTATGCTGAAGCAGGGATATCCTGAACCTGACCTGTTGGAGGTCTTGAAGACTGTAGTTGAGAACCCCTGCCCTTTGGACACCCACCTTTTTGTTGGCTTGCGGAGCGGTGCCTGCCCCGGCGGCCGTATTATATTCCGCGGATGAAACGGTCAGTGTTTCAGCGTCGCGTGGGACTCCTGGAGGTTAAATTAGTGCAAGTCCAGTACCTGTATGTAATCGAGCTTGGCTAAACCACACATTCAAATAATAAATCCAAACCATACACATTCTTACCAACATTTTAATCTCGTGATGTGAGAATAGAACCCGGCGCTAATATCAATTAAAATGTGCCAAATCTAAAAGTAGCCGTTCTGACCCCAAAAAAGAATGTTATATATTTATATTGCAATGTGCAAACACAGGATGGTGCCACGGGTTAAGTGAGGTAAATAACACTTTATTTATTTTGGATATATCTATATATATCGCTCCCCATATTTCTGCTTTCAAAATATTATTCTCCATCGTGTATACTTCTTGCACGCCTAGTGATGAGGTCTTGCCCTATGCGTATAAATTAGATTAAACAAATGGTAGATGGATTTGAAACACCGTTCCCACGTGTAAACGCACCGTCGCCTCGCTAAAACAAGCGCAGACGTCACGAAAAGTTCGCCAATTAATATCCAAATACTCTTTTCAGGAACCAGGTTTACCGAGAATAAGCAGACAAAATAAGATGAATTATTTCTTATTAATTAATGGCTAAATAAAGCTAGGTAAGACAAACTCGTTAATGATCAGTGCTGTCCTTTAACTTCAAACTTCCTACTTGTGGATTCATTAGTGTATTGTCCTGCAATATTTACCTGCAATTCCATTTTATAGTAAATGGATTTGAATTGGCCGTTCTGGCTTTTGTTTTTTCTTTGTCGTTTTTATATTGAAGTCTCTCCCATCGTACCTTCCTTTCGCTTAAATCCGCGGTTTATTCCTCTGGCAGCCAAAGCCTGCATTTTTGCCCTTGCCACCCCCAAGTCTCCACCATCAACCGTTCTTGATTCTGTGTTGAGCGGTCTGGACTCTTGTGTCTGTTCCGGGGGCGACGGATCTCGCGCGCGCTGCGCGCTCGTATTAATGTGCGATTAGAGGCGCGCGCGGGACCAAGTGGTTATTGTTTGTTTGTAATCTGTTCTCTTAACTCCCAGCCTTCGAGACCGCTGACCCTGAGGTTAACCCTATGTATGAAACGCACTCCGGCGCCTCATCCCACCACTTAGATAAGCCCCCACCTCTTCTACCCACCCCAGGGAGGAATCAGCTGCTGGGACAGGGTAAACCTACCCTGTTTGGTGATAGGCCTCAGGTTGGCCTTCTCCCGACTCCAGGTTAGTAGTTCTTATCTCGCGCGCAGCTTATTTTTGTCTTTAATTCTGTGTGGGTTTGGTGACCAACCTGACTCTTTCCATAGAGCAGGGGCGGGCAACTCCAGTCCTCAAGGGCCACCAACAGGTCAGGTTCAGGATATCCCTGCTTCAGCACAGGTGGCTGTCTTTGAGCTACCTGTGCCGAAGCAGGGATATCCTGACCTGTTGGTGGCCCTTGAGGACTGGAGTTTCCCATCCTTTCCATCGATAGTGTACAGTGCTTTTTAAATCTCAATGTCTTCATGTGTACTGTAGTTCAATTAACTATAATTTAATCTGTGAAACATTTTTGCGGGGGTCCATTAGAAGGTACCTCCCAAACCCCCCCCCCCCTTACTCCCCCCCCCCCCACCACCACCTGCAGTAAATGAGCATCTCTCACAGACCAGTACAGCTACTGGGATTTTTAAATTGTACGTTTTTTTGGTGGTTCCGATTCTGCGTGCGCATTTTGAGCTTCTGCTGCTAAATATGGAGATTTCAAGGAAACCATTTAATGGTAACAACGGAAGGCTAGACCTTTATTGAAGGGGTGGGGGGATGTCAGGAGCCCGTTTAGAACTAGGCTATGGAACACAATGACGATATGTATCCGTTCCCTGGAGGTTTCTCTGCAGGAATCCCCGTGGCTGTCCCGGTTTGTCCTATAACTTGCATCCATCGGGGAGTTCCACGGGGACTGCTGACTGTGCTCTATATACATTTCGGGCACAGGAAGTCTCAATCTTCTGCCCTAGCCGCGTTAACGCAGTGTTATTGCTGCAAACAGAACAAAAACTGTTTTTTTTTTCTGGTGTGTCCTTTTAACTCCAGGTTATGAACAAAATAACCAGAATGAGGATAATGTTAACGCCATGTATGAAGCCAAAATTCTATCAAATAGCTCTTCGGCCGATGTCCTGGACAAGCCCCCTCCTCTGCTGCCCACCCCGGGCAGGACCCCTCTCTTAGGGCACGGGAAGATGTCTATGCTTCGGGATCGACCTTCAGTCGGCCTTCTCCCAACACCCGGTCAGATGGGTGAGTCTCTACTACACATTACTTCCTCTTTGTATTAATAACCGATGTGATGGTGCTACCTGCCACAGAGTGGTACATGCCACAGAGCGGAATGTTACCTGCCACAGTCATACATGCCACAGAGCGGTACATGCCACAGAGCGGAATGTTACCTGCCACAGAGTGGTACATGCCACAGAGCGGAATGTTACATGCCACAGAGTCATACATGCCACAGAGCGGTACATGCCACAGAGCGGAATGGGGCGTTTAGTCGCGCCCGTTTTATACTTGGTAGGGGGTTAATTTAAGGGGTTTAAGCACTTAGTGGCTTAATTTAAGGGGTTATAGTGCTTGACGTAGGAGGTTCATTTTAAGGGGCTTTAGCGGTTGGGGGTTAATTTAAGGGGTTTTATGGGGTCTTGAACACACGGTGACTCGACAAAAGCAGCAGTCCTGGGAAATCACACCCCCTACCAAGTCTCTGCGGGTTGTGCTGATCAGACAATAACATAATGCTTTAGAATGTGACTGGGCTCTCTTGCGCGGTGACTGGGCTCTCTTGCGCGGTGACTGGGCTCTCTTGCGCGGTGACTGGGCTCTCTTGCGCGGTGACTGGGCTCTCTTGCGCGGTGACTGGGCTCTCTTGCGCGGTGACTGGGCTCTCTTGCGCGGTGACTGGGCTCTCTTGCGCGGTGACTGGGCTCTCTTGCGCGGTGACTGGGCTCTCTTGCGCGGTGACTGGGCTCTCTTGCGCGGTGACTGGGCTCTCTTGCGCGGTGACTGGGCTCTCTTGCGCGGTGACTGGGCTCTCTTGCGCGGTGACTGGGCTCTCTTGTGCGGTGACTGGGCTCTCTTGCGCGGTGACTGGGCTCTCTTGCGCGGTGACTGGGCTCTTGCGCCCACCCTCCAGTTTGTTTTTTGCTGTTTTTCTCTTCTCTTCCCCCCCCTCTTACATAATCTGAATTCTTACGGCCAAATCCTTCTGTTTTGAATAGGAGGTGCTGGCCCAAAAGGCAAACCGCCCCCTCTCTTAGCCATGAGCACTAAAAGACCCGGTCTCCTTGGGTTCTCACCGCACCAGCAGTCCCCGCACCAGCAGTCCAAGCGCCCGTTACTCGGTGAGAAGAAACCGGGTCTCCTTCCCATCCCAGGTGAGTGGTGCGGTTTGTATCTTGTGGGCTGCAAAATCCAACCCAAATTCCCCTCCCAACCCCACCTGAAATCTAATCCCAGAGAAGGCTGGAAACGTTTGTCCCTGCACCTTCCTGGTGACGCGCGGTGCTTGGTGAGCAGAGGTGTATGATGGGGACGCACCGTTAACAGCACGGGGACCTGCCTTCTCTCAAGTGGGGGTTAGTGCATTAACTCTGCTGTCATTGGGTTGGGACCTTAATTGTAACTGCTGCTCTCATAGTGACAGAGAGCTGCTGGACCCATTGGGGGGCTTGGCATGACAGGAGGGGCAGACTGGGAGATGGTGACAAGTAGACGGGATGTGGAAGAGAAGAGATGTTTTCCTGTATTCATGACTTGGTGAATACATAGTCCCCGGTGTGGGATCAGGAAGGACTGAAGGAGAAGGGGGAGAGAACACGCGTGTATTGGAGGGAATCGTGTTTCAGAGAGCAGGGCTTGAACCAGAGGTCACACTCTGCAGCAGGAGGGTGGGTAGGCAAAGGGGTGGTGGCTTCATGGAAAGGCTTCCCAACGGAGGTGGGAGGGGTTAATAAAGCAGGAGAGGAAAAAAAAGACAAGTGCCCGATAGACATAAGGTTCTAAATAGGAAAGTGAGCCACGGGTCTGGCTGGGTCGGAGGTGACACGGGGGCCGTGTGTTTATCCACCACTGTGCAGTGTTTGTTCTATTGGATCTTTTAAGGGGAGCCCAGTATAGTATCGGGGACCCACTTGTATACACCCCTAATATCACACGCATTCCTGAGTCCCTGCGATCAGGTTTTCCCTTTATA
>NC_134501.1:25944172-25985152 GCF_040206685.1 Ascaphus truei | reverse complement strand
GTGACACGACAGGTTTACTGTATCCCTAATAACTCAGCACCCGTGATCCTCAGCAGAGAATCGCCACATACGACATACAGCGCTAAAACTGTTCCCAGCAGCGCTGCATGGGTGTGAGTCAGTGTCAGTGCTGTGCTAGCCGCCTGCTCCTGGGCTTTGTGACGGTGCCAGCACACTGTGGAGCTCTTTGTGTGCTTTGTAGCTGGTGAGGGTCCGCTCTGACGCCGCTTGAACTCACGATCACGCCCGGACAGTAACTCGCTGCTCCTGCTGCCACGTGCACACTCTGCAATCCTCCACCGCACCTGATAGCACGCAGGTCCACGCTGATCTGCCTGCAACATGGCCGCCCGCCTTTATAAAGGCTCCTCTCCCTCTTAGTCCCACCTCTTCCCCAGCCGTTATCATTGGCTGCGCTCATGTCAATTAACAGTCACATGTCCATAGCACACTGGAGAGGAACCTGCTAGGGGTCAGTGTGAGTGTGAGCTCATCACACAGGGGGTTACATCAGTAAGGAACTTGTGCACTCACAATTCAGACAGACACACACACACACACACACACACACAGACCCTGTGTGTTGTGCATCAGTGCTTCGCCATGTGTTTGTGCACTGGTGTGCGTTTGTGAGCTGCTGCAGAGGTGTTCTTATGTTGTGTGTGTTATATTGTGTATCCGTGGTCTCAGCTCCATCGCCTGTACCCATTTCCCAGCTTCTCCCTGAGCCAGTACATAAAGCCCCCTATATACTGCTCACATCACTCACACCCGGCTCCTGCCCCTTATATACCGCTCACCTCACACACACGTGGCTCCTGCCCCCTATATACCGCTCACCTCACACACATCCGGCTCCTGCACCCTATATACCGCTCACCTCACACACACCCGGCTCATGACCCCTATATACCGCTCACATCACACACAAACGGCTCCTGCCCCCTATATACCGCTCACCTCACACAGACCCATCCCCTGCCCCTATATACCGCTCACCTCACACAGACCCATCCCCTGCCCCTATATACCGCTCACCTCACACAGACCCATCCCCTGCCCCTATATACCTCTCAACCTCACATAGACCCATCCCCTGCCCCTATATACCGCTCACCTCACATAGACCCATATCCTACCCCTATATGCCTCTCACCTCACACAGACCCATCCCCTGCCTCTATATACCGCTCACCTTACACAGACCCATCCCCTGCCCCTATATACCGCTCACCTCACATAGACCCATCTCCTACCCCTATATGCCTCTCACCTCACACAGACCCATCCCCTGCCCCTATATACCGCTCACCTTACACAGACCCATCCCCTGCCCCTATATACCGCTCACCTCACATAGACCCATCCCCTGCCCCTATATACCGCTCACCTCACACAGACCCATCTCCTACAACTACAGTTAGGTTCGGAAATAATTGGACACTGATACAAGTTTTGTTATTTCGGCTGTGTACCAAAATAAATACAGGTTACAGTTAAATAATGAATATGGGCTTAAAGTGCAGTCTGTCTGCTTTAATTTGAGGGTATTTACATCCAAATTGGAGAAAGAGATTAGGAATTACATCTCTTTAATATGTAGCCCTCTCTTTTTCAAGGGACCAAAAGTAATTGGACAATTGACTCAAAATCTGTTTAATGGACAGGTGTGGGCTATTCTTCGTTATTTCATCATCAATTAAGCAGGTAAAAGGTCTGGAGTTGATTCCAGGTTTGGCATTCGCATTTGGAAGCTGTTGCAGTGAACCCATAACATGCAGTCAAAGGAGCTCTCAATGCAAGTGAAACAGGGCATCCTAAGGCTGTAAAAAAAAGAAAATCCATCAGAGAGATAGCAGGAACATTAGGAGTGGCCAAATCAACAGTTTTTGAGAAAAAAAGAACGCACTGGTGAACTCTCCAACACAAAAAGGCCTGGACGTCCATGGAAGACAGCAGTGGTGAATGATCATAGGATCCTTTCCATGGTAATGAAAAACCCCTTCACAACATCCAGCCAAGCGAAGAACACTCTCCAGGAGGTAGGCATGTCATTATCCAAGTCTACCAGAAAGAGAAGACTTCACGAGAGCAAATACAGAGTGTTCACCACAAGGTGCAAACTATTCATAAGCCTCAAGAATAGAAAGGCCAGATTAGACTTTGCCAAACAATATCTAAAAAAGCCAGCCCAGTTCTGGAACAGCATTCTTTGGACAGATGAAACTAAGATCAACCTGTACCAGAATGATGGGGGAAAAAAAATAGGGAGAAGGCTTGGAACGGCTTATGATCTGAAGCATACCACATCATCTGTAAAACACGGTGGAGGCAGTGTGATGGCATGGGCATGCATGGCTTACAATGGCACTGGATCACTAGTGTTTATTGATGATGTGACAGAAGACAGAAGCAGCCGGATGAATTCTGAAGTGTATAGGGATGTATTGTCGGCTCAGATTCAGCCAAATTCAGCGAAGTTGATTGGACGGCGCTTCACTTTACAGATGGACAATGACCCGAAACATACTGCGAAAGCAACCCAGGAGTTTTTTTAAGGCAACGAAGTGGAATATTTTGCAATGGCCGAGTCAATCACCTGATCTCAACCTGATCGAGCATGCATTTCACTTGCTGAAGACAAAACTTAAGGCAGAAAGACCCACGAACAAACAACAACTGAAGACAGCTGCAGGAAAGGCCTGGCAAAGCATCACAAAGGAGGAAACCCAGCGTTTGGAGATGTCCATGCGATCCAGACTTCAAGCAGTCATTGCCTGCAAAGGATTCTAGACAAAGTATTAAAAATGTACATTTTATTTATGATTGTGTTAATTTGTCCAATTACATTTGAGCCCCTGAAATAAGGGGACTGTGTATGAAAATGGTTGCAATTCCTAAACGTTTCATACGATATTTTTGTTCAACCCCTTGAATTTAAGCTGAAAGTCTGCACTTCTATTGCATCTCGGTTGTTTCATTTCAAATCCATTGTGGTGGCGTACAGAGCCAAAATTATGAAAATTGTGTCAGTGTCCAATTATTTCTGGACCTAACTGTATATACCGCTCACCTCACACAGACCCATCTCCTGCCCCTATATACTACTCACCTAACACAGACCCATCTTCTACCCCTATATACTGCTCACATCACACAGACCCATTTCCAGCCTTCTAACCATCAACAACCAAGTAATATCACTAAGGGCGATATTACTCTGACAAACCCCACCGACATTGCAAATGCATTCAATGATTACTTTGTGGGGTGTGCTACTAACTTATTAGCGAAACGCAGCCCAAACCACAAACCTGAACCTCATCCTGGGGGAACCCACATAGCCCCACCCCCTCCCAACACTGCCCACAACTTTCAATTTGGCCCAGTATCTGAAGAGGAGATTACACAAGCGCTCCTCAAACTAAAACTAAGCAGCCAATGTGGACCTGACTTACTACAATCTAGGTTCCTAAGACTTGGTGCCCCAGCCATTGCCAAACCAATTGCGTCAATAGTCAACTCTATCCTGTCTGCAGGCCATATCCCTAAAACCTGGAAAACTGCCAGAGTTGTCCCAATCTTCAAAAGTGGGGACAAAAACACTGTCTCAAACTACAGGCCAATCTCACTTCTCCCAATTCTAACCAAAGTCATGGAAAAATGTGTCCACTCCCAATTAAGCGACTACTACACCAAGACAAATTTCCCTAGCCAATTCCAATCTGGCTTTCGTCCCAAACACTCCACCGTAACTACCCTGCTAAAAGTTTGCAATGAAATCCAGTGTGGAATGGAACGGGGACAACTCACTGGTGCAGTATTCCTAGATTTTGCAAAGGCTTTTGACACAGTTGATCATGCTATCCTGCTTAACAAACTCCAGAGCTCTGGAATAGGGAAACATGCTTTAAACTGGTTTCAGTCCTACCTATCAGGAAGATCCCAACATGTGTCCATCTCAGGCTCTAACTCCAACCCCCTGGATATCACCTGTGGTGTCCCGCAAGGCTCTGTTCTGGGGCCCCTACTCTTCTCAGTGTTCATTAACGATCTTCCCACAGCTTGTAAGGAAACCTCAATACACATGTATGCAGATGACACAATCCTATATGCCCACAGCCATAGCTTCTCTGACCTTCAACACATACTTCAGTCTGACTTTTTGAGACTTGAAAACTGGATTTCCCAAACAAACACTGACAAGACTGTAACAATGGTATTTGGGACCAAGACTAAATTTGTAAAGCTTCCAGTGACTGAGCTCCTGATTAGAACCAACGCTAACACCACCCTAACACCTGTCACTAGTTTTAAATACCTGGGCTTATGGTTTGACTCCCACTTAACATTCGGGATGCACATTGATACCCTGACAACCAAGACCTATGCCAAACTAGGGGTACTTTACAGGAACAAATCCTCCCTAAGTCTCCTGGTCAGAAAGCGTATCGCACAGCAGATGCTAATGACAATTATTGACTATGGAGACATACTATATGGCTCGGCTCCTCAAACCCACCTTAGCGAACTTGACACCCTCTACAATTCAATTTGTCGTTTGTTCTCCAATGCAACTACAACACACATCACTGCGAAATGCTCAAAGAACAAGATTGGTCATCACTAGAGTCTAGGCGCAAAGTTCACCTTTCCTGTCTTGCCTTTAAATTCTTCATGGGCAAGCTACCCAGCTACCTGAACAAGCTCCTCACCCCTACCACTTGCAGCACTTATCACCTGAGATCAGACTCCAAAAGACTATTCATGGTCCAAGGCTCACAAAGTATCTGGACGTTCCTCCTTCTCCTTCCGTGCACCCCAAAACTGGAACATCCTACCAGAGACTCTCATTTCCACCACCAGTTTAAGTTCTTTCAATTCTAAGGCTGTCTCACATTTTAACCTGTCTGTAACTGTTTCATACGCTCGTAATGTCATGGAACAGAAATACCCCTGTCTGCCTTTTCTGTTCAGCCCCCCTCTCCCTTGGCAGTTCTGCTTGCTAGCTGTACGTGGATTTACTTTCCTTGCAGTTTACTCCTAGTGCAGATGGAATGGATACATTAAGTAGCCTTTTTCCTTCAAGCTGTCACACCCCTGGTTGCTCTGGCAATATCTCCAGTCCTCCAGTAAATGGACTTTCCCATTTTCTCCCCTGTCTTTTTGCTGACAGTAGTGCAGTCTCACTCCATTTTAGTGTGACCCTTGCCCCTCACTTCCTTTTCCACCATTACCTCTGGATGAGTGAGCACTGCTGTAAACTCCTGTATGGTAGGATTATCTTTTCACCTGCCGTTAACTACCAAGCACATACAGAGAGACACTATCCCAACATCTACATCTCTACACAAGTTCCTGTCTTTTACCCTGCTTTCCACAAATAAAGTTAAGAAAAGAAACAGACTTGTGCTTGGAAAAGAGGGCCGAGTTGACACTATCTGGGCTAAATCATCTTGCGTATGACCCTGGCTTGCAGAATACATCTACTATATATTTCTGAAAGTGTCCTATGTGTCCGTGTCTGTATGTGTCTCCCTGTGTCCCTCCCTGTGTCCCTAGCGGCAATCTCATTGGACCTTGGGCCAGGCCAATGAGATTGCTCCCTTGGCCTGCCCACCCTCGCACACCTCTCATTGGCCTGAGGCGGAGTGACGGGCCAACACACACACACACACACACACACACACACACACACACACACACACACACACACACACACACACACACCCCTCCCCGATGCTCCACTCACCCCCCCTCCCCGATGCTCCACTCACCTCCCCCCCCTCCCCGATGCTCCACTCACCTCCCCCCCTCCCCGATGCTCCACTCACCTCCCCCCCCCTCCCCGATGCTCCACTCACCTCCCCCCTCCCTCCCCGATGCTCCACTCACCTCCGCCCCCTCCCTCCCCGATGCTCCACTCACCTCCCCCCCCCTCCCCGATGCTCCACTCACCTCCCCCCCTCCCCGATGCTCCACTCACCTCCCCCCTCCCTCCCCGATGCTCCACTCACCTCCCCCCCTCCCTCCCCGATGCTCCACTCACCTCCGCCCCCTCCCTCCCCGATGCTCCACTCACCTCCCCCCCGATGCTCCACTCACCTCCTCCCCCATGCTCCACTCACCTCCCCCCGATGCTCCTCACCTCCCCCCCTCCCTCCCCGATGCTCCACTCATCTTCCCCCCCCTCCCTCCCTGATGCTCCACTCACCTCCCCCCGATGCTCCGCTCACCTCCCCTCTCCCAGATGCTCCACTCAGCTTCTCCCCCCTCCCTCCCCGATGCTCCACTCACCTTCACCCCCCCTCTCTCCCCGATACTCCACTCACCTTATCCCCCTCCCTCCCCGATGCTCCACTCACCTTCCCCCCCTCCCTCCCCGATGCTCCACTCACCTTCCCCCCCCTCCCTCCCCGATGCTCCACTCACCTTCCCCCCCTCCCTCCCCGATGCTCCACTCACCTTCCCCCCCTCCCTCCCCGATGCTCCACTCACCTTCCCCCCCTCCCTCCCCAATGCTCCACTCACCTTCCCCCCCTCCCTCCCTCCCCGATGCTCCACTCACCTTCCCCCCCTCCCTCTCCGATGCTCTACTCACCTCACCCCCCCGATGGTCCACTCACCTCCCCCCCGATGCTCCACTCACCCCCCGATGCTCCACTCACCTCCCCCCAATGCTCCACTCACCTCCCCCCCGATGCTCCACTCACCTCCCCCCCGATGCTCCACTCACCTCCCCCCCGATGCTCCACTCACCTCCCCCCCGATGCTCCACTCACCTCCCCCCCGATGCTCCACTCACCTCCCCCCGATGCTCCACTCACCTCCCCCCCAATGCTCCACTCACCTCCCCCCGATGCTCCACTCACCTCCCCCTGATGCTCCACTCACCCCCGATGCTCCACTCACCTCCCCCCCGATGCTCCACTCACCTCCCCCCCGGTGCTCCACTCACCTCCCCCCCGATGCTCCACTCACCTCCCCCCCGATGCTCCACTCACCTCCCCCCGATGCTCCACTCACCTCCCCCCGATGCTCCACTCACCTCCCCCCCGATGCTCTACTCAACTCCCCCCCAATGCTCCTCTCACCTTGCCCCCCGATGCTCCACTCACCTCCCCCCGATGCTCCACTCACCTCCCCCCCGATGCTCCACTCACCTCCCCCCTGATGCTCCACTCACCTTGCCCCCCGATGCTCCACTCACCTCCCACCCGATGCTCCACTCACCTCCCCCCGATGCTCCACTCACCTCCCCCCGATGCTCCACTCACCTCCCCCCGATGCTCCACTCACCTCCCCCCCGATGCTCCACTCACCTCCCCCTCGATGCTCCATTTCCCTTCCCCCACGATGCTCCACTCACCTCCCCTCCGATGCTCCATTCACACCCCCACCGATGCTCCACTCACCTCCCCCCGATGCTCTACTCACCTCCCCCCCGATGCTCCACTCACCTCCCCCCCCAATGCTCCACTCACCCCCCCGATGCTCAGCTCACCTCCCCCCCGATGCTCCACTCACCTCCCCCCGATGCTCCACTCACCTCCCCCCGATGCTCCACTCACCTCCCCCCCGATGCTCCACTGTGTGTGTGTGTGTGTGTGTGACAGTGTGTGTGTGTGTGTGTGTGTGTGTGTGTGTGTGTGTGTGTGTGTGTGTGTGTGACACTGTGTGTGACACTGTGTGTGTGTGTGTGTGTGTGTGTGTGTGTGTGTGTGTGTGTGTGTGTGTGTGTGTGTGTGTGTGTGTGTGTGTGTGTGTGTGTGTGACACTGTGTGTGTGACACTGTGTGTGTGGGACACTGTGTGTGTGTGTGTGTGTGTGACACTGTGTGTGTGGGACACTGTGTGTGTGTGTGTGTGTGTGTGTGTGTGTGTGTGTGTGTGTGTGTGTGTGTGTGTGTGTGTGTGTGTGTGTGTGTGTGTGTGACACTGTGTGTGTGTGTGTGTGTGTGTGTGTGTGTGTGTGTGTGTGTGTGTGTGTGTGTGTGTGTGTGTGTGTGTGTGTGTGACACTGTGTGTGTGTGACACTGTGTGTGTGTGTGTGTGTGTGTGTGTGTGTGTGACACTGTGTGTGTGTGTGTGTGACACTGTGTGTGTGTGACACTGTGTGTGTGGGACACTGTGTGTGTGTGTGTGACACTGTGTGTGTGTGTGACACTGTGTGTGTGTGTCAGGCACTGTAGGGTGGGGACCGGAGCTACGGGGGTCAGGAGCGTAGAGAGAGGGGGGAGCCGAGAAACATACAGGGGGAGTGGAGAGGAGGGACCCGGAAATTTTAAGCAACCCACCCCCCCTCCTGTCCACTGCCCCCCCTCCTGTCCACTGTCCCCCCCTCCTGTCCACTGTCACCCCCCCCTCCTCCTGTCCACTTTCAACCCCCCCTCCTGTCCACTGTCCCCTCCCCCTCCTGTCCACTGTCCACTCCCCCTCCTGTCCACTGTCCCCCCCCTCCTGTCCACTGTCCCCCCCCTCCTGTCCACTGTCCCCCCTCCTGTCCACTGTCACCTTCCTCCTGTCCACTGTCACCCCCCTCCTGTCCACTGTCACCACCCCCTCCTGTCCACTGTACCGTCCCCCTCCTGTCCACTGTACCGTCCCCCTCCTGTCAACTGTCCCGTCCCCCTCCTGTCCACTGTCCCGTCCCCCTCCTGTCCACTGTCCCATCCCCCTCCTGTCCACTGTCGTCCCGTCCCCTCCTGTCCACTGTCGTCCTGTCCCCTCCTGTCCACTGTCGTTCCGTCCCCTCCTGTCCAGTGTCGTCCCCTCCCCTCCTGTCCACTGTCGTCCCATCCCCTCCTGTCCACTATCCACTCCTGTCCACTGTCGTACCGTCCCCTCCTGTCCAGTGTCATCCCCTCCCCTCCTGTCCATTGTCGTCCCCTCCCCCTCCTGTCCACTGTCGTCCCGTCCCCTCCTGTCCACTGTCCCGTCCCCTCCTGTCCACTGTCCCGTACCCATCCTGTCCACTGTCCCGTTCCCCTCCTGTCCACTGTTCCGTCACCCTCCTGTCCACTGTCCCGTTCCCCTCCTGTCCACTGTCCCGTCACCCTCCTGTCCACGGTCCCGTCCCCCTCCTGTCCACTGTCCCGTCCCCCTCCTGTCCACTGTCCCGTCCCCCTCCTGTCCACTGTCCCGTCCCCCTCCTGTCCACTGTCCCATCCCCCTCCTGTCCACTGTCCCGTCCCCCTCCTGTCCACTGTCCCATCCCCCTCCTGTCCACTGTCGTCCCGTCCCCCTCCTGTCCACTGTCGTCCCGTCCCCCTCCTGTCCACTGTCGTCCCGTCCCCTCCTGTCCACTGTACCCGTCCCCTCCTGTCCACTGTCCCCGTCCCCTCCTGTCCACTGCCTCCCCTCTTGTCCCCTGTCCCCCCCTCCTGTCCACTGTCCCCTTTCCCCCCCCCTCCTGTCCACTGTCCCGTCCCCCTCCTGTCCACTGTCCCATCCCCCTCCTGTCCACTGTCCCATCCCCCTCCTGTCCACTGTCCGGTCCCCCTCCTGTCCACTGTCCCGTCCCCCTCCTGTCCACTGTCCCGTCCCCCTCCTGTCCACTGTCCCGTCCCCCACCTGTCCACTGTCCCGTCCCCCTCCTCTCCACTGTCCCGTCCCCTCGTCTCCACTGTCCCGTCCCCTCCTGTCCACTGTCCCATCCCCTCCTGTCCACTGTCCCATCCCCTCCTGTCCACTGTCCCCGTCCCCTCCTGTCCACTGTCCCCGTCCCCTCCTGTCCTCTGTCCCCATCCCCTCCTGTCTCCTGTCCACTGTCCCCGTCCCTTCCTGTCCACTGTCCCCGTCCCCTCCTGTCCACTGTCCCGTCCCCTCCTGTCCACTGTCCCGTCCCCTCCTGTCCACTGTCCCGTCCCCTCCTGTCCACTGTCCCCTCCTGTCCACTGTCCCGTCCCCTCCTCTCCACTGTCACCCCCCCCTCCTGTCCACTGTCTCCCCCCCCTACTGTCCACTGTCTCCCCCCCCTCCTGTCCACTGTCTCCCCCCCTCCTGTCCACTGTCCCCCCACCCTCCTGTCCACTGTCCCCCCTCCTCCACTGTTCCCCCCTCCTGTCCACTGTCCCCCCCCCCTCCCCTCCTCCTGTCCACTGTCCCCCCCCTTTTCCCCCCCTCTCTCCCCCCCCCCCTTTCCTAGCGGGAAATTTAACTCACGGGCAACGCCGGGTGTCTCAGCTAGTAATATATATTTTCTTTAACTGTGCACGCAATGTCTTGTATATAATGTATACCCTGTTCATTTATGTAACTGTACTTGTAATCATGTATTATTTGTTTTACTCTGTGCCCAGGACATCAAGGGCCACGCCACCGGACACCCGCCAGGACACGGGTCAGAGCCACCGGACACCTGTGAGTACAGCTACCCCTACGCTGCACGCTGCAGGACACCGCTCGGCATCATCTGAGACAGACACCCATCGCTGACAAGGTTAAAGACCGCACGCCACACGCACTGGCTGAAGGCCTACACACACCTACAGCATGGCAGAACTCAGAGCCTCACCAGACATCACGCAAGAAAGCGATCACTCAGACACAGAGACAGCTGCACATCTGCAACAGGTGCAGGCAGGCGCAAGGCCCAAACGGACAGTCACACTGACACAAAAGGCCCGTGAAAAATACGAGACTGACATTGAAGCACACCGCGCTAAATTAGAGTTGACCTGGGAAACAACCACACTGGGAAAACGCAATGTTACTAGCGTTGGCAACTATGTGCAACAGCTTGAGTAGGCAATAACGCAATTAAGGACTGATCACTCGCGTTATCAAGAGCTGTCAGAAGCATACATCACTTACCTGACCAGGGCCAACACCAGCGAAAGCCTACAAGAAAAAGCCAAACAGACGGATTGCCTCAGAGGATCCGGTCCAACGCACTGAAGACTACGTAAGGATCCTCTTCAGTGTAAACACCAGCGCACCATCTCAACATGGAGGGAGTGACTCCACAAACACCGAAGACTTGCTAGGTCCAAGAGGAGAAGATGCTGTTCCTTCAATGGTACATGCTGCCTGGGATAGCCACAGCCGCAATAGTGATCCACACGCCAGCACGCACACGGATGCACCACAACAGGCTCGCAATCCAGGTACACCCATGCGGGAGAAAACAGCCCCTCACACTGGCCAGCAGCCATCACGCGTCCACGCCAAGGAAGAGGCGACCGCACAGACCCTCCCAGCAACTACCTCAGAACGGGACAAACACACCGATGCCTCAGGCCTGACAGACATAGTCAAGTACATGATCCGGCGTGACCTGGTGCAAGCAGGACTCACCAGCTTCGACGACCGCCCTGAGAACTACCGGACGTGGAAGTTCACGTTCAAAGACGCAATCAACAGCTTGGACTTCTCAGCAAGGGAAGAGCTCAACCTGCTATTCAAGTTCCTGGGGAACGAATCCAGAGAGCACGCGAATAGACTGTGGGCGGCAAATGCGCACCAACCCCAAGTAGGTCTTGACCTAGTGTGGGAAAGGCTAGAAGAGTCCTACGGCAGCCCCGAAGCAGTCGAGGATTCGCTCTTCAAAAGAGTCGACAGCTTCCCCAAGATCACAACTAAAGACTACTCGAAGTTACGAGAGCTCGGGGACCTGCTGCAAGAACTGGAGTTCGCAAGGAAAGACCATTCCTTAATAGGTCTCAACGTCCTAGACTCAGCTCGTTGAATGAGACCCATCCTGGAGAAGCTACCCTTCAACCTCCAAGAAAAATGGATCTCACGAGGCTCCAAATACAAAAGGGAGAAGCAAGTCGTCTACCCCCCATTCTCAGTTTTCTTGAGCTTCATTCGCGAAGCAGCAAGGACAAGGAATGACCCCAGCTTCATCTTAGGGGCGCAGACTACATCCAGCGCCAGCCACCCGAGGAATGAGAGATCAGTGGCGAGATACGGTAACACTCAAACACCCATCTCGGTCCACAGGACGGACGTGCCTCCCACGACCCAATCTACTCCCGATCAGCCGGTCGCCGGAGACGAGAAACCGAGGGACCCAAACAGGGAATGTCCCATACACAAGAAGCCACACCCACTTAACAAGTGCTTTGGGTTCAGGATGAAGTCCCTAGAGGAACGCAAGAAGTTATTTGGAGAATTTAGAGTTTGCTTCAGGTGCTGCAGTTCCACGACTCACCTAGCCAGGGACTGTAAAGAAGAGATCAAATGCACAGTGTGCGAAAGCGACAAGCACGTGACATCGTTACACCCAGAGGCGCTGACACTCCACCAACTCAAGAACCCATCCTCCGTAGCGGAGCATGGCGGGGAGGAAGGAGAAGGAGAGTCAACATCCGTCACATCTCAGCGCTCTGAGGTTTGCGGAAAAGAAGGTGACAAAATATCCTGCTCCAAAATATGCCTTGTCGCAGTACACCCCCAGGGACAACCTGAGAAGGCTATTCGGATGTACGCAATCCTCGACGACCAGAGCAACCGATCGCTGGTCAGGTCAGAGTTCTTCGACATGTTTAACATACAAGACGGTGCTTCTCCTTACACTCTCAGAACGTGCGTAGGGCGAATGGAGACCACAGGGAGAAGAGTGAATGGCTACACCATATGCTCAATAGACGGCAAAGTGAACATGCCCCTTCCCACACTCATCGAGTGCAGCCACATGGCCACAAACATGGACGAAATTCCCACACCAGACATGGCACGCCATTACCCGCACCTCAAGGGAATAGCCAACTACATCCTGCCGGTAGAACAAGGCGCCAAGATCTTGCTGCTGCTCGGCAGGGACATCATGAGGGTACATAAAGTCCGTAAACAGCATAACGGACCCCACAACGTGCCATACGCAAAAAGACTTGACCTAGGATGGGTGATAGTGGGCAACGCGTGCGCTGACAAAGAGCACGGACAAGACTATGTTGACGCCCGCAGAACGGTGGTAACAGATTGTGGACACACATTTCTCTCTGAACCATGTCTTGGCTATCTCCAAGTGACCGAAGGGCCAAGTGAAGAGAAAAGACAAGGTCATATCCCTGAGATCAACAAAGACATCCTCACATCGAGGGGATGCGACAATGGCCTAGGATGCTCAGCAGTCCAGATAGCTAAGGATGATGAGTCGATTCCACCAAAGGAAGAAAGGAACCTCCCAAAGGTGACCGACAAAGGGATCGTCCAAAAGGCAATAAACAATCACAGAGTATCCAGCGATGAAGCAGCCAGCTGTCACGGCTGGCATATCCGCAAAAGATTGCGCCCTACAGGTGAAGCCACAGTGTCAAAAAGACTGTCCTCTCACACGTCTAAAAAAAGACAATCTCAGAGACATCTCATAAAGGGATTTACTAGGGCAAAAGAGACTGTTTTTCGTCATGTCCAAGGAGAGAACAACCTCCTGAGGGCAGTCAACAAAGAGATACAAAGGCGTATCACCAAAATACGTGGAAACGTTCTCTCGCAAGAGGAATGCACCAATGACTTAGGGTGCACAGCGTTCCAGACCACAAAGGACGACATGCAAACACCATTGATGGGAGATGGAGAATTCCTGATGTCAACGGTCAAGGAGCTCGTCAGAAACGGACCTGGCAGTTGGGCGAACCCGCTACCATTCCGTCCACCAAGAAGGCGCTTCCCAAACAATGGAGAACATGCCATCTCTAGGTTCATTTCGCTCCTATGCGACCTACAAAGGGAACCAAAGACCAAAAACAACTTTGTGGTCTTCATCCAGAAGATATGCCTTACCGGCCACGCAAAGCCAGCACCTCTAATGAAGGAAGGTGAAGAATGCCGGTACCTCCAATCATCTGGGGCCTACCACCCTCAGGAACCCGATCAAATCCGGATAGTGTTCAGCCCCAGCGCTCAGCTCCCGGGAGTCTCCCTGAACGACGCCCTCTCTACTGGACTAGACACGACAACCAGTCTTCCAGGAGTGTTGTTCCGCTTCCGCAAGGAGCCAAAAGCCATCTCCTTCTGCCAAACACCAGGTGATAGAGCGACAGGCTACCACGACTGGCATACCTACAAGGGGATACACTCTGTTGGTAAAACTACAGAGACAACAGGACTGTTCTCTCACAAGGCTAAAAAGAAACAGTGCCAGAGACTTTTACTGGTTGTGGTGCAACCAGCAAATCTGGAGCTGTGCATCCACCCTGCATCCTTTGCCAAAGAACCTTGGCCAAGGGACCTTGATACCAGTGATACCGGCCGGTGTCACATCGCTATGTGGACATGGACTCTTGCATTGTTTGAGAATGTGATGTTATCTTTGTTATGCATTGCACATATGTTCCACATAGTCTGTTATATAGTGGTATCTACAGATACCAGACGGGGAGTGTCATGGAACAGAAATACCCCTGTCTGCCTTTTCTGTTTCAGCCCCCCTTCCCTTGGCAGTTCCCCCTGCTAGCTGCACTAGGATGTCACTTTCCTTACAGTTCTCTCTCAGTGCAGATGGAATGGATACATTATGTATCTCTTTTTCCTTCCAGTTTGTCATACCCCTGGTTGCTCTGGCAACCTCTCCAGTCCTCCTAGTTTTGGGCTTTCCCATTTTCCCCCCTGTCTTTTGCTGACAGTTAGTGCAGTCTCACTGAACCTTTAGTGTGACCCCTGCCCCTCACTTCCTTTTCCACCATTACCTCTGGATGAGTGAGCACTGCTGTATACTCCAGTATGGTAGGATTATCTTCTCACCTGCTCTTAACTACCAAGGCACCCACAGAGAGACACTACTCATACATAACATCTCTTCACAAGTGACTGTATTTTATGCTACTTTCCCCAAATAAAGTAAGAAAAGAAACAGAACTTGTTGTGCTTGGAAAAGAGGGCCGAGTTGACACTATCTGGGCTAAATCATCTTACACATGACCCCTGGCTTCCAGAATAGACGTCTCGCTGGGAATTGTTTCCATGACCGGTCCTGGTTCTTTGGTGGAAGCCACCCGCACGCGGGCTACCGGCTTCGCAGCTGGGGTGCGTTGCCCCCGATGGGATCCGTTGGAATGCAGGGGTTCCGGGCAATCTGGTCCGAGGTGACCAGTGCTGTTGCAATTGTAGCACCGGCGCTCATGCCGGAGCTCTCCCGCCTTCTGTGAACTGCTGCCCGCAGGCGGCTTTTGGGTCCACTGGGGGGTACTCACAGCTTTTTTGGCCGGCACCGGCACGGTCGCCGCTTTGGCTGGTACCTTGGCGGTCATCTGGGACCGGCTGACCACATAGTCATCTGCCATCCTCGCCGCCTCTGTGTAGGTCTTGGGTTTTTTGTCATACACCCAAGCTCTCACCGCCGGCGGGCACTGCTGCATGAGCTGCTCCTGAAAGATGAGGTCCAGCAGGCGTTGGTAAGTCCTGGCCTCAGAGCCCTCCACCCAGTGTAGCCTGTACAAAGCCATGCGGGTCACATAGGTGACGTAGGTCTCCTGAGGCTGCCTCTCCTCCAGCCGGAATTTACCCCGGTAAGCTTCAGGGGTAAAACCGTGCTGAAATAGCAAAAGTTCTTTCAGGTGGTCATAGTCATCAGCAAACTCCTCTGTAAGCGCCATCAATGTCTGCTTAGCCAAGCCGGAGAGTAGCGGGTCCAAGCGTGCAACCCTATGCTCGGGAAGCACCTTGTACCGCCGGCACTGCGTTTCAAAGTTCCTTAAAAACATGTCGATCCGATCAGTGCCTTCCACGTACTTGGTGAGACTGTGCTTGTCCAGTTGGAGTTTATCTTTGCGGGTTTGGACCGGGGGGCAATAAGCGGGTCTGTTCACTACCATTGAGAGAAACTTTAGCCACTCCTCCGCTGTCCCTCGGTCTCCCCACGTTGTAATCAGTGCCAACATTTCAGGGGTAAACGGACTGGTGGCCGCAGCCATCAGTGCCCCTCTTGTCGCACTTGTCCTGGGAGGTGCACTTATCCCCTCCCCGGGATTCTGCCGCTCCGGCACTGGGTTCAGTCCTTTATCTCCGGGCGGCTGTACAAGGGCAAGCTGAGCCGTATCCTGAGACTCTGCCTGTTCGGCTTCATATGCCGTGATTGCGACAACCATGTCTTCGACCTCCTGGTTCTCATATTCCAGTCCATATTCACGGCACTTGTCTTTTAGCTGATTTCTAGTTCTCAGGTAGTAGATGTTTTCCGCTTCACTCATGGTTCTGGATCGTGAGGTGGTGTGACAACTTGCGTTACTTGTTGCACTACCGTGTGTTCAATATCTTTAGTCCCAGGAACTTGCAATTACCATCAAGTTCCCACTAGATCATAGTACCCCGCAGAATACTGTAATCCAGGTCCAGTTCAATCCCGCCGCTGCCACCAGTTAACTTAATAGCCTGTGACGATAGCCTGTCACAGGTATTAAGGTTACACAAATCACTGGGTTGAACTGAACGAGGCTTAGATATAATAAAGTATATTTATTCCTTTGGATAGGTGAACACACGAAATAATACAGTAACAGACAAGAAGTACACTTACTTTGGGGATGGGGGATGAGAAGTATGAAGCATAGCAATTCTCTCGCAATCAGGTAACAATCAGATGATATCAGGAGACAAAGGATAAAGGGTGAACAACAGGTTATAAACCTTTTGTGCCCTATCCTTAACATTGAGTACAGTGGATTGGTCTTCAATTAACTCTAGCCACTCATTAATGTGGGAACACAATTTGATACATGCCCCCCTGCTAGCTGGTACATGCGCAGTAGAGCTCTGGTGTCTCATTTCTGTAACCCCTCCTCTGCATCAGGAATGCCAGCTAGTCTACCAGATTGGATTCCTGGCAGGATATGCTTTGTTGTGAGGTGTGAAATGGAACACTTGAAGACTGCTCTGGTTTGAGTAATCTCCGCCCTCATGCAAACAGTAGAGGTGACAAAATCCTTTGAAACATACTTAAGTCCTAGACATTGGGTCGCCTTTCTGGCCATATGCTACCCTGGTATGCAAAGGAATTTCCTCTGGGTTTTACCCATACCTTGGAACACAGTATGAAAGATAAAACATAAACATATTAAAATATCCGGTTCCGTTGGGTCCAGCAGGTCCAAAGTTCCCAGTTCTCAATACCGGAACTGGGACACCCTATGGTCCAATTTGCGACTTGTTACGACCTTCGGAACCGGAGATACACAAATACACTTAAAACCGTTTCACATTTTAATACAAAAATCTCCGCTGTAAATTAAATCACGGTTTTTCACTAAATCCCCATTGAAAACAACGGGTTCCGCCGTCATAGACTTTCAATGGCAAACCGTCGCCATTGGCGGCTATGGGAATCCTCCGCCATGGAGTTTCAACGGGGCGACGCCGCCGTTGAAGTCAATGGGGGGTTTCCGCCATAGCCGGTCAATGGGGTTTGGCCGCCATTGGAGTCTATGGGAAAAGTCCCGAACTTTCAAGGGGGTCCATACTCCGTCGGGTTGGTCCAAGAGGGTCAAGGATGGTTCTGCAGCGATGCCGGAGCAGTGACTACAGATACCCCAAACCCCGATCCTCTGGGCCCTCCGGAACCGGAGCTATGGATTACCAAATATCAGCTTTTGACACTTAGCCGTTTTTGCCGCCGCCATTGGAACCTATGGCGCGACCCGCTCTTCTCGGTTCGACCCTTATCGGGGGTCAGGGATACGGGGACCCGGTTGTGGTCGAGTGGGGGGAGGTCTAGGAACTAGGGGCAGAAAGAATTTTATTTCTAGGTGCTCTAGAACTGTTTACTCCCACGCCACTTGTCGTTGAACTTGACTTGTTAAGTGATCAAAGCTCTCCTATTGAAAATGTATCCGCTTTGCGGTTAAGCGGTTCGGACGGCAACCAACTCGTTCCTGGAAAGCTCTTTCGAGGATTCTCCATTGAAGTCAATGGGCCCATTGACTTACAATGGGAAACCGCCGCTCTTCCTCTCGGACGCCATCTGCTGGTCTTCTCAGGAAACAGGACTCAATTAAATCACGGTTTTTCACTAAATCCCCATTGAAAACAACGGGTTCCGCCGCCATAGACTTTCAATGGCAAACCGCCGCCGTTGGCGGCTATGGGAATCCGCCGCCATAGACTTTCAACGGGGCGCCGCCGCCGTTGAAGTCAATGGGGGTTTTCCGCCATAGCCGGTCAATGGGGTTTGGCCGCCATTGGAGTCTATGGGAAAAGTCGCGAACTTTCAAGGGGGTCCATACTCCGTCGGGTTGGTCCAAGAGGGTCAAGGATGGTTCTGCAGTGATGCCGGAGCAGTGACTACAGATACCCCAAACCCCGATCCTCTGGGCCCTCCGGAACCGGAGCTATGGATTACCAAATATCAGCTTTTGACACTTAGCCGTTTTCCTGAGCCGTTTCTGCCGCCGCCATTGGAACCTATGGCGCGACCAGCTCTTCTCGGTTCGACCCTTATCAGGGGTCCAGGATACGGGGACCCGGTTGTGGTCGAGTGGGGGGAGGTCTAGGAACTAGGGGCAGAAAGAATTTTATTTCTAGGTGCTCTAGAACTGTTTATTCCCACACCACTTGTTGTTGAACTTGACTTGTTAAGTGATCAAAGCTCTCCTATTGAAAATGTATCCGCTTTGCGGTTAAGCGGTTTGGACGACAGCCAACTCGTTCCTGGAAAGCTCTTTCGAGGATTCTCCATTGAAGTCAATGGGCCCATTGACTTACAATGGGAAACCGTCGCTCTTCCTCTCGGACGCCATCTGTTGGTTTTCTCAGGATGGCGTTCCTTCCCCCTGCTCTCTCTCCTCCTTCCCCCTGCTCTCTCACCCGCTCCCCCCTGCTCTCTCCCCCCTCCCCCCGCTCTCTCCCCCCTCCCTTCCCCCTGCTCTCTCCCACTCCTCCTTGCTCTCTCCCCCCCTGCTCTCTCTCCCCCTTCCATCCCCTGCTCTCTCCCCCTCCCTTCCCACTGCTTTCTCTCCCATCCCCTGCTCTCTCCCCCCTCCCTTCCCCCTGCTCTATCCCCCCTTCCCCCTTCTCTCTCCCCCACTCCCCCCTGCTCTCTCCCCCTCCCCCCTGCTCTCTCTCCCCCCTCCCCCTGCTCTCTCCCCCTCCCTTTCCCTTGCTCTATCCCCCCCTCCTCCTTGCTCTCTCCCCCCTGCTCTCTCTCCCCCTCCCCCCTGCTCTCTCTCCCACCCTCCCTTCCCCCTGCTCTCTCTCCTGCCCTCCCTTCCCCCTGCACTCTCTCCCTCCTCACTTCCCCTGCTATCTTCCCTCCTGCTCTCTCCCCCTCCATTTCCCCTGCTCTCTCCCTTCCCCCTGCTCTCTCCCCCTCCCTTCCCCCTGCTCTCTCTCCCCCTCCCTGCCCCCTGCTCTCTCCACCCTCCCTTCACTCTGCTCTGTCCCCCCTCCCTTCCCCCTGCTCACACCCCCTCCCTTCCCCCTGCTCTTTCTCACCCTCCCTTCCCCCTGCTCTCTCCACCATGCTCTGTCCCCCCTCCCTTCACCCTGCTCTCCCCACCTCCCTTCCCCCTGCTCTCTCCCCCCTCCCTTCACCCTGCTCTCCCCCCCTCCTTTCCCCCTGTTCTCTCCCCCCCTGTTCTCTCTCCCTCCCCCATGCCCTCTCTCCCCCTCCATTCCCCCTGCTCTCTCCCCCCACCCTTCCCCCTGTTCTCTCTCCCCCTGGTCTCTCTCCCCCCTCCATTCCCCCCTGCTCTCCCCCTCCATTCCCCCTGCTCTCACCCCCTCCCTTCCCCCTGCTCTCTCCCCCCTCTTTCTCCCTGCTCTCTTCCCCCTGCTCTCTCCCCCTCCATTCCCGATGCTCTCTCTCCCCCCCATTCCCCCTACTCTCTCCCCCTCCCCCTGCTCTCTCCCCCCTTACTCCCTGTTCTCTCCCCCCTTCCCCCTGCTCTCTCCCCCCTCCCTTCCCCTGCTCTCTCTCCATTCCACCTGCATTCTCTCCCTTCCCCCTACTCTCTCCCCCTAACTCCGTTCTCTCCCCCCTCCCTTCCCCCTGCTCTTTCTCCCCCCTTCCCCTTGTCCTCTCTCCCCTCCCCTTGCTCTCTCCCCCCTCCCTTCCCCCTGCTTTCTCCTCCCTCCCTTCCCCCTGCTCTCTCCTCCTCTTTCTCCCTGCTCTCTCTCCCCCTCCCTTCCCCCTGCTCTCTCTCCCCCTCCCTTTCCCCTGCTCTCTCCCCCCCTCCCTTTCCCCTGCTCTCTCCCCCTCCCTCCCCCCTCCCTTCTCCCTGGTCTCTCCCCCCTTCCTTCCCCCTGATCTCTCTCCCTTCCCCCTGCTCTCTCCCCTCTCCCTTCCCACTGCTCTCCCCCCTTCCCTTCACCCTGCTCTCTTACCCTCCCTTCCCCCTGCTCTCTCCCCCCTGCCTTCCCCCTGCTCTCTCTCCCCCCTTCCCCCTGCTCTCTCTCCCCCTTCTCCCTGCTCTCTCTCTCTCTCTCCCCCTTTCCCCTGCTCTCTCCTCCCTTACTCCCTGTTATCTCCCCCCTTCCCCCTGCTCTCTCCCCCCCTTCCCCCTGCTCTCTCCCCCTCCCTTCCCCCTGCTTTCTCCCCCTTCCCTCTGCTCACTCCCCCCTTACTCCGTTCTCTCCCACCTCCCTTCCCCCTGCTCTTTCTCCCCCCGTCCCCCTGCTCTCTCTCCCCTCCCCCTGCTCTCTCCCCCCTCCCTTCCCCCTGCTCACCCCCCCTCCCTTCCCCCTGCTCACCCCCCCTCCCTTCCCCCTGCTCTCCCCCCCTCCCTTCCCCCTGCTCTCTCCCCCCTCCCTCCCCCCTGCTCTCTCCCCCCCTCTTTCTCCTTGCTCTCTCTCCCCCTCCCTTCCCCCTGCTCTCTCCCCCTTCCACCCCCCGGCTCTCTCCCCCCTCCCTTCCCACTGCTCTATCTCCCTTCCCCCTGCTCTCTCCCCCTCCCTTCCCCCTGCTCTCTCCCCCTCCCTTCCCCCTGCTCTCCCCCCCCCCTTCCCACTGCTCTCTCTCTCCCTCCCTCCCTCCTGCTCTCTCTCCACCCCTTCCTTCCCCCTGCTGTCTCTCCCCCTCCCTTCCCCCTGCTCTCCCCCCCTCCATTCCCCCTGCTCTCTCTCCCCCTCCCTTCCCCCTGCTCTCTCTCCCCCTCCCTTTCCCCTGCTGTCTCCCCCCTTCTGCTCTCTCCCCCCTTCACCCTGCTCCCTCTCCCTTCCCCCTGCTCTCTCCCCCCTCCCTTCCCCCTGCTCTCTCCCCCCTCCCTTCCCCCTGCTCTCTCCCCCCTCCCTTCCCCCTGCTCTCTCCCCCCCTCCCTTCCCCCTGCTCTCTCTCCCTTCCCCTTGCTTTCTCCCCCCTTACTCCATTCTCTCCCCCCTCCCTGCCCCCTGCTCTTTCCCCCCCCCATCCCCCTGCTCTCTCTCCCCTCCCCCTGCTCTCTCCCCCCTCCCTTCCCCCTGCTCTCCCCCTCCCTTCCCCCTGCTCTCCCCCCCTCCCTTCCCCCTGCTCTCTCCCCCCTCCCTTCCCCCTGCTCTCTCCCCCCCGATTTCCCCCCTATATATCCCTGCTCTCCCACCCCCTCCCTTCCCCCTGCTCTCTCCCCCCTCCCTTCCCCCTGCTATCTCCCCCCTCTTTCTCCCTGCTCTCTCTCCTCCTCCCTTCCCCCTGCTCTCTCTCTCCCTTCCACCCCCCGGCTCTCTCCCCCGTCCCTTCCCACTGCTCTATCTCCCTTCCCCCTGCTCTCTCTTACCCCTTCCCTCTGCTCTCTCTCCCCCCGCTCTCTCCCCCCTTCCCTCTGCTCTCTCTTCCCCCCGCGCTCCCCCCCGCTCTCTCCCCCTTCCCCCTGCTCTCTCTCCCCCTCTCTTCCCCCTGCTCTCTCTCCCCCTCCCTTCCCCCTGCTCTCTCTCCCCCTCCCTTCCCTCTGCTCTCTCTCCCCCCCGCGCTCCCCCCGCTCTCTCCCCCCTTCCCCCCGCTCTCTCTCCCCCTCTTTTTCTCTGCTCTCTCCTCCCCTCCCCCTGCTCTCTCTCCCCCTTCCCCCTGCTCTCTCTCCCCCTCCCTCCCCCTGCTCTCTCTCCCCCCTCCCTTCCCCCTGCTCTCTCTCCCCCATCCCCCTGCTCTCTCCACCGCTCCCCCTGCTCTCTCTCCCCCCTCCCCCGCTCTCTCCCCCCTCCCTTCCCCCTGCTCTCTCTCCCCCTCCTCCTTGCTCTCTCCCCCCCCTGCTCTCTCTCCCCCTTCCATCCCC
Organism: Ascaphus truei; assembly: GCF_040206685.1. Lineage (NCBI taxonomy): Eukaryota > Metazoa > Chordata > Amphibia > Anura > Ascaphidae > Ascaphus > Ascaphus truei. The sequence continues at coordinate 25,963,035 of NC_134501.1, read as the reverse complement.
TGCTCTCTCCCCCCTCCCTTCCCACTGCTTTCTCTCCCTTCCCCTTGCTCTCTCCCCCTCCCTTCCCCCTGATCTCTCCCCACCTTCCCACTGCTCTCTTTCCCCCTCCCTTCCCCCTGCTCTCTCTCCACCCCTTCCTTCCCCCTGCTGTCTCTCCCCCTCCCTTCCCCCTGCTCTCCCCCCCCCTCCATTCCCCCTGCTCTCTCTTTCCCTCCCTTCCCCCCTTCTCCTGCTCTATCCCCCCCTTCACCCTGCTCTCTCTCCCCCTCCCTTCGCCCTGCTCCCTCTCCCCCTCCCTTCCCTCTGCTCTCTCACCCCCCCCCCCGCAATCTCCCCCTCCCTTCCCTCTGCTCTCTCTCCCCCCCGCGCTCCCCCCGCTCTCTCCCCCCCGCGCTCCCCCCGCTCTCTCCCCCCTTCCCTCTGTTCTCTCCCCCCGCTCTCTCCCCCTCTTTTTCCCTGCTCTCCTCCCCTCCCCTCCCCCTGCTCTCTCTCCCCCTTCCCCTGCTCTCTCTCCCCCTCCCTCCTCCCTGCTCTCTTTCCCCCCTCTCTTCCCCCTGCTCTCTCCCCCCTTCCCCCCGCTCCCCCCTGCTCTCTCTCCCCCTCCCCCCTGCTCTCTCTCCCCCCTCACCCTGCTCTCTCCCCCGCTCCCCACCTTGCTCTCTCCCCCCCTGCTCTCTCTCCCCCTCCCCCCTGCTCTCTCCCGCCCTCCCTTCCCCCTGCTCTCTCTCCCGCCATCCCTTCCCCCTGCACTCTCTCCCTCCTCACTTCCCCCTGCTATCTTCCCTCCTGCTCTCTCCCCCTCCATTTCCCCTGCTCTCTCCCTTCCCCCTGCTCTCTCCCCCTCCCTTCCCCCTGCTCTCTCTCCCCCTCCCTTCCCCCTGCTCTCTCTCCCCCTCCCTTCCCCCTGCTCTCTCCACCCTCACTTCACTATGCTCTGTCCCCTCTCCCTTCCCCCTGCTCACACCCCCTCCCTTCCCCATCCTCTCTCACCCTCCCTTCCCCCTGCTCTATCCACCCTGCTCTGTCCCCCTCCCTTCCCCCTGCTCTCCCCACCTCCCTTCCCCCTGCTCTCTCCCCCCCTCCCTTCACCCTGCTCTCCCCCCCTCCTTTCCCCCTGTTCTCTCTCCCCCTGGTCTCTCTCCCCCCTCCATTCCCCCCTGCTCTCCCTCTCCATTTCCCCTGCTTTCTCTCCCCCCTCCCTTCCCTCTGCTCGCTCCCCCCTCTTTCTCCCTGCTCTCTTCCCCCTGCTCTCTCCCCCTCCATTCCCGATGCTCTCTCTCCCCCCCATTCCCCCAACTCTCTCCCCCTCCCCCTGCTCTCTCTCTGCTCTCTCCCCCCTTACTCCCTGTTCTCTCCCCCTCCCTTCCCCCTGCTCTCCCCCCCTCCCTTCCCCCTGCTCTCTCTCCCCCTCCCTTCCCCCTACTCTCTCCCCCTCTTTCTCCCTGCTCTCTCTCCCCCTCCCTTCCCCCTGCTCTCTCCCCCCCGATTTCCCCCCTATATATCCCTGCTCTCCCACCCCCTCCCTTCCCCCTGCTCTCTCCCCCCTCCCTTCCCCCTGCTATCTCCCCCCTCTTTCTCCCTGCTCTCTCTCCTCCTCCCTTCCCCCTGCTCTCTCTCTCCCTTCCACCCCCCGGCTCTCTCCCCCGTCCCTTCCCACTGCTCTATCTCCCTTCCCCCTGCTCTCTCTTACCCCTTCCCTCTGCTCTCTCTCCCCCCGCTCTCTCCCCCCTTCCCTCTGCTTTCTCTTCCCCCCGCGCTCCCCCCGCTCTCTCCCCCTTCCCCCTGCTCTCTCTCCCCCTCTCTTCCCCCTGCTCTCTCTCCCCCTCCCTTCCCCCTGCTCTCTCTCCCCCTCCCTTCCCTCTGCTCTCTCTCCCCCCCGCGCTCCCCCCGCTCTCTCCCCCCTTCCCCCTGCTCTCTCTCCCCCTCTTTTTCTCTGCTCTCTCCTCCCCTCCCCCTGCTCTCTCTCCCCCTTCCCCCTGCTCTCTCTCCCCCTCCCTCCCCCTGCTCTCTCTCCCCCCTCCCTTCCCCCTGCTCTCTCTCCCCCATCCCCCTGCTCTCTCCACCGCTCCCCCTGCTCTCTCTCCCCCCTCCCCCGCTCTCTCCCCCCTCCCTTCCCCCTGCTCTCTCTCCCCCTCCTCCTTGCTCTCTCCCCCCCCTGCTCTCTCTCCCCCTTCCATCCCCTGCTCTCTCCCCTCTCCCTTCCCACTGCTTTCTCTCCCTTCCCCTTGCTCTTTCCCCCTCCCTTCCCCCTGATCTCTCCCCACCTTCCCACTGCTCTCTTTCCCCCTCCCTTCCCCCTGCTCTCTCTCCACCCCTTCCTTCCCCCTGCTGTCTCTCCCCCTCCCTTCCCCCTGCTCTCCCCCCCCCTCCATTCCCCCTGCTCTCTCTTTCCCTCCCTTCCCCCCTTCTCCTGCTCTATCCCCCCCTTCACCCTGCTCTCTCTCCCCCTCCCTTCCCCCTGCTCCCTCTCCCCCTCCCTTCCCTCTGCTCTCTCACCCCCCCCCGCAATCTCCCCCTCCCTTCCCTCTGCTCTCTCTCCCCCCCGCGCTCCCCCCGCTCTCTCCCCCCCGCGCTCCCCCCGCTCTCTCCCCCTTTCCCTCTGCTCTCTCCCCCCGCTCTCTCCCCTCTTTTTCCCTGCTCTCTCCTCCCCTCCCCTCCCCCTGCTCTCTCTCCCCCTTCCCCCTGCTCTCTCTCCTCCTCCCTCCCCCCTGCTCTCTTTCCCCCCTCTCTTCCCCCTGCTCTCTCCCCCCTTCCCCCGCTCCCCCCTGCTCTCTCTCCCCCTACCCCCTGTTCTCTCTCCCCCCTCACCCTGCTCTCTCCCCCGCTCCCCACCTTGCTCTCTCCCCCCCTGCTCTCTCTCCCCCTCCCCCCTGCTCTCTCCCGCCCTCCCTTCCCCCTGCTCTCTCTCCCGCCATCCCTTCCCCCTGCACTCTCTCCCTCCTCACTTCCCCCTGCTATCTTCCCTCCTGCTCTCTCCCCCTCCATTTCCCCTGCTCTCTCCCTTCCCCCTGCTCTCTCCCCCTCCCTTCCCCCTCCCTTCTCCCTGGTCTCTCCCCCCTTCCTTCCCCCTGATCTCTCTCCCTTCCCCCTGCTCTCTCCCCTCTCCCTTCCCACTGCTCTCCCCCCCTCCCTTCACCCTGCTCTCTTACCCTCCCTTCCCCCTGCTCTCTCCCCCCTGCCTTCCCCCTGCTCTCTCTCCCCCCTTCCCCCTGCTCTCTCTCCCCCTTCTCCCTGCTCTCTCTCTCCCTCCCTTCCCCCTGCTCTCTCCCCCCTGCTCTCTCTCCCTTCCCCCTACTCTCTCCCCCTTTCCCCTGCTCTCTCCTCCCTTACTCCCTGTTATCTCCCCCCTTCCCCCTGCTCTCTCCCCCCCTTCCCCCTGCTCTCTCCCCCTCCCTTCCCCCTGCTTTCTCCCCCTTCCCTCTGCTCACTCCCCCCCTTACTCCGTTCTCTCCCCCCTCCCTTCCCCCTGCTCTTTCTCCCCCCCGTCCCCCTGCTCTCTCTCCCCTCCCCCTGCTCTCTCCCCCCTCCCTTCCCCCTGCTCACCCCCCCCTCCCTTCCCCCTGCTCTCCCCCCCTCCCTTCCCCCTGCTCTCTCCCCCCCTCCCTCCCCCCTGCTCTCTCCCCCCTCTTTCTCCTTGCTCTCTCTCCCCCTCCCTTCCCCCTGCTCTCTCCCCCTTCCACCCCCCGGCTCTCTCCCCCCTCCCTTCCACTGCTCTATCTCCCTTCCCCCTGCTCTCTCCCCCTCCCTTCCCCCTGCTCTCTCCCCCTCCCTTCCCCCTGCTCTCCCCCCCCCCTTCCCACTGCTCTCTCTCTCCCTCCCTCCCTCCTGCTCTCTCTCCACCCCTTCCTTCCCCCTGCTGCCTCTCCCCCTCCCTTCCCCCTGCTCTCCCCCCCTCCATTCCCCCTGCTCTCTCTCCCCCTCCCTTCCCCCTGCTCTCTCTCCCCCTCCCTTTCCCCTGCTGTCTCCCCCCTTCTGCTCTCTCCCCCCCTTCACCCTGCTCCCTCTCCCTTCCCCCTGCTCTCTCCCTCCTCCCTTCCCCCTGCTCTCTCCCCCCTCCCTTCCCCCTGCTCTCTCCCCCCTCCCTTCCCCCTGCTCTCTCCCCCCCTCCCTTCCCCCTGCTCTCTCTCCCTTCCCCTTGCTTTCTCCCCCCTTACTCCATTCTCTCCCCCCTCCCTGCCCCCTGCTCTTTCCCCCCCCCATCCCCCTGCTCTCTCTCCCCTCCCCCTGCTCTCTCCCCCCTCCCTTCCCCCTGCTCTCCCCCTCCCTTCCCCCTGCTCTCCCCCCCTCCCTTCCCCCTGCTCTCTCCCCCCTCCTTCCCCCTGCTCTCTCCCCCCCGATTTCCCCCCTATATATCCCTGCTCTCCCACCCCCTCCCTTCCCCCTGCTCTCTCCCCCCCTCCCTTCCCCCTGCTATCTCCCCCCTCTTTCTCCCTGCTCTCTCTCCTCCTCCCTTCCCCCTGCTCTCTCTCTCCCTTCCACCCCCCGGCTCTCTCCCCCGTCCCTTCCCACTGCTCTATCTCCCTTCCCCCTGCTCTCTCTACCCCTTCCCTCTGCTCTCTCTCCCCCCGCTCTCTCCCCCCTTCCCTCTGCTCTCTCTTCCCCCCGCGCTCCCCCCCGCTCTCTCCCCCTTCCCCCTGCTCTCTCTCCCCCTCTCTTCCCCCTGCTCTCTCTCCCCCTCCCTTCCCCCTGCTCTCTCTCCCCCTCCCTTCCCTCTGCTCTCTCTCCCCCCCGCGCTCCCCCCGCTCTCTCCCCCCTTCCCCCTGCTCTCTCTCCCCCTCTTTTTCTCTGCTCTCTCCTCCCCTCCCCCTGCTCTCTCTCCCCCTTCCCCCTGCTCTCTCTCCCCCTCCCTCCCCCTGCTCTCTCTCCCCCCTCCCTTCCCCCTGCTCTCTCTCCCCCATCCCCCTGCTCTCTCCACCGCTCCCCCTGCTCTCTCTCCCCCCTCCCCCGCTCTCTCCCCCCTCCCTTCCCCCTGCTCTCTCTCCCCCTCCTCCTTGCTCTCTCCCCCCCCTGCTCTCTCTCCCCCTTCCATCCCCTGCTCTCTCCCCTCTCCATTCCCACTGCTTTCTCTCCCTTCCCCTTGCTCTCTCCCCCTCCCTTCCCCCTGATCTCTCCCCACCTTCCCACTGCTCTCTTTCCCCCTCCCTTCCCCCTGCTCTCTCTCCACCCCTTCCTTCCCCCTGCTGTCTCTCCCCCTCCCTTCCCCTGCTCTCTCTTTCCCTCCCTTCCCCCTTCTCCTGCTCTATCCCCCCCTTCACCCTGCTCTCTCTCCCCCTCCCTTCCCCCTGCTCCCTCTCCCCCTCCCTTCCCTCTGCTCTCTCACCCCCCCCCGCAATCTCCCCCTCCCTTCCCTCTGCTCTCTCCCCCCCGCGCTCCCCCCGCTCTCTCCCCCCCGCGCTCCCCCCGCTCTCTCCCCCCCTTCCCTCTGCTCTCTCCCCCCGCTCTCTCCCCCTCTTTTTCCCTGCTCTCTTCCTCCCCTCCCCTCCCCTGCTCTCTCCCCTTCCCCCTGCTCTCTCCTCCTCCCTCCCCCCTGCTCTCTTTCCCCCTCTCTTCCCCCTGCTCTCTCCCCCTTCCCCCCGCTCCCCCCTGCTCTCTCTCCCCCTACCCCTGTTCTCCTCTCCCCCCTCACCCTGCTCTCTCCCCCGCTCCCCACCTTGCTCTCTCCCCCCCCTGCTCTCTCTCCCCTCCCCCTGCTCTCTCCCGCCCTCCCTTCCCCCTGCTCTCTCTCCCGCCATCCCTTCCCCCTGCACTCTCTCCCTCCTCACTTCCCCCTGCTATCTTCCCTCCTGCTCTCTCCCCCTCCATTTCCCCTGCTCTCTCCCTTCCCCCTGCTCTCTCCCCCTCCTTCCCCCTGCTCTCTCTCCCCCTCCCTTCCCCCTGCTCTCTCTCCCCCTCCCTTCCCCCTGCTCTCTCCACCCTCACTTCACTCTGCTCTGTCCACCCTGCTCTGTCCCCCTCCCTTCCCCCTGCTCTCCCCACCTCCCTTCCCCTGCTCTCTCCCCCCTCCCTTCACCCTGCTCTCCCCCCCCTCCTTTCCCCCTGTTCTCTCTCCCCCCTCCATTCCCCCCTGCTCTCCCTCTCCATTTCCCCTGCTCTCTCCCCCCTCCCTTCCCTCTGCTCTCTCCCCCCTCTTTCTCCCTGCTCTCTTCCCCTGCTCTCTCCCCCTCCATTCCCGATGCTCTCTCTCCCCCCCATTCCCCCAACTCTCTCCCCCTCCCCCTGCTCTCTCTCTGCTCTCTCCCCCCTTACTCCCTGTTCTCTCCCCTCCCTTCCCCCTGCCCTCCCCCCCCTCCCTTCCCCCTGCTCTCTCTCCCCCTCCCTTCCCCCTGCTCTCTCCCCCTCTTTCTCCCTGCTCTCTCTCCCCCTCCCTTCCCCCCTGCTCTCTCCCCTTCCACCCCCCGGCTCTCTCCCCCCTCCCTTCCCACTGCTCTATCTCCTTCTTCCTGCTCTCTCCCCCTCCCTTCCCCCTGCTCTCTCCCCCCCCCCTTCCCCCTGCTCTCTCTCCCCCCTCCCTTCCCCCTGCTCTCTCTCCCCCTCCCTTCCCTCTGCTCTCTCTCCCCCCCCCGCGCTCCCCCGCTCTCTCCTCCCTTCCCCCCGCTCTCTCTCCCCCTTTTTCTCTGCTCTCTCCTCCCTTCCCCCTGCTCTCTCTCTCCCTTCCCCCTGCTCTCTCTCCCCCTCCCTCCTCCCCCTGCTCTCTCTCTCCCCTCCCCTGCTCTCTCCTCCCCTCCCCCTGCTCTCTCTCCCCCTTCCCCCGCTCTCTCTCCCCCCTTCCCCCCGCTCTCTCTCCCCCTTTTTCTCTGCTCTCTCCTCCCCTCCCCCTGCTCTCTCTCCCCCTTCCCCCTGCTCTCCCCCGTTCCCCCCTGCTCTCTCTCCCCCTCCCCCTGCTCTCTCCCCCCTCCCTTCCCCCTGCTCTCTCTCCCCCTCCTCCTTGCTCTCTCTCCCCCCTGCTCTCTCTCCCCCTTCCATCCCCTGCCTCTCTCCCCCCTCCCTTCCCACTGCTTTCTCTCCCTTCCCTTGCTCTCTCCCCCTCCCTCCCCCCTGCTCTCTCTCCCCCATCCTTCCCCCTGCTCTCTCCCCTGCTCCCCCCTGCTCTCTCTCCCCCCGCTCCCCCCTGCTCTCTCTCCCCCCTCCCCCCTGCTCTCTCTCCCCCCTCCCCTGCTCTCTCCCCCCTCCCTTTCCCTGCTCTCTCTCCCCCTCCTCCTTGCTCTCTCCCCCCCTGCTCTCTCTCCCCCTCCCCCCTGCTCTCTCTCCCGCCCTCCCTTCCCCCTGCTCTCTCTCCCCGCCCTCCCTTCTCCCTGCACTCTCTCCCTCCTCACTTCCCCCTGCTATCTTCCCTCCTGCTCTCTCCCCCTCCATTTCCCCTGCTCTCTCCCTTCCTCCTGCTCTCTCCCCCCTCCCTTCCCCCTGCTCTCTCTCCCCCTCCCTTCCCCTGCTCTCTCCACCCTCCCTTCACTCTGCTCTGTCCCCTCTCCCTTCCCCCTGCTCACACCCCCCTCCCTTCATCCTGCTCTTTCTCACCCTCCCTTCCCCCCTGCTCTCTCCACCCTGCTCTGTCCCCCCTCCCTTCCCCTGCTCTCCCCACCTCCCTTCCCCTGCTCTCTCCCCCCTCCCTTCACCCCGCTCTCCCCCCCTCCTTTCCCCCTGTTCTCTCTCCCCCTGTTCTCTCTCCTCCCCCATGCCCTTTCTCCCCTCCATTCCCCCTGCTCTCTCCCCCCACCCTTCCCCCTGTTCTCTCTCCCCCTGGTCTCACTCCCCCCTCCATTCCCCCCTGCTCTCCCCTCCATTCCCCCTGCTCTCTCCCCCCTCTTTCTCCTGCTCTCTCCCCCTCCATTCCGGATGCTCTCTCTCCCCCCCATTCCCCCAACTCTCTCCCCCTCCCCTGCTCTCTCTCTGCTCTCTGCTCTCTCCCCCTTACTCCCTGTTCTCTCCCCCCTTCCCCCTGCTCTCTCCCCCCTCCCTTCCCCCTGCTCTCCCCCCTCCCTTCCCCTGGTCTCCCCCCCTCCCTTCCCCCTGCTCTCTCCCCCCCGATTTCCCCCTATATATCCCTGCTCTCCCACCCCCTCCCTTCCCCCTGCTCTCTCCACCCACCCTTCCCCTGCTATCTCCCCCCTCTTTCTCCCTGCTCTCTCTCATCCTCCCCTTCCCCCTGCTCTCCCCCCCCTTCCCACTGCCCTCTCTCTCCCCCTCCCTCCCCCTGCTCTCTCTCCACCCCTCCCTTCCCCCTGCTCTCTCTCCACTCCTTCCTTCCCCCCTGCTGTCTCTCCCCCCTCCCTTCCCCCTGCTTCCCCCCCCTCCATTCCCCCTGCTCTCTCTCCCCCTCCCTTCCACCTGCTCTCTCTCCCCCTCCCTTTACCCTGCTCTCTCCCCCCTTCCCCCTGCTCTCTCTCCCCTCCCATCCCCCTGCTCTCTCTCACCCTCCATTCCCCCTGCTCTCTCTCCCCCTCCCTTCCACCTGCTCTCTCTCCCCCCTCCCTTTACCCTGCTCTCTCCCCCCTTCCCCCTGCTCTCTCTCCCCTCCCTTCCTCCTGCTCTCTCTCTCCTCCCTTCCCCCTGCTATCCCCCCCCTTCTCCTGCTCTCTCCCCCCTTCACCCTGCTCCCTCTCCCCCCTCCCTTCCCCCTGCTCTCTCTCCCCCTCCCTTTCCCCTGCTCTCTCCCCCCTCCCTGCTCCATGCTCTCCCCTCCCTTCCCCTGCTCTCTCCCCCTCTTTCTCCCTGCTCTCTCTCCCCTCCCTTCCCCCTGCTCTCTCTCCCCCTCCCTTTCCCCTGCTCTCTCCCCCCTCCCTCCCCCCCTGCTCTCTCCCCCCTCCCTCCCCCCTGCTCTCTCCCCCCTCCCTCCCCCCTGCTCTCTCCCCCCCTCCTCCTGCTCTCTCCCCCCCTTCACCCTGCTCCCTCCCCCCCCTCCCTTCCCCCTGCTCTCTCTCCCCCTCCCTTCCCCCTGCTCTCTCTCCCCTCCCTTCCTCCTGCTCTCTCTCTCCTCCCTTCCCCCTGCTATCCCCCCCTTCTCCTGCTCTCTCCCCCCCTTCACCCTGCTCCCTCTCCCCCCTCCCTTCCCCCTGCTCTCTCTCCCCCTCCCTTTCCCCTGCTCTCTCCCCCCTCCCTGCTCCATGCTCTCCCCTCCCTTCCCCCTGCTCTCTCCCCCTCTTTCTCCCTGCTCTCTCTCCCCCTCCCTTCCCCCTGCTCTCTCTCCCCCTCCCTTTCCCCTGCTCTCTCCCCCCTCCCTCCCCCCTGCTCTCTCCCCCCTCCCTCCCCCCTGCTCTCTCCCCCCTCCCTCCCCCCTGCTCTCTCCCCCCCTCCTCCTCCTGCTCTCTCCCCCCCTTCACCCTGCTCCCTCCCCCCCCTCCCTTCCCCCTGCTCTCTCTCCCCCTCCCTTCCCCCTGCTCTCTCTCCCCCTCCCTTCCCCCTGCTCTCTCTCCCCCTCCCTTCCCCCTGCTCTCTCCCCCCCTTCACCCGGCTCCCTCTCCCCCTCCCTTCCCCCTGCTCTCTCCCCCTCCCTTCCCTCTGCTCTCTCTCCCCCCGCTCTCTCTCCCCCCGCTCTCTCCCCCTTCCCTCTGCTCTCTCTCCCCCCGCGCTCCCCCCTTCCCTCTGCTCTCTCTCCCCCCCGGTCTCTCCCCCTCCCCTGCTCCCCCTGCTCTCTCTCCCCCCCGCGCTCCCCCCCGGTCTCTCCCCCCTTCCCCCTGCTCTCTCTCCCCCCTTCTCCCTGCTCTCTTTCTCCCTCCCTTCCCCCTGCTCTCTCCCCCCTGCTCTCTCTCCCTTTCCCCTGCTTTCTCCCCCATCCCCCTGCTCACTCCCCCCTTACTCCGTTCTCTCCCCCCTCCCTTCCCCCTGCTCTTTCTCCCCCCCCGTCCCCCTGCTCTCTCTGCCCTCCCCCTGCTCTCTCCCCCCTCCCTTCCCCCTGCTCTCACCCCCCTCCCTTCCCCCTGCTCTCCCCCCTCCCTTCCCCCTGCTCTCTCCCCCCTCCCTTCCCCCTGCTCTCTCCCCCCGCGATTTCCCCCCTATATATCCCTGCTCTCCCACCCCCTCACTTCCCCCTACTCTCTCCCCCCTACCTTCCCCCTGCTATCTCCCCCCTCTTTCTCCCTGCTCTCTCTCCCCCTCCCTTCCCCCTGCTCTCTCTCCCACTTCCACCCCCCGGCTCTCTCCCTCCCCCTTGCCACTGCTCTATCTCCCTTCCCCCTGCTTTCTCCCCCTCCCTTCCCCCTGCTCTCTCCCCCTCTCTTCCCCCTGCTCTCCCCCCTTCCCACTGCTCTCTCTCCCCCTCCCCCCTGCTCTCTCTCCACACCACCCTTAACTCTGCTCTCTACCACCCCTTCCTTCCCCCTGCTCTCTCTCCCCCTCCCTTTCCCCTGCTCTCTCCCCCTTCTCCTGCTCTCTCCCCCCTTCACCCTGCTCCCTCTCCCTTCCCCCTGCTCTCTCTCCCCTCTGCTCTCTCTCCCCCAGCTCTCTCCCCCCTTCCCTCTGCTCTCTCTCCCACTTTCCCTCTGCTCTCTCTTCCCCACGCGCTCCCCCCGCTCTCTCCCCCCTTCCCCCTGCTCTCTCTCCCCCTCCCTTCCCCCTGCTCTATCTCCCCCTCCCTTCCCCCTGCTCTCTCCCCCTCCCTTCCCCCTGCTCTCTCCCCCTCCCTTCCCCCTGCTCTCTCCCCCTCCCTTCCCCCTGCTCTCTCCCCCTCCCTTCCCCCTGCTCTCTCCCCCCCTTCCCACTGCTCTCTCTCCCCCCTCCCTCCCCCTGCTCTCTCTCCACCCCTCCCCCCCCCTGCTCTCTCTCCACCACTTCCTTCCCCCTGCTGTCTCTCCCCCTCCCTTCCCCCTGCTCTCTCCCCTTTCGTTCCCCCTGCTCTCTCTCCCCCTCCTTTCCCCCTGCTCTCTCTCCCCCTCCCTTCCCCCTGCTCTCTCCCCCCCTTCACCCGGCTCCCTCTCCCCCTCCCTTCCCCCTGCTCTCTCCCCCTCCCTTCCCTCTGCTCTCTCTCCCCCCGCTCTCTCCCCCCGCTCTCTCCCCCCTTCCCTCTGCTCTCTCTCCCCCCGCGCTCCCCCTTCCCTCTGCTCTCTCTCCCCCCCGGTCTCTCCCCCCTTCCCTCTCTCCTCCCCGCGCTCCCCCCCCGGTCTCTCCCCCCTTCCCCCTGCTCTCTCTCCCCCCTTCTCCCTGCTCTCTTTCTCCCTCCCTTCCCCCTGCTCTCTCCCCCTGCTCTCTCCCCCCGCTCTCTCCCCCCCTTCCCTCTGCTCTCTCTCCCCCCGCGCTCCCCCTTCCCTCTGCTCTCTCTCCCCCCCGGTCTCTCCCCCCTTCCCTCTCTCCTCCCCGCGCTCCCCCCCGGTCTCTCCCCCCTTCCCCCTGCTCTCTTTCTCCCTCCCTTCCCCCTGCTCTCTCCCCCCTGCTCTCTCTCCCTTCCCCCTGCTTTCTCCCCCTTCCCCCTGCTCACTCCCCCCTTACTCCGTTCTCTTCCCCCTCCCTTCCCCCTGCTCTTTCTCCCCCCCCGTCCCCCTGCTCTCTCTGCCCTCCCCCTGCTCTCTCCCCCCTCCCTTCCCCCTGCTTTCACCCCCCTCCCTTCCCCCTGCTCTCCCCCCTCCCTTCCCCCTGTTCTCTCCCCCCTCCCTTCCCCCTGCTTTCACCCCCTCCCTTCCCCCTGCTCTCCCCCCTCCCTTCCCCCTGTTCTCTCCCCCCTCCCTTCCCCCTGTTCTCTCCCCCCCCGATTTCCCCCCTATATATCCCTGCTCTCCCACCCCCTCACTTCCCCCTACTCTCTCCCCCCTACCTTCCCCCTGCTATCTCCCCCCTCTTTCTCCCTGCTCTCTCTCCCACTTCCACCCCCCGGCTCTCTCCCCCCCCCCTTGCCACTGCTCTATCTCCCTTTCCCCTGCTTTCACCCCCTCCCTTCCCCCTGCTCTCCCCCCTCCCTTCCCCCTGTTCTCTCCCCCCTCCCTTCCCCCTGTTCTCTCCCCCCCCGATTTCCCCCCTATATATCCCTGCTCTCCCACCCCCTCACTTCCCCCTACTCTCTCCCCCCTACCTTCCCCCTGCTATCTCCCCCCTCTTTCTCCCTGCTCTCTCTCCCACTTCCACCCCCCGGCTCTCTCCCCCCCCCTTGCCACTGCTCTATCTCCCTTTCCCCTGCTGTCTCTCCCCCTCCCCCCTGCTCTCTCTCCACACCTCCCTTAACCCTGCTCTCTACCACCCCTTCCTTCCCCCTGCTGTCTCACCCCCCTCCCTTCCCCCTGCTCTCTCTCCCCCTCCCTTTCCCCTGCTCTCCCCCCCCTTCTCCTGCTCTCTCCCCCCTTCACCCTGCTCCCTCTCCCTTCCCCCTGCTCTCTCTCCCCCAGCTCTCTCCCCCCTTCCCTCTGCTCTCTCTCCCCCCTTCCCTCTGCTCTCTCTTCCCCCCGCGCTCCCCCCGCTCTCTCCCCCCTTCCCCCTGCTCTCTCTCCCCTTCCCTCTGCTCTCTCTCCCCCCTTCCCTCTGCTCTCTCTTCCCCCCGCGCTCCCCCCGCTCTCTCCCCCTTCCCCCTGCTCTCTCTCCCCCTCCCTTCCCCCTGCTCTATCTCCCCCTCCCTCCCCCCTGCTCTCTCCCCCTCCCTCCCCCTGCTCTCTCTCCCCACTGCACTCTCTCCCCCTCTCCCTCCCTTCCCCCTCTCCCTCCCTTCCCCCTCTCCCTCCCTTCCCCCTGCTCTCTCTCCCCCCTCCCTTCCCCCTGCTCTCTCTCCCCCTCCCTTCCCCCTGCTCTCTCTCCCCCTCCCTTCCCCCTGCTCTTTCTCCCCCCCTCCTTTCCCCCTGCTCTCTCTCCCCCCTCCCTTCCCCCTGCTCTCCCTCCCCCCTCCCTTCCCCCCCCTGCTCTCTCTCCCTCCCCCCTGCTCTCTCCCCTCTCTCTCCACCTCTCCCCCCCTGCCCTCTCCCCCCCTCCCTCCCCCCTGCTCTCTCCCCTCCCTCCCCCCCTGCTCTCTCCCCTCCCCCCCTGCTCTATCCCCCCTCCCCCTGCTCTCTCTCCCCCCCTCCCCCTGCACTCTCTCCCCCCCCTCCCCCTGCACTCTCTCCCCCCCCCTCCCCCTGCACTCTCTCCCCCCTGCTCTCTCTCCCCCTCCCTCCCCCTGCTCTCTCCCCCCTCCCTCCGCCCTGCTCTCTCCCCCCTCCCTCCCCCTGCTCTCTCTCCCCCCCTGCTCTCTCTCCCCCTCTCCCTCCCTTCCCCCTGCTCTCTCTCCCCCCTCCCTCCCTTCCCCCTGCTCTCTCTCCCCCCTCCCTCCCTTCCCCCTGCTCTTTCTCCCCCCTCCCTCCCTTCCCCCTGCTCTCTCTCCCCCCTCCCTCCCTTCCCCCTGCTCTCTCTCCCCCCCGCCCTTCCCCCTGCTCTCTCTCCCCCCTCCCTCCCTTCCCCCTGCTCTCTCCCCCTGTCCCCCCCTTCCCCCTCTCCCTCCCTTCCCCCTGCTCTCTCTCCCCCTGCTCTCTCTCCCCCCTCCTTTCCCCCTGCTCTCTCTCCCCCCTCCCTTCCCCCTGCTCTCCCTCCCACCTGCTCTCTCTCCCCCCTCCCTCCCTTCCCCCTGCTCTCTCTCCCCCTCTCCCTCCCTTCCCCCTCTCCCTCCCTTCCCCCTGCTCTCTCTCCCCCTCCCTTCCCCCTGCTCTCTCTCCCCCCTCCTTTCCCCCTGCTCTCTCTCCCCCTCCCTTCCCCCTGCTCTCTCTCCCCCCTCCTTTCCCCCTGCTCTCTCTCCCCCCTCCCTTCCCCCTGCTCTCCCTCCCCCCCTCCCTTCCCCCTGCTCTCCCTCCCCCCTGCTCTCTCTCTCCCCCCTCCCTTCCCCCTGCTCTCTCTCCCCCCTCCCTCCCTACTCTCTCCACCTCTCCCCCCCTCCCCTCGCCCTCCCTCCCCCTGCTCTCTCTCCCCCCTCCCCCCCTGCTCTCTCTCCCCCCCTCCCCTCCCTTCCCCCTGCTCTCTCTCCCCCTCTTTCCCCCTCCCTTCCCTCTGCTCTCTCTCCCCCTCTTTCCCCCTCCCTTCCCCCTGCTCTCTCTCCCCCCTCCCTCCCTTCCCCCTCTCCCTCCCTTCCCCCTGCTTTCTCTCCCCCCTCCCTCCCTTCCCCCTCTCCCTCCCTTCCCCCTGCTCTCTCTCCCCCCTCCCTTCCCCCTGCTCCCTCTCCCCCCCTCCTTTCCCCCTGCTCTCTCTTCCCCCCTCCCTCCCCCCTGCTCTCTCTCCCCCCTCCTTTCCCCCTGCTCTCTCTCCCCCCCTCCCTCCCCCTGCTCTCTCTCTCCCCCCCTCCCTTCCCCCTGCTCTCTCTCCCCCTCCCTTCCCCCTGCTCTTTCTCCCCCCCTCCCTTCCCCCTGCTCTCTCCCCCCTCCCTTCCCCCTGCTCTCTCCCCCCTCCCTTCCCCCTGCTCTCCCCCCCCTCCCTTCCCCCTGCTCTCTCCCCCCTCCCTTCCCCCTGCTCTCTCTCCCCCCTCCCTTCCCCCTGCTCTCTCCCCCCTCCCTTCCCCCTGCTCTCTCCCCCCTCCCTTCCCCCTGCTCTCTCTCCCCCCCCTCCCTTCCCCCTGCTCTCTCCCCCCCTCCCTTCTCCCTGCTCTCTCTCCCCCCTCCCTTCCCCCTGCTCTCTCCCCCCCTCCCTTCCCCCTGCTATCTCCCCCCTCCCTTCCCCCTGCTCTCTCTCCCCCCTCCCTTCCCCCTGCTCTCTCTCCCCCCCTCCCTTCCCCCTGCTCTCTCCCCCCTCCCTTCCCCCTGCTCTCTCTCCCCCCTCCCTTCCCCCTGCTCTCTCTCCCCCCCTCCCTTCCCCCTGCTCTCTCCCCCCTCCCTCCCTTCCCCCTGCTCTCTCTCCCCCCTCCCTCCCTTCCCCCTGCTCTCTCTCCCCCCCGCCCTTCCCCCTGCTCTCTCTCCCCCCTCCCTCCCTTCCCCCTGCTCTCTCCCCCTGTCCCCCCCCTTCCCCCTCTCCCTCCCTTCCCCCTGCTCTCTCTCCCCCTGCTCTCTCTCCCCCCTCCTTTCCCCCTGCTCTCTCTCCCCCCTCCCTTCCCCCTGCTCTCCCTCCCACCTGCTCTCTCTCCCCCCTCCCTCCCTTCCCCCTGCTCTCTCTCCCCCTCTCCCTCCCTTCCCCCTCTCCCTCCCTTCCCCCTGCTCTCTCTCCCCCTCCCTTCCCCCTCCTTTCCCCCTGCTCTCTCTCCCCCTCCCTTCCCCCTGCTCTCTCTCCCCCCTCCTTTCCCCCTGCTCTCTCTCCCCCCTCCCTTCCCCCTGCTCTCCCTCCCCCCCTCCCTTCCCCCTGCTCTCCCTCCCCCCTGCTCTCTCTCTCCCCCCTCCCTTCCCCCTGCTCTCTCTCCCCCCTCCCTCCCTACTCTCTCCACCTCTCCCCCCCTCCCCTCGCCCTCCCTCCCCCTGCTCTCTCTCCCCCCTCCCCCCCTGCTCTCTCTCCCCCCCTCCCCCTGCTCTCTCTCCCCCCTCCCCCCCTGCTCTCTCTCCCCCCCTCCCCTCCCTTCCCCCTGCTCTCTCTCCCCCTCTTTCCCCCTCCCTTCCCCCTGCTCTCTCTCCCCCTCCCTTCCCCCTGCTCTCTCTCCCCCCTCCCTCCCTTCCCCCTCTCCCTCCCTTCCCCCTGCTTTCTCTCCCCCCTCCCTCCCTTCCCCCTCTCCCTCCCTTCCCCCTGCTCTCTCTCCCCCCTCCCTTCCCCCTGCTCCCTCTCCCCCCCTCCTTTCCCCCTGCTCTCTCTTCCCCCCTCCCTCCCCCCTGCTCTCTCTCCCCCCTCCTTTCCCCCTGCTCTCTCTCCCCCCCTCCCTCCCCCTGCTCTCTCTCTCCCCCTCCCTTCCCCCTGCTCTCTCTCCCCCTCCCTTCCCCCTGCTCTTTCTCCCCCCCTCCCTTCCCCCTGCTCTCTCCCCCCTCCCTTCCCCCTGCTCTCTCCCCCCTCCCTTCCCCCTGCTCTCCCCCCCCCTCCCTTCCCCCTGCTCTCTCCCCCCTCCCTTCCCCCTGCTCTCTCTCCCCCCCTCCCTTCCCCCTGCTCTCTCCCCCCCTCCCTTCCCCCTGCTCTCTCCCCCCTCCCTTCCCCCTGCTCTCTCTCCCCCCCCTCCCTTCCCCCTGCTCTCTCCCCCCTCCCTTCTCCCTGCTCTCTCTCCCCCCCTCCCTTCCCCCTGCTCTCTCCCCCCTCCCTTCCCCCTGCTATCTCCCCCCTCCCTTCCCCCTGCTCTCTCTCCCCCCCCCCTTCCCCCTTCCCCCCTGCTCTCTCTCCCCCCCCTCCCTTCCCCCTGCTCTCTCCCCCCCTCCCTTCCCCCTGCTCTCTCTCCCCCCTCCCTTCCCCCTGCTCTCTCTCCCCCCCCTCCCTTCCCCCTGCTCTCTCCCCCCTCCCTTCCCCCTGCTCTCTCTCCCCCCCTCCCTTCCCCCTGCTCTCTCCCCCCTCCCTTCCCCCTGCTCTCTCTCCCCCCCTCCCTTCCCCTTGCTCTCTCTCCCCCCTCCCTTCCCCCTGCTCTCTCCCCCCCTCCCTTCCCCCCTGCTCTCTCCCCCCTCCCTTCCCCCTGCTCTCTCTCCCCCCCCTCCCTTCCCCCTGCTCTCTCTCCCCCTCCCCCCCGCTCTCTCTCCCCCTACCCCTGCTCTCTCTCTCCCCTCCCCCTGCTCTCTCTCTCCCCCCTCCCTTCCCCCTGCTCCCTCTCCCCTCCCCCTGCTCTCTCTCTCCCCTCCCCCTGCTCTCTCTCTCCCCCCCTCCCTTCCCCCTGCTCCCTATCCCCTCCTCTCTCTCCCCCTCCCCCCTCCCCCTGCTCTCTCCCCCCCTCCCCCTGCTCTCTCACTCCCCCTCCCTTCCCCCTGTTCTCACTCCCCCCTCCCTTCCCCCTGTTCTCTCTCCCCCTCCCTTCCCCCCTCCCTTCCCCCTGATCTCTCTTTCTTCCCCCTCCCTTCCCCCTCCCTTCCCCCTGTTCTCTCTCCCCCTCCCTTCCAGCTGTTCTCTCTCCCCCCTCCCTTCCCCCTGCTCTCTCACCCCCCCTCCCTTCCCCCTGTTCTCCCTCCCCCCGTTCTCTCTCCCCCCTCCCTTCCCCCTGTTCTCTCTCCCCCCTCCCTTCCCCTTGTTCTCTCTCCCCCCCTCCCTTCCCCCTGTTCTCTCTCCCCCCTCCCTTCCCCCTGTTCTCTCTACCCCCTCCCTTCCCCCTGTTCTCTCTCCCCCCTGTTCTCTCTCCCCCCTCCCTTCCCCCTGTTCTCTCTCCCCCCCTCCCTTCCCCCTGTTCTCTCTCCCCCCCTCCCTTCCCCCTGTTCTCTCTCCCCCCTCCCTTCCCCCTGTTCTCTCTCCCCCCCTCCCTTCCCCCTGTTCTCTCTCCCCCCCTCCCTTCCCCCTGTTCTCTCTCCCCCCCTCCCTTCCCCCTGCTCTCTCTCCCCCTCCCTTCCCCCTGCTCTCTCTCCCCCTCCCTTCCCCCTGCTCTCTCTCCCCCTCCCTTCCCCCTGCTCTCTCTCCCCCCCTCCCTTCCCCCTGCTCTCTCTCCCCCCCTCCCTTCCCCCTGCTCTCTCTCCCCCCCTCCCTTCCCCCTGCTCTCTCTCCCCCCCTCCCTTCCCCTGCTCTCTCTCCCCCTCCCTTCCCCCTGCTCTCTCTCCCCCCCTCCCTTCCCCCTGTTCTCTCTCTCTCCCCCTCCCTTCCCCCTGTTCTCTCTCTCCCCCCTCCCTTCCCCCTGCTCTCTCTCCCCCCCTCCCTTCCCCCTGCATTTCCCGTGCTGTCCTGTGCTCGGTGCTGTTGTCTCAGTGACCGGCTGGCTGATCTCCGGCTGTGCGGGGTCTCCCCCCGGGATCAGAGCGCTCCCCCGCCGGGACTCCTCGCCTCATCCCCCCGCTGAGACTCTGCTCAGCTCCGCCGCCTTATTATGTGTCTGTGCAGCGAGGAGGAGGCAGCAGCCAGAGCCGGAGAGCCGCCTGGACAGGGGGGGACACCGGGCACCGAGGCAAGGGGGGACAGCGGGGAGAGACAGGGGGGGACACCGGGCACCGAGGCAGGGGGGACAGCGGGCACCGACAGGGGAGGGGTGGACAGCGGGGAGAGACAGGGGGGGACAGCGGGGAGAGACAGGGGGACACACCGGGCACCGAGGCAAGGGGGGACAGCGGGGAGAGACAGGGGGGGACAGCGGGCACCTAGACAGGGGGGGACAGCGGGAGAGGCAGGGGGGGACATCGGGGATAGATAGGGGAACAGAGGAACAACCGAGTATCAGGTGAGCGTGTATTACCCCGAGTAACAGGATAGAGGGGGAACTGAGTATTACCCCGAGTAACAGGATAGAGGGGGACTGAGTATTACCCCGAGTAACAGGATAGATGGGGACACAGTATTACTAAGAGTATCAGTATAGAGGGGTGCGAGGGGGACCTATATATATATATATATATATATATATATATATACATACACACTTTCTGTAAGCAGAGAGGAGTACTGAGTATTATCTGGGAATATAGCGAGGGGGGTATTTAGCATCACCCCAAAATAATATAGAAAGGTGCCGAGTATCACCTCGGGGGCAGGGTACAGGGAGACCCCCTCCTCTCTACTAACAACCAAAAGATACTCAGTAATTACCCCTCCCCCAGGTATTTATCTCCTTTCTCTTGCCCCCCAGGGGGGTTGGGGTGAGGAGAGAGGGGGGGTCGCTGCTGCCCCTCCCCCCCTTGCACCCAGGGGAGCCGGGAGGAGGGGGGACCAGGGGGGGATTAGAGGAGGAGGGGGAGGTGTCGCATTGCTACAAGGCGCCTGCAGGAAGCAGCCCGGTGCTCGGACACATTGTATCTCTCTGCGCCGGGGAGATGTCCCGGAGGAAGCAGGCCAAGCCGCGCTCTGTCAAAGGTAAGCGGGCTGGGGATAGAGCAAGATGGCGGGCAGGGCTGCGCCGTGCGTGCTGCGCCACCGCTGCTGCAGGAGGGGCGATACTGGTGGAGTTGGGGGGTTCGGATGCCCTAATGAGGGGCTCC
>NC_134501.1:25936672-25939172 GCF_040206685.1 Ascaphus truei | reverse complement strand
CCTTCTCTGTGTGTGTGTGTGTGTGTGTCCTTCTCTCTTTGTGTGTGTGTGTGTGTCCTTCTCTGTGTGTGTGTGTGTGTGTGTGTGTGTGTGTGTCCTTCTCTCTCTGTGTGTGTGTGTCCTTCTCTGTGTGTGTGTGTGTCCTTCTCTGTGTGTGTGTGTCCTTCTCTCTGTGTGTGTGTGTGTCCTTCTCTCTCTGTGTGTGTGTGTCCTTCTCTCTGTGTGTGTGTGTGTCCTTCTCTGTGTGTGTGTCCTTCTCTGTGTGTGTGTCCTTCTCTGTGTGTGTGTCCTTCTCTGTGTGTGTGTGTGTGTGCTTCTCTCTCTCTGTGTGTGTGTGTGTGTGTCCTTCTCTCTGTGTGTGTGTCCTTCTCTCTGTGTGTGTGTGTGTCCTTCTCTCTGTGTGTCCTTCTCTCTGTGTGTCCTTCTCTCTGTGTGTCCTTCTCTCTGTGTGTCCTTCTCTCTGTGTGTCCTTCTCTCTGTGTGTCCTTCTCTCTGTGTGTCCTTCTCTCTGTGTCCTTCTCTCTGTGTGTCCTTCTCTCTGTGTGTCCTTCTCTCTGTGTGTCCTTCTCTCTGTGTGTCCTTCTCTGTGTGTGTCCTTCTCTGTGTGTGTCCTTCTCTGTGTGTGTCCTTCTCTGTGTGTGTGTGTCCTTCTCTGTGTGTGTGTCCTTCTCTGTGTGTGTGTGTGTCCTTCTCTGTGTGTGTGTCCTTCTCTGTGTGTGTGTGCCCTTCTGTGTGTGTGTGTGTGTGTGTGTGTCCTTCTCTGTGTGTGTGTGTCCTTCTCTGTGTGTGTGTGTCCTTCTCTGTGTGTGTGTGTCCTTCTCTGTGTGTGTGTGTCCTTCTCTGTGTGTGTGTGTCCTTCTCTGTGTGTGTGTGTCCTTCTCTGTGTGTGTGTGTCCTTCTCTGTGTGTGTGTGTCCTTCTCTGTGTGTGTGTGTCCTTCTCTGTGTGTGTGTGTCCTTCTCTCTCTGTGTGTGTGTCCTTCTCTGTGTGTGTGTCCTTCTCTGTGTGTGTGTGTCCTTCTCTGTGTGTGTGTGTCCTTCTCTGTGTGTGTGTGTCCTTCTCTGTGTGTGTGTGTGTCCTTCTCTGTGTGTGTGTGTGTCCTTCTCTCTCTGTGTGTGTGTCCTTCTCTCTCTGTGTGTGTGTCCTTCTCTCTCTGTGTGTGTGTCCTTCTCTCTCTGTGTGTGTGTCCTTCTCTGTGTGTGTGTGTTTTTGTGTGTCCTTCTCTGTGTGTGTGTGTGTCCTTCTCTGTGTGTGTGTGTCCTTCTCTGTGTGTGTGTGTCCTTCTCTGTGTGTGTGTCCTTCTCTCTGTGTGTGTGTGTCCTCTCTCTGGGTGTGTGTGTGTGTCCTTCTTTCTCTCTGTGTGTGTCCTTCTTTCTCTCTGTGTGTGTCCTTCTCTCTGTGTGTGTGTGTGTCCTTCTCTGTGTGTGTGTGTGTCCTTCTCTCTGTGTGTGTGTCCTTCTCTGTGTGTGTGTGCCCTTCTGTGTGTGTGTGTGTGTGTCCTTCTCTGTGTGTGTGTGTCCTTCTCTGTGTGTGTGTGTCCTTCTCTGTGTGTGTGTGTCCTTCTCTGTGTGTGTGTGTCCTTCTCTGTGTGTGTGTGTCCTTCTCTGTGTGTGTGTGTCCTTCTCTGTGTGTGTGTGTCCTTCTCTGTGTGTGTGTGTCCTTCTCTGTGTGTGTGTGTCCTTCTCTCTCTGTGTGTGTGTCCTTCTCTCTCTGTGTGTGTGTCCTTCTCTGTGTGTGTGTCCTTCTCTGTGTGTGTGTGTCCTTCTCTGTGTGTGTGTGTGTGTGTCCTTCTCTGTGTGTGTGTGTGTGTGTGTGTGTCCTTCTCTCTCTGTGTGTGTGTCCTTCTCTCTCTGTGTGTGTGTGTCCTTCTCTCTCTGTGTGTGTGTCCTTCTCTCTCTGTGTGTGTGTCCTTCTCTCTCTGTGTGTGTGTCCTTCTCTGTGTGTGTGTGTTTTTGTGTGTCCTTCTCTGTGTGTGTGTGTGTGTCCTTCTCTGTGTGTGTGTGTCCTTCTCTGTGTGTGTGTCCTTCTCTCTGTGTGTGTGTGTCCTCTCTCTGGGTGTGTGTGTGTGTCCTTCTTTCTCTCTGTGTGTGTCCTTCTTTCTCTCTGTGTGTGTCCTTCTCTCTGTGTGTGTGTGTGTCCTTCTCTGTGTGTGTGTGTGTGTGTCCTTCTCTGTGTGTGTGTCCTTCTCTGTGTGTGTGTGTGTGTCCTTCTCTCTGTGTGTGTGTGTCCCTCTCTGTGTGTGTCCTTCTCTCTCTGGGTGTGTGTGTGTGTGTGTGTCCTTCTCTCTGTGTGTGTGTCCTTCTCTGTGTGTGTGTCCTTCTCTGTGTGTGTGTCCTTCTCTGTGTGTGTGTGTCCTTCTCTGTGTGTGTGTCCTTCTCTGTGTGTGTGTCCTTCTCTGTGTGTGTGTCCTTCTCTGTGTGCGTGTGTGTGTCCTTCTCTGTGTGCGTGTGTGTGTCCTTCTCTGTGTGCGTGTGTGTGTCATTCTTCTCTGTGTGCGTGTG
>NC_134501.1:25854172-25931672 GCF_040206685.1 Ascaphus truei | reverse complement strand
TGTGTGTGTGTCCTTCTCTGTGTGTGTGTGTGTGTGTGTCCTTCTCTCTGTGTGTGTGTGTCCTTCTCTCTGTGTGTGTGTGTCCTTCTGTGTGTGTGTGTGTCCTTCTGTGTGTGTGTCCTTCTGTGTGTGTGTCCTTTTGTGTGTGTGTGTCCTTCTCTGTGTGTGTGAGTCCTTCTGTGTGTGTGAGTCCTTCTATGTGTGTGAGTCCTGTGTGTGTGAGTCCTTCTGTGTGTGAGTCCTTCTCTCTCTCTCTGTGTGTGTGTGTGTGTGTGTCCTTCTCTCTCTCTGTGTGTGTGTGTGTGTGTCCTTCTCTGTGTGTGTGTGTGTGTGTGTCCTTCTCTCTCTCTCTGTGTGTGTGTGTGTGTCCTTCTCTCTCTGTGTGTGTGTGTGTGTGTGTGTGTGTCCTCCTCTGTGTGTGTGTCCTTCTGTGTGTGTGTGTGTGTGTGTCCTTCTCTGTGTGTGTGTGTGTCCTTTTCTCTGTGTGTGTGTGTCCCTCTGTGTGTGTGTCCCTCTCTCTGTGTGTTTGTGTGTCCCTCTCTCTGTGTGTTTGTGTGTCCCTCTCTCTGTGTGTGTGTGTGTGTGTCCCTCTCTGTGTGTGTGTGTGTCCCTCTCTTTGTGTGTGTGTGTGTGTCCCTCTCTATGTGTGTGTGTGTGTGTCCCTCTCTCTGTGTGTGTCCCTCTCTCTCTGTGTGTGTCCTTCTCTGTGTGTGTGTCCTTCTCTGTGTGTGTCCTTCTCTGTGTGTGTGTGTGTGTCCTTCTCTGTGTGTGTGTGTGTGTGTGTCCTTCTCTGTCTCTGTGTGTGTGTGTGTGTGTGTCCTCCTCTGTGTGTGTGTCCTTCTCTGTGTGTGTGTCCTTGTGTGTGCTTCTGTGTGTGTGTGTGTGTGTGTGTGTCCTTCTCTCTGTGTGTGTCCTTCTCTCTGTGTGTGTCCTTCTCTCTGTGTGTGTGTCCTTCTCTCTGTGTGTGTGTGTGTGCTTCTCTGTGTGTGTGTGTGTGTGTGTGTGTGTGTGTGTGTGTGTGTCCTTCTCTCTGTGTGTGTCCTTCTCTCTGTGTGTGTGTGTCCTCTGTGTGTGTGTGTGTGTGTGTGTGTGTGTCCTTCTCTCTCTGTCTGTGTGTGTGTCCCTCTCTGTCTGTGTGTGTGTCTGTGTCCTTCTCTGTCTGTGTGTGTCCTTCTCTGTGTGTGTGTGTGTGTGTGTGTCCTTTGCTCCGTGTGTGTGTCCTTTGCTCTGTGTGTGTGTCCTTTGCTCTGTGTGTGTGTCCCTCTCTGTGTGTGTGTGTCCCTCTCTGTGTGTGTGTCCCTCTCTGTGTGTGTGTCCCTCTCTGTGTGTGTGTCCCTCTCTGTGTGTGTGTGTCCCTCTCTGTGTGTGTTTGTGTCCCTCTCTCTGTGTGTGTGTGTCCCTCTCTCTCTGTGTGTGTGTGTCCCTCTCTCTCTGTGTGTGTGTGTCCCTCTCTCTGTGTGTGTGTGTGTCCCTCTCTCTGTGTGTGTGTGTCCCTCTCTCTGTGTGTGTGTGTCCCTCTCTCTGTGTGTGTGTGTCCCTCTCTCTGTGTGTGTGTGTCCCTCTCTCTGTGTGTGTGTGTCCCTCTCTCTCTCTGTGTGTGTGTCCTTCTCTGTGTGTGTGTGTGTGTGTCCCTCTCTGTGTGTGTGTGTGTGTGTCCCTCTCTGTGTGTGTGTGTGTGTGTGTGTCCTGTGTGTGTGTGTGTGTGTCCTTCTCTGTGTGTGTGTGTGTGTGTGTCCTTCTCTGTGTGTGTGTGTGTTTGTGTCCTTCTCTCTGTGTGTGTGTGTCCCTCTCTGTCTGTGTGTGTGTCCTTTGCTGTGTGTGTGTGTGTCCTTTGCTGTCTCTTTGTGTGACCTTTGCTGTGTGTGTGTGTGTGTGTGTCCTTCGCTGTGTGTGTGTGTCTCTCTCTGTCTGTCTGTGTCTGTCTAGAGCGAAATTCTTCGCCCAAAATCTGGTTTGATGAAGGCACAGCAGCAGCAATGATCAAATAAATATATTGTCCAATCCGCAGGATCCAACGTTTCTGTCCCATTATGGGGGCCTTCATCAGGGCTTATATCAGCGTGGGCACGTCATAGGCAACTAGCGACCGTATTCTTCTCCCAAACCAAGGGACAAGGAGACTGAGGCAACACATCCAGGTAGGTGGCCCAAACGGTGCATCATCGGGCCGGGGAAGGTTTCCTGGCTGAACTCAAGCGTTGGAATTCTTTATTTAGTGCAAATACACCGTTGGGGACACTTACCTGGATGTGCGGTGTATATCCACCTATAGCAGGGCTGGCTTCAGTCCTCAAGGGCCATCAACAGGTCATGTTTTCAGGATATCCCTGCTGCAGCACTGATTGAGCCACTTGTGCTGAAGCAGGGATATCCCCAATGCCTAGCCTGTTGGTGGCCCTTGGGCTGGAGTTGGCCACTACTGATGTATCCATCATTTGAAGTTGGCTGCTGCCATGAAGGTTTCCCGTCCAACTGGCCTAAGCATGATCCGCGTGTTCGTCAGGGCGGCATCGGGTTGCCGTGGAGATGCCAAGCGTGTAGTATGTCAAAGCGTGATGTAGGAACAGAAGGGGGTATAAAATGGGGGAGGAGGTGGGGAGGGGGCTTTTAAAGGGGTTGTTAAGCTTCTGCGTATGGCCACTGGGTATATTAACCCTGCGCTGTACACCGCCTCGCTGTCCTTTGTCAGACCCGGTGTGTTTTCTTGGGTGAGTGATTTTGCTGCCGCCTTGTGAGGTCATCATACGTGCCGCAGACACGGGACACGTGACACGGGGCCGAGCTAGCGTGCGCCGTGCGAATCCTATACTCCAGAGGTGCGCAACCGCAGTCCCCAAGACCCTGGGATATCCTGACAACCCAACTTGTTTGGGGGGGGGGGGGGTTCTTGAGGACTGTGGTTTTGCCATTTTATATCTTCTCGCGGTTCTTATTTTTTAGAATGTGTTCCGGAAATAGAAGCGTCAGAAATATTACGTGTCCGGGAGCTTAAAATGGAGCTCTCGCCAGAGCCCGGGGCAGCTAAAAGGTTACCATGGTAACCTCACTGAAGATGTACACAATAATGATTTTGTGACCCTAGAAAGAGTGTGACATGCTCGTGGGGAGAGATACTAACCTAGGAGTTAAAGCCTTGTAGCATTCTTGGGGGTGCCTGCTTTTGTCTGCGGGACGGTACCCCCCCCCCCCACCCCCCTGTGTTTATGAAGTCTTTATCGCCTGAAGTTTAATTGATGGGATTTCCACTTTTAAAGTAGCAGGTCCCATGTACAAGGGGGAAAAGGAACAGCTACCGATCGCATTTGGCTTTAAAACCTTTTATTCTCCGTAAAGTGGAGATTCTGTGTGAGAGACGAGGGCACGTGTTTGTTTCCAGCTGTAAATGTTATAAACCATTTATTGCTCCAGATGTAACGCTGTGTGACACTGTTTCTGTGTGTGTGTGTGTGTGTGTGTGTGTGTGTGTGACACACTCTGTGTGTGACACTGTGTCTCTGTGACAGTGTCTCTCTGTGTGTGTGTGTGTGACACTGTCTCTGTGTGTGTGACACTGTGTGTGTGTGACACTGTCTGACACTGTCTCTGTGTGTGCGAGACACTGTGTGTGCGAGACACTGTGTGTGCAAGACACTGTGTGTGTGAGACACTGTGTGTATACTGTGTGTGTGTGTGTCTGTGTGTCTGTGTGTGTGTGTGACACTGTCTGTGTGTGTGTGACACTGACACTGTGTGTGTGACACTGTGTGTGACACTGTGTGTGACACTGTGTGTGTGTGTGTGTGTGTGACACTGTGTCTGTGTGTGTGTGTGTGTGTGTGTGTGTGTGTGTGACACTGTGTCTGTGTGTGTGTGACACTGTGTCTGTGTGTGTGTGACACTGTGTCTGTGTGTGTGTGTGAGACACTGTGTGTGTGTGTGTGAGACACTGTGTGTGTGTGTGTGAGACACTGTGTGTGTGTGTGTGTGAGACACTGTGTGTGTGAGACACTGTGTGTGAGAGACACTGTGTGTGTGAGAGACACTGTCTGTGTGTGTGTGTGTGTGTGTATGTGTGTGTGAGACATTGTGTCTCTGTGACAGTGTCTCTGTGTGTGTGACACTGTGTCTGTGACACTGTGTCTGTGTGTGACACTGTGTCTGTGTGTGTGACACTGTCTGTGTGTGTGAGACACTGTGTGTGTGTGAGACACTGTGTGTGTGTGTGTGACTGTGTGTGTGTGTGTGTGTGTGTGTGTGAGACACTGTGTGTGTGTGTGTGTGTGTGTGTGTGTGTGTGTGTGTGTGTGTGTGTGTGAGAGAGACACTGTGTGTGTGTGTGTGTGTGTGTGAGAGAGACACTGTGTGTGTGTGTGTGTGTGTGAGAGAGACACTGTGTGTGTGTGTGTGTGTGTGTGTGTGAGAGAGACACTGTGTGTGTGTGTGTGTGTGTGTGTGTGTGTGTGTGTGTGTGTGTGTGTGTGTGTGTGTGTGTGACACTGTCTCTGTGTGAGCATCGTAAAATGGTTGAAGGATAATATTTGGGATTTTGGTAAAAATTTGGCAACATTTGTAACGCATTAGTTTGATGGAAAGTGTCTTTGTGTGTGGGCTTATTTTTGAAACATCGGCAGATTTCTCTGTCCGTCTCCTATACAGGCTCCAAAGTTAGTTTGTATCTTCCCCTGTCCGATGCCACGGAGTATCCGCTGCCTGAGAAACAAACCTACAAGGGGGGGGGTGTCCAAGAAAGGACAGCCCTGACAAGCACCTAAAGTCAAATGAGCTCAGAATCTGACCAAAAGTGTAGTAACGAGTTACTGAGACCAGGGTGCAGGGACTGCTGGGATGTCCTTTTCTTGGACATTGTTGGCAGTATTAGGCTGCGCTTATAGTGCCGGCGACGTCGGGCTGCGCTTATAGTGCCGGCGACGTCGGGCTGCGCTTATAGTGCCGGCGACGTCAGGCTCCGCTTATAGTGCCGGCGACGTCAGGCTCCGCTTATAGTGCCGGCGACGTCAGGCTGCTCTTATAGTGCCGGCGACGTCAGGCTGCTCTTATAGTGCCGGCGACGTCAGGCTGCTCTTATAGTGCCGGCGACGTCAGGCTGCGCTTATAGTGCCGGCGACGTCAGGCTGCGCTTATAGTGCCGGCGACGTCGGGCTGCGCTTATAGTGCCGGCGACGTCGGGCTGCGCTTATAGTGCCGGCGACGTCGGGCTGCGCTTATAGTGCCGGCGACGTCGGGCTGCGCTTATAGTGCCGGCGACGTCGGGCTGCGGTTATAGTGCCGGCGACGTCAGGCTGCGCTTATAGTGCCGGCGACGTCAGGCTGCGCTTATAGTGCCGGCGACGTCGGGCTGCGGTTATAGTGCCGGCGACGTCGGGCTGCGGTTATAGTGCCGGCGACGTCGGGCTGCGGTCGCTGGAAAAATGAAATTGAGATGACTTCCAGCGATCGCGACCAAGCCGTCGCTCCGCCCTTACTATAAGAGCACGCGACGGCGGCAATGCGTTTGTTTCGATGCGACGTCTCTTCGCCGGCACTATAAGCGCAGCCTTAACCATTGTTCATTTGTACTAGTCGTGTTAACAACCGTTGTGTGTTAATTCTGCAGCTTTGCGGCTGAACAATCTCCAGTTGTTACAGTGTTTGTTGCACGTATTGCAGGATTATTTCATCTCGTTCATTTGTTTTTATAGGGAGGGAGTTCTTGCTCTACAGGGGTAACGGAAGTACCAGAAGAAGGGGCTAGGAGGCCCGAAACGTTGCCCCCCTTATTCCCCTATTTCATCCCCCACCCCCTTTCCTGCTCTCCCTCCCTCATTTCTTTTTGCATATTACACTTAGTGTGCTATATGGATACCATTTGTGGTTATACGTGATAGACTAGAACAGTATCAGTGTCTATTGCAAACTGTTTGCCATATTTTGTACAATTTATTTTTCCAATTAGTAAAATTTACACTTTTTTGATCATTTCTATTGAGTGCTGGGAACACTCTGTTCTTCGTTGCCAATTTTAGAGGGAATCTGGGCCCCTCTTTTGTTCCCGGGCACCACACCTTCATCTATTAGGGATTTAGCTCTATAGAGGTGCTGTTAATAGCAGACACTTTCCCAACATTCACATTTAAGGTTATAAAAATAAATCTCCCAAATGGTTCCCTGGGGTGACGGGGCGCTCCGAGCTGAATGAGAAGCAGGGGTTCCTCTGGGCCGAACCGCGGCAATTCCAGCGCTGGTCACTCTCTACTTACCGAGTTACTTACCCGGGCAGCGACCACTCGTACTTCTTTAAATTGCCGGCATCACAGGGGCCAATGGGAAGCCGGGTCGGATGAGGACGGGGCTTTCTATTGGCCCGCTCGACACGAGCGATTTAAACCTCCCATTTGGTTCCCCAGTCATGGAGGAACTGGCGCAACTTCCCCGGCAACCAGGAGACGCCCTGCTTCCCAGCCGTTAAAAATAGGGGGGGCGGTAAGAACATCTCTGTAGGGGGGGGGGGGGGGTCTACTTTAAATTTGAGGTGATGGTTACAGGTGTACACCACGCTTTTTCTCTTGCTCTTCCACCTTCGTATAACGAGGGTTTAATCCACGGGAGTATTCCTATCCTGGGTTAGAGTGGGCCCCGTTCCTGCCTCACACCCCGTGGGGTCTGATATCTCCTGTGAGCGCTGTGTTCCATTTATTACAATAGCGGCCTTTGATAATTTGACTCTCCCATCAAATATCCTTTAGCAACACGTGGCGGGTTGGCCATTAAGGAAAATACTTTGCTTAACTATTTCAATGTTGCTCGGATCAGCTTTTTAAAGCTGCAATTCCCAGCTGCTGGTTGTAATATTTAATTTTGCAGGTTAAGTTTAATGGTTCTAATCGGTTAGCCATGGAAGCAAAAAGGCTGCCAAATCTCCCACGGGCATCGGTGACGGGCTCCTATTGGGCGGCCATTTTTAATCCCCCCCCCCTCTAAAAACCAGGAAGGGATACCGGTCACTTCACGGGGATTTCGGGAGCGGGGAATGGTCAGTGCAGATCAGCTGGAGCAGGGGTGCTGAATGTCAGTCCTCAAGGCTCAATCAGAGGCTCAGTCTTTGAGCCACCTGTGCTGAAGCAGGGATATCCTAAAAACCTGACCTGTTGGGGTGGGTGGGGGGGTGTTGAGGACCCCTCTGTCCCAATCCTGTAAAAATAAATATAATTCTGCATTCGTTAAGAGGCTCGTTAAGGCATCAGACCTTTTATAACGGATTGGTAATGCCGCGCTGATTCCAAGCCTGCAGCGGTCTGGGTTTACCTGCCCGATTTTGGGTCCTGGAGAGGGGGCCACTCGTGTGTCCTCCCTGCAATCTCTGAGGAATAGCATTGGCGCTGACGGGGTTAATTAAAGCCTTAACGAGCACGAGATTGCGCAAAGCGTTTGACGCGGGCGCATTCAGCTGCTAAATATGGCGGTTGTATAAATTGCTGTCACATGTCGCTGATTAAAAGTGCGAGGCGGAAAGTCACTAATGAAGCCGCTCTTTTGTTACCCGGTTTTGCTGTCGCCTCTCCGCTTACGACGCGTGCGGGCGGCGGATCGCAGCTCGCGCACTGAAATACTCCACGTGTCACTCCAAACGCAGCCTTGTTAGCGGCACATGGAAACTTGGCGCCGATTTGAAAAAGATGGGGCACTGCGGGCCCCATTTGGCAGTGCAGGGGTTAAGTCAAGCTGTTGCATTTCGAGGAGCGCCGGTAATATCGCACGGTGTAGCCGGCTTTGCACCGACAGCAGGAGCGCTATAGATTAGCACCGTGAAAACGGCGCCGTTTCATTCCAATGTTATACCGCCTATCTGCTCGCAAACGGCAATCATACCCCCGGCGCTGTTACGGTGTGCGACTTCGCCAGCCGGCTCCGTGTCTTCGGAAATGTTTATCCGGATCGGCCCGGACGGACAAACCGCGAATCTGTCCGGGAAACGCTGGGGTTAAATGGGGAAGAAACAAGACCATAGATTAAGCCAACTAATGAATGTTTCAGCTGCGTTTGGAAAGATGACGTCACGCGCACGTTCTTTTAGTTTTACCTTTCACATCTTTAAAAAAAATGTAATAAAAATCAGTTGCAAAAATGTATTTTATATTTTTAACGTAAAAAAAATAATTATAGATGTCAGATCTTGGTAAAAAGGCATTAATTACCCGTTCTACCCTTTAACCATGTCACTGCCATTAGTACACTTTGCTCCTAGAAGGGACTGACCCCTTAACCATGTCACTGCCATTAGTACACTTTGCTCCTAGAAAGGACTGACCCCTTAACCATGTCACTGCCATTAGTACACTCTGGCCCTAGAAGGGACTGACCCCTTAACCATGTCACTGCCATTAGTACACTTTGCTCCTAGGAGGGACTGACCCCTTAACCATGTCACTGCCATTAGTACACTTTGCTCCTAGGAGGGACTGACCCCTTAACCATGTCACTGCCATTAGTACACTCTGGCCCTAGAAGGGACTGACCCCTTACACATGTCCTTCCCCTGCAGGTAGCTGTAATTGCAGAGTCCTGGCTTCACATCCTCCCTGTAATAGAGCTGGAATCCGTGCGCACAGACAGCTTGTGTATACCCTCGCTCCAGGTTATTAGCGCGGCCGTTCAGAGAGCGCTATTAAAATGAAGCTCCCCTCCCCTCCTCCCCCTCCCATAAAACGTCTGCATCAGGTGACGGGGGCCTCTCTCCGATGGTCTTTATGGCGGAAGCGGCATTTAAATATCGGTGCTAAGCCACCTGTCTGTATTGCAGGGAAGAGGAGCAGTAAACATGCAGACCAGATACATTCCCGCGGGGGTGATGGCGTTTAAAACGGGGAAACGGTGGCACTGCCAGTTAATGCGGGAGGAGACCATTCTTTCTAACGAAGCTCTGGGCTTCAGCGTTTAATGTTTGTGGAATAATTATAGATTTGTTGAAGGTTGTGATACCTTTTCAGTCTTTCGAAAAGAGACTTCATTATATGTGATCATGTGTACAGAGTTTTCCAAACCTCACAGGTCTCTTGTTCACGTGTACAGAGCTTTCTAAACCTCACAGGTCTCTTCTTCGTGTACAGAGCTTTCTAAACCTCACAGGTCTCTTCTTCACGTGTACAGAGCTTTCTAAACCTCACAGGTCTCTTCTTCACGTGTACAGAGCTTTCTAAACCTCACAGGTCTCTTCTTCACGTGTACAGAGCTTTCTAAACCTCACAGGTCTCTTCTTCACGTGTACAGAGAGCTTTCCAAACCTCACAGGTCTCTTCTTCACGTGTACAGAGAGCTTTCCAAACCTCAGTTTTCTTCTTCACATGTACAGAGCTTTCCAAACCTCACAGGTCTCTTCACGTGTACAGAGCTTCCCAAACCTCACAGGTCTCTTCTTCACATGTACAGAGCTTTCCAAACCTCACAGGTCTCTTCTTCACATGTAGAGGTTTCCACACTTCACAGGTCTCTTCTTCACATGTACAGAGCTTTCCAAACCTCACAGGTCTCTTCTTCACATGTAGAGAGGTTTCCACACCTCACAGGTCTCTTCTTCACATGTACAGAGCTTTCCAAACCTCACAGGTCTCTTCTTCACATGTACAGAGCTTTCCAAACCTCAGAGGTCTTTTGTGTAAGATTTTGGAAGCCCATTGCATAGTTCTAGATTATGGTGAACTATTTTCCCAGTGAAAAACTGGGACAACAGTTGCGCTTGTGTGAACGGCCCCCGCCTACTGCGCATGTGTGAACGGCCCCCGCCTACTGCGCATGTGTGAACGGCCCCGCCTACTGCGCATGTGTGAACGGCCCCCGCCTACTGCGCATGTGTGAACGGCCCCCGCCTACTGCGCATGTGTGAACGGCCCCGCCTACTGCGCATGTGTGAACGGCCCCCGCCTACTGCGCATGTGTGAACGGCCCCTGCTACTACGCATGTGTGAACGGCCCCTGCCTACTGCGCATGTGTGAACGGCCCCTGCTACTGCGCATGTGTGAACGGCCCCCGCCTACTGCGCATGTGTGAACGGCCCCTGCTACTGCGCATGTGTGAACGGCCCCGCATACTGCGCATGTGTGAACGGCCCCCGCCTACTGCGCATGTGTGAACGGCCCCCGCCTACTGCACTTGTGTGAACAGCCCCGCCTACTGCGCATGTGTGAACGGCCTACACCGATCGTGCATGCGCGGCTGGCAAGTGTCGACAGATCAGCTCTTGACGGCAGTGCATTCACGATCTGCGCGGGATGTTTGTGCATGCGCCAACGGCAAACATAAAACGGGACTTTTTGGCACTTTTTAAAAAGTCACCGGGACATCTGGTCACCCTATCCTATATCTAAAGATGTTCATTCATTGCAAAGTATCGCAAACAGAACTCCTCCTCTCCATAGTAATATGGCTTCTAGAAGTACATTTCTAAGCCAAGGACAGAGAGCCGCTGGTTATACAGCCGATCACAGATATTAAAAGCAAACGCACGGTTTTAGTTTAATCAAAAAAGTAGGGATTGTATTAAAAAAAAAATACATTTTATAATTATAAAGCATGAACGTGACAATATGTGTGTATATAATATATATATTGTGTGTATAGATGTGTGTGTGTGTGTGTGTGTACACACACTTGCCTTGTTGAAATGCCCTGTTCAGCTTCCTGCTAGCGTCCCCGTGTGGAATTAATCATTTGCGTCCCTATATTAGCAGAGATCTTCATTTAGCCGGATCGATCTTTTCTAATACGAGCTGTAAATATTTAGGCAGTGTAAATAATTCATGATATGGTTTTTTTCCAGCGCAGATAACGACGCCCCAGGAAGGGGAGAAAATATGAAGTGTATTTTTATATATATATTTAGCAACAATTATTTTTCTTCTAGATCTCTGCTATTAAGGTATAGGATGGGGACGGTTTTGGGGCTGGGTCAGCTTGAGGGGAGCGTTGTTACTCATTGCTGGGACTAACCGGTTATAGAGCTACTCCGTGCCATGTATGTATAGTTTTATGTAGAGCCAACATTGTAAGCAGGGAATTGCAATCCAATTAACACACACTGCCCCAGCACGCTCAAACCCCAAACACCTTTAGGTTGGTGCAGGCTATGATGCTTTGGCCAAAGGGTTTAACTAAATAAATAACCAAGAAAATATTATTAATGAAGTATTTAAATGTATACTTATTACCATATATGTTTTGTCAAGTGGATGTAGCATTGGGCACCCCTGTCTTCTGTTGTATACATTTGCTACACTCAGTAGCTATTAGACAGGTCTGCACCCCTGCCCTTCACCATTATCACCTAGCATACAGTGCTCCCACTGCAGCACGGGATTCTGGGAAATGACATGCAAATGTGCACGCAGTGCCACCTTTTGTCTCAAGACCACATTACATGGAAAACCCTCACGCCAATGCATGCTGCTTTAAACACAGCTTTTAAACATAGCCTGGGATGCTTAATAAGTAATATTTTTATATGCGATACGGCGGAGGGTTTTTAGTCGCCTTTTCACCCACCATAACTAAAATAATCTGTGGTGAAGACCTACTCATGTCTCAAATTGCAAAGCCAGTACAACCAACCTCACACTGATGAGACCCACAAGGTCGAAACAGCTGTCTGTGAGTGGGTTTATTGGCTTTGCATCTCATCCTAGGCTATGTTTAAAAGCTGAGTTTAAAACAGCGAGCATTTGCTTAAGGGTTTTCCATGTAATGTGGTCTTGAGACAAAAAGTGGCACTGTGTGCTCATTTGCATGTCATTTCCCAGAATCCCTTGCTGCAGTGGAAGCACTGTATGCTGGGTGATAATGGTGAAGGGCAGGGGTGCAGACCTGTCTAAGACATGTGAATGTGCTCACAAGTGATCTTTTTATTTGCTATATATGCTATACGTGGAGGGTTTTTAGTCACCTTTTCACCCACCATAACTTAAAAAAAAAATATATATATATTTGAAAAAGATTTCACAGGCACCCCAATATAGTATCCTGAATGGGCTGGTGCATATCCCATAAAGATAACAAACACATACATTACCAGAAACTGGCAAAAAGGAGACAGCACTCAGACAGGTAAATTCAGTAAGTGTATTAACACAAAGCACAGAAGTCCAACGTTTCCATCCCACTGCGGGGATCTTCCTCAGGATTTATATATATATCTCTCTCTATATCAGGGGTAACCGCAGGAAAAAGAAGCTACGTTTCGGACCTTCCGGTCCTTTCTGAAGCTCCCTCCCTCCGGGAGGTCCGAAACGTCGCCCCTTTTCCCTGCTGTTACCCCTGTTGCTT
This sequence comes from Ascaphus truei, assembly GCF_040206685.1. Classification (NCBI taxonomy): domain Eukaryota; kingdom Metazoa; phylum Chordata; class Amphibia; order Anura; family Ascaphidae; genus Ascaphus; species Ascaphus truei. Next base: position 25,919,383 of record NC_134501.1, on the reverse strand, counting down.
GTGTTTCTACATTAAATAGTTTTTGCATTTGATTTGGTGAGTGCTGCGGGTTTTGTACATCAGGATTTTGTCTATTTTTGCTGCTGGGTGGTGGTCGTGGCTGCACCACTTGCACCACAACTGACCAGATAAGTTGCTTTCCTTATACTTTCCATATATATATATATATATATATATATATATATATATATATATATATATATATATATATATATATATATACACACATATATACACATATACACATATATACATACACACACACACAGGCATACCCCGGTTTAAGGACACTCACTTTAAGTACACTCGCGAGTAAGTACATCTCGCTCAATAGGCAAACGGCAGCTCGCGCATGCGCCTATCAGCACGTCCTGAACAGCAATACCGGCTCCCTACCTGTACCGAAGCTGTGCGCAAGCGGGGAGATTATAGAGCCTGTTACACATGCGTTATTTACATCAGTTATGCACGTACATGACGATTGCAGTACAGTACATGCATCGATAAGTGGAGAAAAGGGAGTGCTTCACTTTAAGTACATTTTCGCTTTACATACATGCTCCGGTCCCATTGCGTATGTTAATGCGGGGTATGCCTGTATATATATATATTGTATATATGTTATTTACCTCACTTAACCCGGGGCTCCCTCCTGTATTTGCACGTTGCACTTTTGTTTATTTATATACCACTGCTATATAACACTATTTCTTATATACAGCGCTCTTCATATTTCTTCTTTACACGTGTTCTAGAACTTAGAGGTAAATTGTGTTGGGGTTTGAGCGTGCTGGGAATGTGTGTGTTAATGTAATTTCTAACTGGGAACAGGTGTATGGAGGTAGGTGGCCCCTCCTCCCAGAGCTCACCCCCCCCCCCCACCTTCTTTAATTGGGAAGTTCTCTCATGCTGCTGTATGGACAGGACCTGCTATGGTTGTTTCCCCTAATACAGAGGTAAAGGGGAAGGTTCACAGTGTAGTGTAGGACCTGCATTAATTTGGTTATACCTTGACGTTGGTATTCAGGCTTATGACGCTTTGGCCAAAGGGTTTAACTAAATAACTAAGAAAATATTATTATTGAAGTATTTAACTTTATACTTATTACCATATGTTCTGTCAATTGGATGTAGCATTGGGCTCCCCTGTCTTTTTTGGTATTAATTGCAATACAAGAAAAATAGAGTATAAAGAATGGAGATAAGCGCATTAGGTAAATGAGAACATGAGGCAAAGGGCAGCCCTGCCCTGAAGAGCTTACAATCTAAACGACTTCATTGCCCTGTGTAACTGACGTGGGTTGTGAAGATAACGGGTGTGGGGCGCGTGCCTGATACCCTTTGTGTTCCTCGCTCATATTCTACCTGAATGGGAAGACCGTGGTGAGAACTTTCTCAGGCATATTTAGGATCTTTTGGATCTCCAAATGTTTCCCCTCCAAATTTTGCCCAAGGTGTTGGTTTCAACTCTCCCATCACTGGGCGGTGTTACATCCAAATGGCACAAGTCCAGAAGTCTTATAAGTGCCGTCAACGTTTACAGTCTACAAAAGGGTACCCGATCTCCACAGTCATGAGGCGGCGCGCCGGAAATTCGTATATTGCGTAACATCCCAGGCGCGTGCGGTGCTAGCATTGCCGCGCCCTTTTATGAGGTTCCAGGTACATCATGGGAGGACTTTCTTGTTTTCTAGAGCGTCCAGCCCGATCAGAACGGAAGTGAGGCTCCCTCCACTTCAGTTTCCGGCATCCGAGGCGCCAGTCGCGTCACGGGAAACCCTCATGACCGGATCTGGCTTGAGAAAGGGTCCGGGTAGGACCGAATCGTCGGCTTCACTATGACCGGTCTGCTGGTCATCCCACAGTAAATGTGAGGGGTTTATTTTTGTTGCTAAATGTAGTGCCTGGGCGCTGTCCTACTTTTGACGCACGGTACCTGCCGGCGGTGGGGGTGGCGTCCCGCTGTGAGGCACCTCCGAATAAGTCTGCTTTTCTATTTTGGAATGCACATTGTTCTGCTTTTTGAGGTTTCCTGCTTCTCTCTGTAGCTATCCCTGTTTACCAGAGATTAAAAGTATTCTTTCGCTCCTTTCTCCCTGGTAAAAGTTCCCAAAACTCCATGCAAGCCAAATGCAGGAGGAAGAGATCCGCCTCGGTTTTCTTGCACGCACAGTGTGAGGTGGTGTCCCTATATAGGTTATCCCCCCCCCCCCCCCCCCTCGTCCTCCGGGATTATCCTCCCCTGATACTCCTATCCTACGTAGGCAGCCTGTCCTCCTCAGGGAGGTACTGAGCTCTGCAACCCTTTTTCCTTGGTTACGAAAATCTCGTCTCTACGAAGTGTTTCCATCTTGGATTAATGGGTTTAAGAGGGCAATTTATTTTAGGCAATGGCAAACTGCACGTGTGTTACTGTTAAAAGTGCGCGCGTGTGTGTGTGCGTGCGTGTGTGCGTGTGCGTGTGCGTGTTTGTCTCAATGTAAAGAAAGTCCATATAAGTGTCCGCTCGCCGCTTGCGAAGGATTTATTTTAGGGTCACACCCCCCGCGCACGCGCACACTTTTGCGGTGTCACTCGGCTCTGTAATAACCCCGCTGTCCTGCTCGGGTCACATTCCCCTTGGCAGGTCGGCTTCCTGTAAGCGGTGGAGGAGTGTGATGGAGCTGTAGGGGCGAGGAGGAGGAAGTTTAGGAGGAGGATATGTGTGTTCTCCGTGTGCCTGTCCCCTGTGTCACGGCGCTCAGGATGTGACCAGCTTTCTCACGGTAACTGGTTGGCAAAGTGGCCGTCGGCATCCTGGTTTATTCAATCCAGACCCCTTTTATATAAAGGGCAGCAATTAGCTTTAGAACAGAGCTGGCCAACTCCAGTCCTCAAGGGACACCAACAGGTCAGGTTTTCAGGATATCCCTGCTTCAGCACTGGTGGTTGTCTTTGAGTGAGCCACCTGTGCTGAAGCAGGGATATCCTGAAACCTGACCTGTTGGGGGCCCTTGAGGACTGGAGTTGCCCCACCCCTGCTTTAGAACAAACTGTAATGCATCTCGGGTGTAAGAAGAGCTGCACGGGTACCCTCGATGCCAGAGACCCCCCCAATCCCCAAAGCTCCTCAATGTCTAATGTTTTAACTGCTCCAATGAGCTCCGGTTCTCCAGATATGACACGGCTCATCTCTTCATTTCTATAATGAGGTCAAGACCGAGGAAGGACGAGCCCGTGTATGTGCCTAGTTCTCTTATTCCCGCGCTCTTAGTTGGGCGATGGGGGACTTTCTTGGTGGATGCCACTGGGGCCCTTTAGTAGAACAACAAGTTCTTGGCTAATTGGGGTATGGAAATGTCCATCTACCGAGGCAGTTGCCCATAGTTTGACTGTCGTAATGGGCCGCTGGTTCCGTGTCTGTGTTCCATCTTTGCCTGTAACCGAGTCGCACAGCGCTGACCGTCGGTCCGAAAGAAAAGAAATAATAACAATTGTGTGTGTGTGTGTGTGTGTGTGTGTGTAAACAGGGGGCACCCCATTCACCCCAGATACCGGCACCCCATTCACTTCAGCCCCCGGGGACCCCCTGCTTCCGGAGATACCGGCACCCCATTCGCTTCAGCCCCGGGGACCCCCTGCTTCCGGAGATACCGGCACCCCATTCACTTCAGCCCCGGGGACCCCCTGCTTCCGGAGATACCGGCACCCCATTCACTTCAGCCCCCGGGGACCCCCTGCTTCCGGAGATACCGGCACCCCATTCACTACAGCCCCCGGGGACCCCCTGCTTCCGGAGATACCGGCACCCCATTCACTTCAGCCCCGGGGACCCCCTGCTTCCGGAGATACCGGCACCCCATTCACTACAGCCCCCGGGGACCCCCTGCTTCCGGAGATACCGGCACCCCATTCACTTCAGCCCCGGGGACCCCCTGCTTCCGGAGATACCGGCACCCCATTCACTTCAGCCCCCGGGGACCCCCTGCTTCCGGAGATACCGGCACCCCATTCACTTCAGCCCCGGGGACCCCCTGCTTCCGGAGATACCGGCACCCCATTCACTTCAGCCCCGGGGACCCCCTGCTTCCGGAGATACCGGCACCCCATTCGCTTCAGCCCCGGGGACCCCCTGCTTCCGGAGATACCGGCACCCCATTCACTACAGCCCCCGGGGACCCCCTGCTTCCGGAGATACCGGCACCCCATTCACTTCAGCCCCGGGGACCCCCTGCTTCCGGAGATACCGGCACCCCATTCACTTCAGCCCCCGGGGACCCCCTGCTTCCGGAGATACCGGCACCCCATTCACTTCAGCCCCGGGGACCCCCTGCTTCCGGAGATACCGGCACCCCATTCACTTCAGCCCCGGGGACCCCCTGCTTCCGGAGATACCGGCACCCCATTCACTTCAGCCCCGGGGACCCCCTGCTTCCGGAGATACCGGCACCCCATTCACTTCAGCCCCGGGGACCCCCTGCTTCCGGAGATACCGGCACCCCATTCACTACAGCCCCCGGGGACCCCCTGCTTCCGGAGATACCGGCACCCCATTCACTTCAACCCGGGGACCCCCTGCTTCCGGAGATACCGGCACCCCATTCACTTCAGCCCCGGGGACCCCCTGCTTCCGGAGATACCGGCACCCCATTCGGAGGTAAGTATCTCCTACAAGTTTAAAGCTCCCGTGTCACGCGGGCCAATAGGAGGCGGCATCAGGTGACGTCACGGTTCCTATTGGCCCACAGGAGCTGGAGCTTTCAACCTCATCAATAACATGAGTGAGCCGCACGGAGCCCCTACCGGCACCCCCTACGGAGCTCTGTATCTCGGAAAGCAGGGGGTCCCTGGAGTTGAAATTAACGGGGTTCAGTTCCCGAGACCCTCTGCTTCAAACCTATGTAAAAAAAAATGGAAGAGGGGAAAAAAAAAACAAAATGGCTCGGGCTGCGTTTCTGGAAACAGTTTTCCGTTCTTCACGAGACCTCAGTCTTGTCCTATTCTGTGGCGTAAACCTGTTCTTGTTGCTGGTGTTGACGGCGTTTACTGTACATTTTTTAAATGCACTAATGAATGGTGTATGGAAAGGCCTGTCCTGTTTTACCTGTGCTTGCACGCTTGTGTATTCACTTGTAGAAATGCTTATAATAAAGGATCTTGGCCCCAGTTCCTGCTAATTACACGCTAGATGTAATCTCTTGTTCTAATCTCTGATGGATCCGTGCAGGCGCTGGTTATAATCTATTACACATCGTTTCTTTAGCGAACGCACAAGGCGACTCCTCTTAATAACGTCAAAAACGTTCCGTTACAAACTTGTAGGGAGGGGGGGGGGGGTCAACGACAGTCCTCAAGACCTCTCACCCCTCACCAACAGGACAGGTTTTAGGCCCCTGTGTACACTGCGGCACGTGTGAGAGCTGCGGTGTCTGGTTGAGCTTTCAGTGAGGAGCAGGATATGCGATGGCGCGGCTGTGACGTCACGCGGCTGGTTCGCCCTCATTGGCTGACCCGCCGCGTAACGTGGCCAGCGCTCTGTCGCCGCAGGAGGACACACACAACTTGTCGGCAGAAAATGTGGTCGCACATCGCGGTCGCTGCGCGCAGGCAGCTACTGGGGCCAGCCCCATTGAGGGGCGGATCTTGTTCCCGCAGCGCACGCCGTAGCGAGCGCAGCTGTAAACACTGGGACCAAGGCCTTAAGGATATCCTTGCTTCAGCACAGGTAGCTCAACTGAAGACTCAGCAACGTATTGAGCCACCTGTGCTGAAGCAGGAATATCTTGAAGACCTGACCTGGTGGGGAGGAGGGAGGGTGGGGGGGGGGGGGTTACTTGAGGACTGGAGTTGAAAACCCCTGTAAAATCAAACCGCACTGAGCGTGATCGTGGCATGAATAGGGGTTTGATTTGATCTCAATGTGAAGTTAAACATTAGATTTTAATTATTGGTGCTTTTATGTCTATTAGATTGTAAGCTCTGTGGCTTACCAAAAGTGACACTTGCAAGGCATCAATACACAAAAGCGTATCATCCTTCTTTTAAGAGTGTTGTGTTTTTTTTTTAGGGGGGGGGGGGGAGAACCAGACTGCCCCCATAAGCCTTGTATGCTAAACACAGATTCGTCGGAGGGGCCCGATTTGCTTTTTGAGGGTTCAGTAAGGTTGGGAGCATTGAACCCCTCTGGGAGAAGTGGCTGTACTCGTTGTGTACCTCCTTGGGATCGCACATATGAACCCAACTTGTACTGATCAGACCGCCGCAGTTCCCGCGGCCCCAGCCCCACGTACTCCGCGCGCTCGCTCCCATCGCTGCGCTTGATTAGGCGCTGCGTCCCGCTGCTGCCCGGAAACAATAGAGTTGATTTCTGTGCTCTGGATTATTATAGCAATTAGGCAGCAAGCGTGCAAATGCCGCTCCTCAACTCGGGCAATTACAATGGCCGTCTCATTGTGCGTCTCTGCTGACCCCAAATTTCCTCTGCGCTTTAATATGAAGAAAAAGACTTAACTCTTTGTAAGTGTTCGTCTTGTGAGATGCTTTCCTCGCTGCTGTGTGTGTGTGTGTGTGTGTGTGTGTGTGTGTGTGTGTGTGTACACACACACCACAACACAGAATTAGGTGAGCTCAAACATAGCCCTTTAACGGAACGTATCACTAACACTAAATCCCTGCCTCAGCACAAGTGGCTCCATCAGTCTGTGCTGAAGCAGGGATATCCTTTAAAACCTGACCTGCTGGAGGCCCTTGAGGACTGGAGTTGGCCGCCCTGCGCTATATAATTCAATTCCTTTTGTGGAATATGCAGTGAGGTGTAGAATTGACATTGCAGTTATGGAAAATAAATAAACCCCCGCCCTCCTCCCAAATACACAGACCCCCGCGCCCCTCCCAAATACACAGACCCCCGCGCCCCTCCCAAATTCACAGACCCCCGCGCCCCTCCCAAATACACAGACCCCCGCGCCCCTCCCAAATTCACAGACCCCCGCGCCCCTCCCAAATCCACAGACCCCCGCGCCCCTCCCAAATACACAGACCCCGCGCCCCTCCCAAATACACAGACCCCCGCGCCCCTCCCAAATACACAGACCCCGCGCCCCTCCCAAATACACATACCCCCGCGCCCCTCCCAAATACACAGACCCCGCGCCCCTCCCACACTGGCTGCAATATATTAGAGAAATTCTACATTTTGATCCTTATTCTGAGGCCCCGGTGTCGGCACGCGCGCCTGCCAGACCGGCGGCCCGGGCAGCGGTGGGCTGGGGGAAAGACGGGGGGGGGGGGAGAGGGGGTGGAGGAGGAGGGTGACGGAGGCGTGGTGGGGGGCGCGGCCCTGAAGTCATCCGGCAGGTTCGCCCTCATTGGCTGAATGGCCGGGGGCGTGGCCAGCGCTCCATCTCGTCCGGAACACCGTTTATATGTCTTCAGACAAATCTGCTCGCGAAACGCGGCGGCCAAGGTAGCTAGTGGGCCCAGCTCCATTTGAGGGGCGGTTCTTGGCCCTGCAGCGCACGCAATAGCGGGCACCTAGTTTTAGTCTAATATTGTTCAGTTGCTTCTTCGGATAACAAAATGATTGCGCCGGCTCACCCCGTCCCGGTGATCTCCGGCTCACCCCGTCCCGGTGATCTCCGTCTCACCCCGTCCCGGTGATCTCCGTCTCACCCCGTCCCGGTGATCTCCGTCTCACCCCGTCCCGGTGATCTCCGTCTCACCCCGTCCCGGTGATCTCCGGCTCACCCCGTCCCGGTGATCTCCGTCTCACCCCGTCCCGGTGATCTCCGGCTCACCCCGTCCCGGTGATCTCCGTCTCAGCCGGCACCTGCACTAAATGTATATTATTTCTTATTGTCCTGTGGGCCGAGCTCACGGAAATATGGGAAAGTGCCTAAAGGGTTAAATGAATGAAGCATGTATACCAGGGGTGGGCCAACTTCAGATATCCCCGCTTCAGCACAGGTGACTCAGTCAGCACCTGCTTGGATTCAGCCACCTGTACTGAAGCAGGGCTATCCTGAGAACCTGACCTGTTGGTGGCCACTCAGCCCTGGAGTTGGCCCGCCCCTGGTGGAGCCTGCCTGTGATTCCGTGCCTCCCTGTCAGTGTACGTGTGGGGATCTCTTTATGCTGTCGGAGGCCCAGGCTGGGAAGTGGATGGCACTTTGCATGTGGGAGGGGCGGGCATGTTATTCCCCAGCGATGTCGCACAGGAGGGAGCAGCAGCGGTTACTTTCTCTTGTGCCTGTGTGTGTGTGTAGCTGAGGCTTGGCGCACATGCCTATAACCTCTCTGGTACGCTGAGGGTTAAGTGCCATTGGGTGGTGTTGGTGCCGGGAAGGACGGCCTCTTTGGGGAGGATTTCAGCACGCTTGGGATCACGGGTACCTTTATCACCCGGACACGCTAGCAGGAGCTGTGTATGTAACGGAGCCGGCACGCTGCTGGTCTCTGACATTTCAGGGCGAGTTATAGGGGCGAGTTACCTCTCTAACCCATCGACATCAGTGCTGTTAATTCACTGGGGTGCTTGGGGATACAGGGGTGGTGGGTATGTCCCTTTCTGGATAGCAGTTGTTGGGTAGCACTCCTTGCATAGCGGGTGGCACTCTGTGTTCAGCAGGTGGTTCTCTGTGTACATCGGGTGGCACTCTGTATGGCGGGTAGCACTCTCTATAGTGGTTGACACATGGCACTCTCGGTATGGTGGGTGGCACTCGTACACTGGCGTGTGGAACCCTCAGTACAGCGGTTGGCGCGTGGCACTGTCCATAGAGCGGGCGGCTCCTGTATTTCTCTCCGGTTGTAACTCTCGTCCCATATCTCTTCTTGTTTCAGTGGAAGAGTCTCTCGATTTCGCTTTGAACTGGGAGTCTGCACTGGGCCAGACAGGTAAACACGTCTCCATCCTTCTACTTGGCACAGGCTGCCAGCCTCACCTCTCACATTGTGGGCTGTGCCAGCTACAGGGCTGCCCCTGTGATCGTAGATTAGATCCATATGGCCGATCCGATGGCACACACCCTGAGGCTCGTGAGCTCCTAACCCCTGTAGCGTCTTGTCTCGTCTATTTTCGAGAGTGGTGATGGACTTATCATGCTGCTCATGGTGGTCTCGTCGATGGGACTTCTTGCAGGGCAGCAATGGGTTGGATTAGGGGCGGCCAACTCCCATCCTCAAGGGCCACCAACAGGTCAAGTTTTAAGGATATTCCTGCTTCAGTACTGGTGGCTCAGTCAACCTGTGCGGAGGCAGGGATATCCTCAAAACCTAACCTGTTAGTGGCCCTTGAGGCCTGGAGTTGGCCACCCTTGGCCACCATTGGGTTACAACATCGGTCTCAAAATACAGCAACGGTTTTATTTGTACCTGTTTCTTTTCTCCGGGAACACTGCATTCCGCCATATTGGCTTACGTCCGTTTGTCAGCTTGACAAATGATGGCGTCCCTAACCTATTAAACATGTCCCCGTCCTCTGTTTGCCTTTATCCCAAGAGGGGCTTCCACTATGACCCTACGAGTGCCGGAAGACCTCCGGCACGTCGGTGATGTCGCGGTGTAGTGATGGGAGGATGCTCCACGTGTCAGACAGGGTACATCTTGGGGACCTGAGCCAGGTTTTTGTATTTATAATCCACTAAGGCTGTACTTCTTCTTTGGGGGGGTTAGGGGAGGTTGTCTCTGAGATGCCGAAATCCCCCTCTGTGCCTGCAGCTAACTGTGCATGGAAACGGCTCTGCCGCCTCCGCTCACGGCTTTAGCTTCAAAGAGCTGAGATAAACCGCTTGTTTCATCCAGCAGGGATGGGGAATTTTATTAAAGCCCCAGTGCCACCACGTGTACCCCCCACATTTCTTATTCAGGACGGGCGTTGGGTTTCCCCCTGAACACCCCCCCCCCCAAAAGCGGACCTCTGCTATTTTCAGCTGAAGGGCCCCCTGTTCCGAGAGAAAAAAAAAAAACTAAAATGAAATAATTTGGGTTACGCTCACAAAATGTCCCGTGTAGCCGCAGCTCACGCGCGGCCACGGAATAATGACACGTACAATTGGTATTGTCCATGTTGAAAGTTTACATTTTAGTTTTGTTTTATTGAGCGTTCAATGCTAAATCTTGCTACAAACGTAATGATGTCTAAAGCTGCACTTTGCAGCATGTAAACCTGATTTTAAGTGCAATTTTTATTTATTTTTTAACGGTGTAATCCCATGTAATTTGCCAAAAAAACCCCAACCTTTCATTAACGCTTCCTTCACTAAATCTAACGGTGCTAAAAGGAAAACGTTTGACTAATTATAAATAGTATTTGGAATGGGGAAGTATTTGTCAATAAAGTATTTTTCCCCTGTCCCGCCCTATCTATTTCGGAGAGCCAATAAAGATAAGTGGAGGGGGAGAGATGGGGCTTTGCCGGTGCAAACTCTTGTTGATCACACAGGGACATCAGGCAGAAGGGAACAGCCAGAGGAAATCGCACCCCTCCCGAGTCTCAGCTCATCATGCTTACAAACTAACTTTTTAATAGATGACTTAAAAATAATTTTAAGTGACCCCTTAACCATGTCTCTGCCATTAGTACACCTTGGCGCTAGAAAGGACTGACCCATTAACCATGTCCCTGCCATTCGTACACTGTGGCGCTAGAAGGGACTGACCCCTTAACCATGTCACTGCCATTAGTATACTTTGGCCCTAGGAGTAACTGCCCCATTAACCATGTCCCTGCCATTAGTACACTTTTTGGTGGAAGGAGGGACTGCACATGTATACGTTGCCTGTCAGGATTCCCTGCAATAGCTATTAAGACCACGCAGCGGGTGAAGCAATCACAAGGTTCTTACACTGCATCGGGCCTATGAATTTATTAGGGGTTCTTTTCACACCTTCTGAATGTCCGCTCCTGGGGGAACTCCCATTTGAACAGGTGGCAAAGTATGATACCAGTTTAAGAAGCCAAGAGGCCCTAAACTCGTCCATACCTCCCCTCTAATGCTTCGGCCAGGGGCGAGTTTCATTGTATATAGACCGGTGCAGCCCTGTTTGTTTGCTCAACAGCTAAAATGTAGAATACAGATTTTTTTATTTAGTTACAGTATCCAATTGATTTATATATCTGTAAAATGTGAAAAAATGAAAGCCGCAATCCCGCCCAATTTGGACGTTTATGTATTAATATTTTTACAGTGTTCCAACTGCGGGACCCCCAGAGCTGAGCCGCGATATTTTCCACTCCGGGGACCGCCTGGTTCCCAAGACACCATTTTAGTTGGTGGTTTAGGCCTCGGGCATGGTCAGCGCTTAGACGCTGACCCGTGCTGAGGCGTGCAGCTGCTCGGCAGTGAGCCCCTGCAACCGCAATGAGAGAGGCTTTAGCAGGGGCTCGCGCACGCTTGCGGAAGCGTGTGTCTTAAGAAATCTTTCGTTTCAGCGCTCACGGGAGCGCAGGGCCGGTCACGTGAGCGGTTCGCCCAATGAGGGCGAAGCAGCTCCGTGACATCACTGGCCCGCCCACGGACGGCGCGCGCTCTAAGGCCAGGGAAAGCACCGCTTTCCCTCAGCCTCAGCGCGCCTCCGCACGGGCGAAGTGTCTATTGACTAAGCCTAACTTCCTGAATTTTCAAAGATGGCCCCCGCAGTTATCCAGCAGGAAGTTGCAACGTCATCTGTTGGCCTTGTAGGGTTTGGTGACCGTTTTGATTGTTACGTTTTTCAGGAGGGGACGGTCTCAAACCTACTTCCCCTTCTCTGAGTCAGGGGCCCTCAGTTTAGGGTGTCGGTCTATACATGCTGAAGCTCGGGACGTTTGTGGCCTAAAATCCCCATAGAATGAATTGGGAATTTCCCCCCGAAAACAGTTAATTGGCGTTTATTCAAAGATGTGAGACTCTAATCACTGCCTATTCAATGGGGGCTATTATGTTTTTAGGAAACTGGTTTTAAAAAAGTGTGTGTGTGTGTGTGTGTGTGTGTGTGTGTGTGTGTGTGTGTGTGTGTGTGTGTGTGTGTGTGTGTGTGTGTGTGTGTGTTCCCGTTATTAGCCGGTCTCGCACCTGCGGTTTTTGTGCAGTGTAACGTCCTGTTGTATTTTTCTTCCCTTTCCCTCCTCTGTTGCTCTCACTTTTATTTATTTTAGTGGAGTAACCGCAAAGTGAACATCGCGGTCGGCTTCTCACCGGGGCGGTGAATTCTGAGTTCCTCTTTTTGTGTGTGCGCGTGTTGTGAATAAATAGATATAGACACGTATCTGACAACACCGACAGCGATGTGGAAACGGGATAACACAGGAATTGTTCCGTATGGTCAGATAATTCAGTTTTCACTCCCTCGTCCGTTACACGCATACTCGCACGCATACTCGCACACATACGTACACATATGGAAATACGTATAGTACACACACATGCATGCTTACACGCTTGCTGTACACACACACATACGTACATACGTACTGTATATACATACACATCTACACACACATGCTTACACGTGCGCCCACTTGCCTGCCCACATGCACGCACACTTGCCCACATGCACGCACACTTGCCCACATGCACGCACACTTGCCCACATGCACGCACACTTGCCCACATGCACGCACACTTGCCCACATGCACGCACACTTGCCCACATGCACGCACACTTGCCTAGTAGATGAGATTGAAAAAAGACATGTCCATGTTCAACCTATGCTAAATTTGGATGACACATACTTTATCCTATATCCGTGCTTACAGTATATTGATCCAGAGGAAGGCAAACACAAAACCCTGTGTGGAATATCATCCAATGATATCTCATAAGGGGAAAAATAAATTCCTTCCTGACTCCAAGAATTGGCAATCAGATTACTCCCCGGATCCACATCCTCCCATGTTTACGTATTAGGTATATCCCTGTATACCTTTCCTTTCTACAAAGATGTCCAACCTTTTTTTGAACAAATCTATTGTATCTGCCATCACAGTCTCCATGGGTAATGAATCCCACATTGTAACTGCCCTTACTGTAAAGCCAGGTGGTGCAAACTTTTCTCTCCCTGCGCCCCCTGTTGGCAGTTCCCCTCTCTCTGCATCCGCTTCCCCCCGCTTACCTCGGCTCCGGTGTCATGACCCACTTCCCGCAGTCAGTCTCGCACCCCCCAGTTTGCGCACCGCTGCTTTACAGAACCCTTTCCTTTGTTGCTGGTGAAATCTCCTTTCCTTCAACCTTAAGGGATGACCCCGAGTCCTTTGTACTGCCCGTGGGATGAATAGTTCAAATTAGTGCCAAGTCGTCATTATTTGTGATTTTTCTTCTTTTCTTGCAATTCTATACTTATGAAATCCGAAGATGCTCCTCACTTTTATCTGTTTGTCGAATGGCGGCATCATATTTACACAAAACAGCAGCTACAGAAGTGCCTGTATTTGCTTGCGAACAGAACGGATCCTAATCTGTCGCCTGAGAAGGATGAGGTTGAGATTAGACACGCCAACGCATGTGGTTGCTCTGGGGGGAAAAAGTGTTTCAACGTCTTTTATTAACCTTTTGGCGGCCGGAGGTCTGGCGCCAGCTGGTTGCCACCTGACCATGCTGGCATTTGCGGTCACAACCGCTCACGTGACCACCCCACGGCTACGGCACAGTTGGCTCCACTTCCATCTCGATCGGGCCAACAACTACTTGGGTGCCTTCTACTCTGCAGCCCCTAGAATGGCATGTTTGCCATGACATAACTTGGTACGTAATAACAGGACCACGTGCGGTGCCAAGAGTGTCGGATGGGCACTCAGGCTGCGGCCATGGTGAACGCTGGAGAGGGCGCAGGCGTTCACTCTGCTTCTCCCCGCGGCCGGCAGCAGGAGAGTTCTGTGTCCTACATGCAGAGGAGACGGGGAGGCGTGTGTGGGGGCGTGGCTGTGACATCACGGAGCTGGTTCGCCCTCATTGGGCGAACCACTCACGTGACCCGCCCGCCGCCTGGCCGCCGCGCATGAAAACAGATTTTTCTGTTCCCTCCTGCATCGCGAACGCCGGCGCCTCTGCTCCCACGCGCGTTCCCGCACCCTATAGACGGCCTCATAGAGGCACATCTATATGATTGCGCCCTCCTGCGCGCCGTCACGATCACCATGGCCGCAGCCTTAAGGGTTAAACAATGAGATTACTTTAGCCCTAGCATGGACGGCCTGTCTGAAGGTCATTTGTTTTGGGCTCAAGGTCGCTAGAAGACGCACGTATTGAAATGACGTCGCATACGCAAATATTACTACTTTAGTGACGCGGAGCATGGCTCGGAAAACCTTTTTATTACGTATTTGGGGACGGATGGGAGTTTTTAATAGTATGCATAGGATAATCCTTTCATTAAATGAAATAAAACATGGATCCGTAACGGCCTGCGCTGAACGTTTAGATCAGGGGTCTCAAACTCCGTCCTCAAAGGCCGCCAACAGGCCAGCTTTTATGGATATCCCTGCGTCAGCACAAATAATTGAGCCACCTGTGCTGAAGCAGGGATATCCATAAAAGATAGCCGGTTGGTGGCCTTTGAGGACGGAGTTTGAGACCCCTGGTTTAGGTTCTTGTTCTGCAGACTTATCCGGGTTACAGGACGGAAAAATGATTTACCACGGGCCAGGGAGCGTTTTACTCTGCGGTTCTGGCCGCGCTCCTGAAACCCGACGCGTCCTCACGCAGCCAGTCTGCGAGTAAAAACTGGCACCCAAAAATGAGTACTAGAAATATTAAATACTTTCTGAGAGTTGCCTTGCAAATATTTATAAATGTAAATTAAGATTCGAGTGGGATCCATTAACCGTGTCCTAGTATTATCCCTCTCTTAGTTCTCTGACCGTAAAGACCCCCAAAAAAAGGCATCATCTATAGTTGATGACATCCGCAATGTTATCTGAGCGCAAATGTAAAATTATCCCCTTTAACATTTTTTTTTTTTTTTTGAGGCTTTGGCCCACAATTATTTTCCCGGCGTAGCCCTGAAGGGAATTGCGTTCGCGGAGAATCTCATTTCCGGCGGTCGGCAGAAATAATGTTCGGAGAACCAGATCATTTTCTCACACTGAACGAGCATACCTGCCTTGAAACTAATTATGCCCGGGAAGCCTTTTTAATTAGATAATCACGAACCAGCTATTAGATTTCTCCGTAAGGTGGCGGAGAATCCGAGTTTGTCCAGTGTCCCGGCAAATGGAAAACCTTTGGAGAGAGCGTTTTAATAAAAAAACAAAAAAACGCAGTTAATACAGTATCTTAACAAACAGCGGTGTTTCAGCTCACGGCCCGTGTCCTTTGTTGTTTGGGGTTTTTGAGTCTACATGGGACTTTTTTTTTTTTTGGTGTTGGTGTAAAACTATATAAAACAAATCTTTCCACTGTGTTAATAAAGGTTGTGATGATGCTGAATAAATTGTGACGTTACTCAAACGGGCAAGTATGCTTCTGAAAATAAAAGGGTGTATGTATCCAGACAAAAGTGCATCAATTCTGGGGCAAAACAAACTGCGTAAAACCCAAGAAAAAAATCCTATTCATTTCAATGTTGGTTTTTTATTTGTTTCTTTCCTTTGATATATATATATATATATATCAGATTATTTTGCACAATAACTGCACCAGTTTGGCTTTCATACATATGCCCCAAATGAGTCAATTGGCACATATAAAATTATCTTGGAGTCGGGAAGGAATTTATTTCCCCCTTATGAGATACATTGGATGATATGACACAGGGGTTTGCGTTTGCCTTCCTCTGGATCCATATACTGTAAGTACGGATATAGCATAAAGTATCTGTCTAAATGTAGCACAGGCTGAACTTGCGTATTTTTTTTTTCCCCCAACCTCATTTACTATGTAGCTATGTATGTTACTATATAACTATCTCGTTTATTACTGGTTGTGTTTTGAGGCTACAAGGGATGCCCCGATTTTGAGTCCTGGCCCTAGATTGGTTAGCTGGTAATTATTGCCTATGTGTGATTGGTGGTAAAGGTTTGGGGTGATACATATACAGTATATCGGGTGTCATTCATGTAGCCGTTTTTCTCAGTCACTCGGTCTTCGCTGCTCAAAGATGCTGTGTGCGCGTGCATGTGCGTGTGCGTGTGCGCGCGTGTGTGCGTGTGTGTGTTTAGGTTCTTTGAATGTGTTTTCTGCGGACCGGCCTGTCAGAGCTCGCCTGCGTTAATTCTCTCTGCGCTGTTAATTTCCATCTCGGAGGAGATGCGGTGTCATTCGTTTGGCCATAATGAAACACTTTAGTCCTGCCACTCGATGATGCATACACACAATAAATACATGTGTGTGTATATCAGGGGCATCTGACAGGGCAAATATATTGTAAGGGCACAGTGGTGCTACCCCATAACGGCACTACGCAGCCACCATTTCCCCTCCATCTTGCTGGGTTCTGCGCCCCCATCCTCCCCCACCCCTGCTCAACAACTCACCATGACTGGAGTCCTGGCACCGGCAATATGGGGTCTGCTTGGGACCCCCAAAAAGCTAGTCACCCCCCCTAAGTACAAATATTAATTATTTTATTTATTTATAAAATATTTTACCAGGAAGTAATACATTGAGAGTTACCTCTCGTTTTCACGCATGTCCTGGGCACAGAGTTAAGACAAATAATACATGGTTACAAATAGTTACATAAGTGAACAGGGTATACATTATATACAAGACATTGCATGCACAGTTAAAGATAATATATATTATAGGCGCACAGTATGTAACAGTTACAGACCAGATTAAAATGTGAGACAGCTTTAGTTTTGAAAGAACTTAGACTGGTGGTGGATGTGAGAGTTTCCGGTAGATTGTTCCAGTTGTGGGGTCCAAGGTAAGAGAAGGAGGAACGGGCGGATACTTTGCTGAACTTTGGGACCATGAACAGTCTTTTGGAGTCTGATCTCAGGTGATAAGTGCTGCATGTGGTAGGGGTGAGAAGCTTGTGCAGATAGATGGGTAGCTTGCCCAGAAAGTATTTGAAGGCAAGACAGGAAAGGTGAACTTTGCGCCTGGACTGGAGTGATGACCAATCTAGTTCTTTGAGCATTTCGCAGTGATGTGTGTTGTAGTTGCATTGGAGAACAAAGCAGCATATAGAATTGTAGAGGGTGTCAAGTTTGCTAAGGTGGGTTTGAGGTGCCGAGCCATATACTATATCTAAATAGTCGATAATTGGAATTAGTATCTGCTGTGCGATACGCTTTCTGACCAGGAGACTTAGGGAGGATTTGTTCCTGTAAAGTACCCCTAGTTTGGCATAGGTTTTGGATGTCAGGGTATCAATGTGCATCCCAAATGTTAAATGGGAGTCAAACCATATGCCCAAGTATTTAAAACTAGTAACAGGAGTTAGGGTGGTGTTAGCATTGGTTCTGATCTGGAGCTCAGTCATTGGAAGCTTTAAATATGTAGCCTTGGTCCCAAATACCATTGTTACAGTCTTGTCCGTGTTTAAAAACAGTTTGTTTTGGGAAATCCAATTTTCGAGTCTCAAAAAGTCAGACTGAAGTATGTGTTGAAGGTCAGAGAGGCTATGGCTGTGCGCATATAGGATTGTGTCATCTGCATACATGTGTATTGAGGCTTCCTTACAAGCTGTGGGAAGATCATTAATGAACACTGAGAAGAGTAGGGGCCCCAGAACAGAGCCTTGCGGGACACCACAGGTGATATCCAGGGGGTTGGAGTTAGAGCCTGAGATGGACACATGTTGGGATCTACCTGATAGGACTGAAACCAGTTTAAAGCATGCTTCCCTATTCCAGAGCTCTGGAGTTTGTTAAGCAGGATAGCATGATCAACAGTATCAAAAGCCTTTGCAAAATCTGGGAATACTGCACCAGTGAGGTGTCCCAGTTCCATTCCACACTGGATTTCATGTACATACGGCCCATACACGCTTGTATACTGCCCACATTCTTAGCCTTGTATCTGTGTGCAAACGTACATATATGTGCACATTATACCCTTCTATAAATGTGGCAGAATTGAAGTAGTTGTGTGTGTGTGTGTGTGTGTGTGTGTGTGTGTGTTTGTGTATACATGTAGAATATTACAGTGCCATGGTAAGTGCTGCCATATGGTGGCTGAGGTAATTTATCGTGGCTCCATCACTAGCCGGCCTGAGAGAAGGGAGAGCAGGGGGAAGGAGTCCAGCTATGGAACAGAAGTCACAAGGGAAACCAGAAGGTGCTTGTGAAATGCTGAGAGGAGGAGGTGGGGGGGTGGGGGGAGCGGGGGTGCTGGCTCCTTCTGTGGAAAGAGCTGCTGGCAGCCAAAGGCAACAGAGAGGAGGCCGTGAGCGAGATCTGCTGGGTGGAAGTGGCCAGATGCACTCACGGGCATGAGTCATGTGTGCCACGGAGAGCCGGGTTACACGTCTTGTGTCAGCTGTTGGGTATGTGCTTCCACTGACTATTCATCAGGGCCTTGCTCTGCAGGCGCAACGTTGGCAAAGTATATATGTAGCACGGGGAAGGGGCCAGTCTGTGTGCCGGCAAAGTATATATGTAGCACAGGGAAGGGGCCAGTCTGTGCTGGCAAAGTATATATGTAGTACGGGGAAGGGGCCAGTCTGTGCTGGCAAAGTATATATGTAGCACAGGGAAGGGGCCAGTCTGTGCTGGCAAAGTATATATGTAGCACGGGGAAGGGGCCAGTCTGTGCTGGCAAAGTATATATGTAGCACGGGGAAGGGGCCAGTCTGTGCTGGCAAAGTATATATGTAGCACGGGGGAAGGGGCCAGTCTGTGCTGGCAAAGTGTATATGTAACACGGGGAAGGGGCCAGTCTGTGCTGGCAAAGTGTATATGTAGCACGGGGGAAGGGGCCAGTCTGTGCTGGCAAAGTATATATGTAGCACGGGGGAAGGGGCCAGTCTGTGCTGGCAAAGTGTATATGTAACACGGGGAAGGGGCCAGTCTGTGCCGGCAAAGTGTATATGTAACACAGGGAAGGGGCCAGTCTGTGCTGGCAAAGTATATATGTAGCACGGGGGAGGGGCCAGTCTGTGCTGGCAAAGTGTATATGTAACACGGGGAAGGGGCCAGTCTGTGCCGGCAAAGTGTATATGTAACACGGGGAAGGGGCCAGCCTGTGTGCTGGCAAAGTATATATGTAGCACGGGGGAGGGGCCAGTCTGTGCCGGCAAAGTATATATGTAGCACGGGGGAGGGGCCAGTCTGTGCTGGCAAAGTATATATGTAGCACGGGGGAGGGGCCAGTCTGTGTGCTGGCAAAGTATATATGTAGCACGGGGGAGGGGCCAGTCTGTGCTGGCAAAATATATATGTAGCACGGGGAAGGGGCCAGTCTGTGCCGGCAAAGTATATATGTAGCACGGGGGAGGGGCCAGTCTGTGCTGGCAAAGTATATATGTAGCACGGGGGAGGGGCCAGTCTGTGCTGGCAAAGTATATATGTAGCACGGGGGAGGGGCCAGTCTGTGTGCTGGCAAAGTATATATGTAGCACGGGGAAGGGGCCAGTCTGTGCTGGCAAAGTATATATGTAGCACGGGGAAGGGGCCAGTCTGTGTGCTGGCAAAGTATATATGTAGCACGGGGGAGGGGCCAGTCTGTGTGCTGGCAAAATATATATGTAACACGGGGAAGGGGCCAGCCTGTGTGCTGGCAAAGTATATATGTAGCACGGGGAAGGGGCCAGTCTGTGTGCTGGCAAAGTATATATGTAACACGGGGAAGGGGCCAGCCTGTGTGCTGGCAAAGTGTATATGTAGCACAGGGAAGGGGCCAGTCTGTGTGCTGGCAAAGTATATATGTAGCACGGGGAAGGGGCCAGTCTGTGCTGGCAAAGTATATATGTAGCACGGGGAAGGGGCCAGCCTGTGTGCTGGCAAAGTATATATGTAGCACGGGGAAGGGGCCAGTCTGTGTGCTGGCAAAGTATATATGTAGCACGGGGGAGGGGCCAGTCTGTGCTGGCAAAGTATATATGTAGCACGGGGAAGGGGCCAGTCTGTGCCGGCAAAGTATATATGTAGCACAGGGAAGGGGCCAGTCTGTGTGCTGGCAAAGTATATATGTAGCACAGGGAAGGGGCCAGTCTGTGTGCTGGCAAAGTATATATGTAGTACGGGGGAGGGGCCAGTCTGTGCTGGCAAAGTATATATGTAGCACGGGGGAGGGGCCAGTCTGTGCTGGCAAAGTATATATGTAGCACAGGGAAGGGGCCAGTCTGTGTGCTGGCAAAGTATATATGTAGCACAGGGAAGGGGCCAGTCTGTGTGCTGGCAAAGTATATATGTAGTACGGGGGAGGGGCCAGTCTGTGCTGGCAAAGTATATATGTAGCACGGGGGAGGGGCCAGTCTGTGCTGGCAAAGTATATATGTAGCACGGGGGAGGGGCCAGTCTGTGTGCTGGCAAAGTATATATGTAGCACGGGGGAGGGGCCAGTCTGTGCTGGCAAAGTATATATGTAGCACGGGGAAGGGGTCAGTCTGTGCTAGCAAAGTATATATGTAGCACAGGGAAGGGGCCAGTCTGTGCTGGCAAAGTATATATGTAGCACGGGGAAGGGGCCAGTCTGTGTGATATATTTGTAGCATGGGGGAAGGGCCAGTCTGTGTGATATATATGTAGCAGGGGGAAGGGGCCAGTCTGTGTGATATATATGTAGCACGGGGAAGGGGCCAGTCTGTGTGATATATATGTAGCACGGGGAAGGGGCCAGTCTGTGTGATATATTTGTAGCATGGGGAAGGGGCCAGTCTGTGTGATATATATGTAGCAGGGGGAAGGGGCCAGTCTGTGTGATATATATGTAGCAGGGGGAAGGGGCCAGTCTGTGTGATATATATGTAGCAGGGGGAAGGGGCCAGTCTGTGTGATATATATGTAGCACAGGGAAGGGCCAGTCTGTGTGATATATATGTAGCACGGGGAAGGGGCCAGTCTGTGTGATAGATATGTAGCACGGGGAAGGGGCCAGTCTGTGTGATATATTTGTAGCATGGGGAAGGGGCCAGTCTGTGTGATATATATGTAGCAGGGGGAAGGGGCCAGTCTGTGTGATATATTTGTAGCATGGGGAAGGGGCCAGTCTGTGTGATATATATGTAGCAGGGGGAAGGGGCCAGTCTGTGTGATATATATGTAGCAGGGGGAAGGGGCCAGTCTGTGTGATATATATGTAGCAGGGGGAAGGGGCCAGTCTGTATGATATATATGTAGCACAGGGAAGGGCCAGTCTGTGTGATAGATATGTAGCACGGGGAAGGGGCCAGTCTGTGTGATATATTTGTAGCATGGGGAAGGGGCCAGTCTGTGTGATATATATGTAGCAGGGGGAAGGGGCCAGTCTGTGTGATATATATGTAGCAGGGGGAAGGGGCCAGTCTGTGTGATATATATGAAGCAGGGGGAAGGGGCCAGTCTGTGTGATATATATGAAGCAGGGGGAAGGGGCCAGTCTGTGATATATATGTAGCACAGGGAAGGGCCAGTCTGTGTGATATATATGTAGCAGGGGGAAGGGGTCAGTCTGTGTGATAGATATGTAGCACAGGGAAGGGCCAGTCTGTGTGATATATATGTAGCACGGGGAAGGGGCCAGTCTGTGTGATATATTTGTAGCATGGGGAAGGGGCCAGTCTGTGTGATATATATGTAGCAGGGGGAAGGGGCCAGTCTGTGTGATATATATGTAGCACGGGGAAGGGGCCAGTCTGTGTGATAAATATGTAGCACGGGGGAAGGGGCCAGTCTGTGTGATATATATGTAGCACGGGGAAGGGGCCAGTCTGTGTGATAAATATGTAGCACGGGGGAAGGGGCCAGTCTGTGTGATATATATGTAGCACGGGGAAGGGGCCAGTCTGTGTGATAAATATGTAGCACGGGGGAAGGGGCCAGTCTGTGTGATATATATGTAGCAGGGGGAAGGGGTCAGTCTGTGTGATAGATATGTAGCACAGGGAAGGGCCAGTCTGTGTGATATATATGTAGCACGGGGAAGGGGCCAGTCTGTGTGATATATTTGTAGCATGGGGAAGGGGCCAGTCTGTGTGATATATATGTAGCAGGGGGAAGGGGCCAGTCTGTGTGATATATATGTAGCACGGGGAAGGGGCCAGTCTGTGTGATAAATATGTAGCACGGGGGAAGGGGCCAGTCTGTGTGATATATATGTAGCACGGGGAAGGGGCCAGTCTGTGTGATAAATATGTAGCACGGGGGAAGGGGCCAGTCTGTGTGATATATATGTAGCACGGGGAAGGGGCCAGTCTGTGTGATAAATATGTAGCACGGGGGAAGGGGCCAGTCTGTGTGATATATATGTAGCAGGGGGAAGGGGCCAGTCTGTGTGATATATATGTAGCAGGGGGAAGGGGTCAGTCTGTGTGATTATATATGTAGCACAGGGAAGGGCCAGTCTGTGTGATATATATGTAGCACGGGGAAGGGGCCAGTCTGTGTGATATATTTGTAGCACGAGGAAGGGGCCAGTCTGTGTGATAAATATGTAGCACGGGGAAGGGGCCAGTCTGTGTGATATATATGTAGCAGGGGGAAGGGGCCAGTCTGTGTGATATATATGTAGCACGGGGAAGGGGCCAGTCTGTGTGATATATATGTAGCAGGGGGAAGGGGCCAGTCTGTGTGATATATATGTAGCACGGGGAAGGGGCCAGTCTGTGTGATATATATGTAGCACGGGGAAGGGGCCAGTCTGTGTGATATATATGTAGCACGGGGAAGGGGCCAGTCTGTGTGATATGTAGCACGGGGAAGGGGCCAGCCTGTGTGATATATATGTAGCACGGGGAAGGGGCCAGCCTGTGTGATATATATGTAGCAGGGGGAAGGGGCCAGTCTGTGTGATATATATGTAGCACGGGGGAGGGGCCAGTCTGTGTGATATATATGTAGCACGGGGGAGGGGCCAGTCTGTGTGATATATATGTAGCACGGGGAAGGGGCCAGTCTGTGTGATATATATGTAGCACGGGGAAGGGGTCAGTCTGTGTGATATATATGTAGCACGGGGAAGGGGCCAGTCTGTGTGATATATATGTAGCAGGGGGAAGGGGCCAGTCTGTGTGATATATATGTAGCACGGGGAAGGGGTCAGTCTGTGTGATATATATGTAGCAGGGGGAAGGGGCCAGTCTGTGTGATATATATGTAGCACGGGGAAGGGGCCAGTCTGTGTGATATATATGTAGCACGGGGAAGGGGTCAGTCTGTGTGATATATATGTAGCACGGGGAAGGGGCCAGTCTGTGTGATATATATGTAGCATGGGGAAGGGGCCAGTCTGTGTGATATATATGTAGCAGGGGGAAGGGGTCAGTCTGTGTGATATATATGTAGCACGGGGAAGGGGCCAGTCTGTGTGATATATATGTAGCAGGGGGAAGGGGCCAGTCTGTGTGATATATATATAGCACGGGGAAGGGGCAGTCTGTGTGATATATATGTAGCACGGGGGAAGGGGCCAGTCTGTGTGATATATATGTAGCACGGGGAAGGGGCCAGTCTGTGCATCGGATACAAGTTCCATTAATATTGTTCCCTTCTATATTCTGGTGTTGGATGTTGAAACCTGTTTCTATTATATGTTTAATAACGATACCTGTGTGACAGGGGGGGTGGGGGCTCGACTCCAGGCATCAAGACACCCCCCCCCCCACCAGGACAGGTCTTAAGGATATCTCAGCTTCAGCACATGTGGCTCCGTCAATGACTGAGCCACCTGTGTTGAAGCAGGGACTGATTGAGCCACCTGTGCTGAAGGAGGGATATCCTTAAAGCCTGACCTGTTGCGGGGTCTTAATGACTGGAGTTGAGAACCCTGCTGTATGGAATTAAGGGAGCAAACTCTGCCCTGCAGTTCCCACGAGGCCGCCCAATCCAACCAGTGTCCGAGCAGCACAATGGACATAGAACTAGCAATCGGAATCTGCAGAGCCTCCCAAGCACCCATCACATTGTTACTGCAGAGCCTCCCAAGCACCCATCACATTGTTACTGCAGAGCCTCCCAAGCAGCCCCATCACATTGTTACTGCAGAGCCTCCCAAGCAGCCCCATCACATTGTTACTGCAGAGCCTCCCAAGCAGCCCCATCACATTGTTACTGCAGAGCCTCCCAAGCACCCATCACATTGTTACTGCAGAGCCTTCCAAGCAGCCCCATCACATTGTTACTGCAGAGCCTCCCAAGCAGCCCCATCACATTGTTACTGCAGAGCCTCCCAAGCACCTATCACATTGTTACTGCAGAGCCTCCCAAGCACCCATCACATTGTTACTGCAGAGCCTCCCAAGCACCCATCACATCGTTACTGCAGAGCCTCCCAAGCAGCCCATCACATCGTTACTGCAGAGCCTCCCAAGCACCCATCACATTGTTACTGCAGAGCCTCCCAAGCACCCATCACATCGTTACTGCAGAGCCTCCCAAGCACCCATCACATCGTTACTGCAGAGCCTCCCAAGCACCCATCACATTGTTACTGCAGAGCCTCCCAAGCACCCATCATATTGTTACTGCAGAGCCTCCCAAGCACCCATCACATTGTTACTGCAGAGCCTCCCAAGCAGCCCATCACATCGTTGCTGCAGAGCACCCCAAGCACCCATCACATTGTTACTGCAGAGCCTCCCAAGCACCCATCACATTGTTACTGCAGAGCCTCCCAAGCACCCATCACATCGTTACTGCAGAGCCTCCCAAGCACCCATCACATCGTTACTGCAGAGCCTCCCAAGCAGCCCCATCACATTGTTACTGCAGAGCCTCCCAAGCAGCTCCATCACATTGTTACTGCAGAGCCTCCCAAGCAGCCCCATCACATTGTTACTGCAGAGCCTCCCAAGCAGCCCCATCACATTGTTACTGCAGAGCCTCCCAAGCAGCCCCATCACATTGTTACTGCAGAGCCTCCCAAGCAGCCCATCACATTGTTACTGCAGAGCCTCCCAAGCACCCATCACATTGTTACTGCAGAGCCTCCCAAGCAGCCCCATCACATCGTTACTGCAGAGCCTCCCAAGCAGCCCATCACATTGTTACTGCAGAGCCTCCCAAGCAGCCCCATCACATTGTTACTGCAGAGCCTCCCAAGCAGCCCCATCACATTGTTACTGCAGAGCCTCCCAAGCAGCCCCATCACATCGTTACTGCAGAGCCTCCCAAGCAGCCCCATCACATTGTTACTGCAGAGCCTCCCAAGCACCCATCACATTGTTACTGCAGAGCCTCCCAAGCAGCCCATCACATCGTTACTGCAGAGCCTCCCAAGCACCCATCACATTGTTACTGCAGAGCCTCCCAAGCAGCCCCATCACATTGTTACTGCAGAGCCTCCCAAGCACCCATCACATCGTTACTGCAGAGCCTCCCAAGCAGCCCCATCACATTGTTACTGCAGAGCCTCCCAAGCAGCCCATCACATCGTTACTGCAGAGCCTCCCAAGCAGCCCATCACATTGTTACTGCAGAGCCTCCCAAGCACCCATCACATCGTTACTGCAGAGCCTCCCAAGCACCCATCACATCGTTACTGCAGAGCCTCCCAAGCACCCCCATCACATCGTTACTGCAGAGCCTCCCAAGCAGCCCATCACATCGTTACTGCAGAGCCTCCCAAGCACCCCCATCACATCGTTACTGCAGAGCCTCCCAAGCACCCATCACATCGTTACTGCAGAGCCTCCCAAGCACCCATCACATTGTTACTGCAGAGCCTCCCAAGCAGCCCATCACATTGTTACTGCAGAGCCTCCCAAGCACCCATCACATTGTTACTGCAGAGCCTCCCAAGCAGCCCCATCACATTGTTACTGCAGAGCCTCCCAAGCAGCCCCATCACATTGTTACTGCAGAGCCTCCCAAGCACCCATCACATCGTTACTGCAGAGCCTCCCAAGCAGCCCATCACATCGTTACTGCAGAGCCTCCCAAGCAGCCTCATCACATTGTTACTGCAGAGCCTCCCAAGCAGCCCCATCACATCGTTACTGCAGAGCCTCCCAAGCAGCCCATCACATCGTTACTGCAGAGCCTCCCAAGCAGCCCCATCACATTGTTACTGCAGAGCCTCCCAAGCAGCCCCATCACATTGTTACTGCAGAGCCTCCCAAGCAGCCCATCACATCGTTACTGCAGAGCCTCCCAAGCAGCCCCATCACATTGTTACTGCAGAGCCTCCCAAGCACCCATCACATTGTTACTGCAGAGCCTCCCAAGCAGCCCCATCACATCGTTACTGCAGAGCCTCCCAAGCAGCTCCATCACATTGTTACTGCAGAGCCTCCCAAGCAGCCCCATCACATTGTTACTGCAGAGCCTCCCAAGCAGCCCCATCACATTGTTACTGCAGAGCCTCCCAAGCAGCCCATCACATCGTTACTGCAGAGCCTCCCAAGCAGCCCCATCACATTGTTACTGCAGAGCCTCCCAAGCACCCATCACATTGTTACTGCAGAGCCTCCCAAGCAGCCCATCACATCGTTACTGCAGAGCCTCCCAAGCACCCATCACATTGTTACTGCAGAGCCTCCCAAGCAGCCCCATCACATTGTTACTGCAGAGCCTCCCAAGCACCCATCACATCGTTACTGCAGAGCCTCCCAAGCAGCCCCATCACATTGTTACTGCAGAGCCTCCCAAGCAGCCCATCACATCGTTACTGCAGAGCCTCCCAAGCAGCCCATCACATTGTTACTGCAGAGCCTCCCAAGCACCCATCACATCGTTACTGCAGAGCCTCCCAAGCACCCATCACATCGTTACTGCAGAGCCTCCCAAGCAGCCCCATCACATCGTTACTGCAGAGCCTCCCAAGCACCCCCATCACATCGTTACTGCAGAGCCTCCCAAGCACCCATCACATCGTTACTGCAGAGCCTCCCAAGCAGCCTCATCATATTGTTACTGCAGAGCCTCCCAAGCAGCCCATCACATTGTTACTGCAGAGCCTCCCAAGCAGCCCATCACATTGTTACTGCAGAGCCTCCCAAGCACCCATCACATTGTTACTGCAGAGCCTCCCAAGCAGCCCCATCACATTGTTACTGGAGAGCCTCCCAAGCAGCCCCATCACATTGTTACTGCAGAGCCTCCCAAGCACCCATCACATCGTTACTGCAGAGCCTCCCAAGCAGCCCCATCACATCGTTACTGCAGAGCCTCCCAAGCAGCCCCATCACATTGTTACTGCAGAGCCTCCCAAGCAGCCCATCACATCGTTACTGCAGAGCCTCCCAAGCAGCCCCATCACATTGTTACTGCAGAGCCTCCCAAGCAGCCCCATCACATCGTTACTGCAGAGCCTCCCAAGCAGCCCATCACATTGTTACTGCAGAGCCTCCCAAGCAGCCCATCACATTGTTACTGCAGAGCCTCCCAAGCAGCCCATCACATCGTTACTGCAGAGCCTCCCAAGCAGCCCCATCACATCGTTACTGCAGAGCCTCCCAAGCAGCCCCATCACATTGTTACTGCAGAGCCTCCCAAGCACCCATCACATTGTTACTGCAGAGCCTCCCAAGCACCCATCACATTGTTACTGCAGAGCCTCCCAAGCACCCATCACATCGTTACTGCAGAGCCTCCCAAGCAGCCCATCACATCGTTACTGCAGAGCCTCCCAAGCAGCCCATCACATTGTTACTGCAGAGCCTCCCAAGCAGCCCATCACATCGTTACTGCAGAGCCTCCCAAGCAGCCATCACATTGTTACTGCAGAGCCTCCCAAGCAGCCCATCACATTGTTACTGCAGAGCCTCCCAAGCAGCCCATCACATTGTTACTGCAGAGCCTCCCAAGCAGCCCATCACATCGTTACTGCAGAGCCTCCCAAGCAGCCCCAGCACATCGTTACTGCAGAGCCTCCCAAGCAGCCTCATCATATTGCTACTGCAGAGCCTCCCAAGCAGCCCCATCACATTGTTACTGCAGAGCCTCCCAAGCAGCCCCATCACATTGTTACTGCAGAGCCTCCCAAGCACCCATCACATTGTTACTGCAGAGCCTCCCAAGCAGCCTCATCATATTGTTACTGCAGAGCCTCCCAAGCAGCCCCATCACATTGTTACTGCAGAGCCTCCCAAGCAGCCCATCACATTGTTACTGCAGAGCCTCCCAAGCAGCCCATCATATCGTTACTGCAGAGCCTCCCAAGCAGCCTCATCACATTGTTACTGCAGAGCCTCCCAAGCAGCCCATCACATTGTTACTGCAGAGCCTCCCAAGCAGCCCATCATATCGTTACTGCAGAGCCTCCCAAGCAGCCCCATCACATTGTTACTGCAGAGCCTCCCAAGCAGCCCCATCACATCGTTACTGCAGAGCCTCCCAAGCAGCCCCATCACATTGTTACTGCAGAGCCTCCCAAGCAGCCCTATCACATTGTTACTGCAGAGCCTCCCAAGCAGCCCCATCACATTGTTACTGCAGAGCCTCCCAAGCAGCCCATCACATTGTTACTGCAGAGCCTCCCAAGCAGCCCCATCACATTGTTACTGCAGAGCCTCCCAAGCAGCCCATCACATTGTTACTGCAGAGCCTCCCAAGCAGCCTCATCATATTGTTACTGCAGAGCCTCCCAAGCACCCATCACATTGTTACTGCAGAGCCTCCCAAGCAGCCCCATCACATTGTTACTGCAGAGCCTCCCAAGCACCCATCACATTGTTACTGCAGAGCCTCCCAAACAGCCCCATCACATTGTTACTGCAGAGCCTCCCAAGCAGCCCCATCACATTGTTACTGCAGAGCCTCCCAAGCAGCCCATCACATTGTTACTGCAGAGCCTCCCAAGCAGCCCATCACATCGTTACTGCAGAGCCTCCCAAGCACCCATCACATTGTTACTGCAGAGCCTCCCAAGCAGCCTCATCATATTGTTACTGCAGAGCCTCCCAAGCAGCCCCATCACATTGTTACTGCAGAGCCTCCCAAGCACCCATCACATTGTTACTGCAGAGCCTCCCAAGCACCCATCACATTGTTACTGCAGAGCCTCCCAAGCAGCCTCATCATATTGTTACTGCAGAGCCTAACAAGCACCCATCACATTGTTACTGCAGAGCCTCCCAAGCAGCCCATCACATTGTTACTGCAGAGCCTCCCAAGCAGCCCCATCATATTGTTACTGCAGAGCCTCCCAAGCAGACCCATCACATTGTTACTGCAGAGCCTCCCAAGCAGCCCATCACATTGTTACTGCAGAGCCTCCAAAGCAGCCCCATCACATTGTTACTGCAGAGCCTCCCAAGCAGCCCCATCACATTGTTACTGCAGAGCCTCCCAAGCAGCCCCATCACATTGTTACTGGAGAGCCTCCCAAGCAGCCCATCACATCGTTACTGCAGAGCCTCCCAAGCACCCATCACATTGTTACTGCAGAGCCTCCCAAGCAGCCCATCACATCGTTACTGCAGAGCCTCCCAAGCAGCCCCATCACATCGTTACTGCAGAGCCTCCCAAGCAGCCCCATCACATTGTTACTGCAGAGCCTCCCAAGCACCCATCACATTGTTACTGCAGAGCCTCCCAAGCACCCATCACATTGTTACTGCAGAGCCTCCCAAGCAGCCCCATCACATCGTTACTGCAGAGCCTCCCAAGCAGCTCCATCACATCGTTACTGCAGAGCCTCCCAAGCAGCCCCATCACATCGTTACTGCAGAGCCTCCCAAGCAGCCCCATCACATCGTTACTGCAGAGCCTCCCAAGCACCCATCACATTGTTACTGCAGAGCCTCCCAAGCAGCCCATCACATTGTTACTGCAGAGCCTCCCAAGCAGCCCCATCACATCGTTACTGCAGGGCCTCCCAAGCACCCATCACATTGTTACTGCAGAGCCTCCCAAGCACCCATCACATTGTTACTGCAGAGCCTCCCAAGCAGCCCATCACATTGTTACTGCAGAGCCTCCCAAGCAGCCCATCACATCGTTACTGCAGGGCCTCCCAAGCACCCATCACATTGTTACTGCAGAGCCTCCCAAGCACCCATCACATTGTTACTGCAGAGCCTCCCAAGCACCCATCACATTGTTACTGCAGAGCCTCCCAAGCACCCATCACATTGTTACTGCAGAGCCTCCCAAGCACCCATCACATCGTTACTGCAGAGCCTCCCAAGCAGCCCCATCACATTGTTACTGCAGAGCCTCCCAAGCAGCCCCATCACATGGTTACTGCAGAGCCTCCCAAGCAGCCCCATCACATTGTTACTGCAGAGCCTCCCAAGCACCCATCACATTGTTACTGCAGAGCCTCCCAAACAGCCCCATCACATTGTTACTGCAGAGCCTCCCAAGCAGCCCCATCACATTGTTACTGCAGAGCCTCCCAAGCAGCCTCATCATATTGTTACTGCAGAGCCTCCCAAGCAGCCCCATCATATTGTTACTGCAGAGCCTCCCAAGCAGCCCCATCACATTGTTACTGCAGAGCCTCCCAAGCAGCCCCATCACATTGTTACTGCAGAGCCTCCCAAGCAGCCCCATCACATCGTTACTGCAGAGCCTCCCAAGCAGCCCCATCACATTGTTACTGCAGAGCCTCCCAAGCACCCATCACATTGTTACTGCAGAGCCTCCCAAGCAGCCCCATCACATTGTTACTGCAGAGCCTCCCAAACAGCCCCATCACATCGTTACTGCAGAGCCTCCCAAGCAGCCCCATCACATCGTTACTGCAGAGCCTCCCAAGCAGCCCCATCACATTGTTACTGCAGAGCCTCCCAAGCACCCATCACATCGTTACTGCAGAGCCTCCCAAGCAGCCCCATCACATTGTTACTGCAGAGCCTCCCAAACAGCCCCATCACATCGTTACTGCAGAGCCTCCCAAGCAGCCCCATCACATTGTTACTGCAGAGCCTCCCAAGCAGCCCCATCACATTGTTACTGCAGAGCCTCCCAAGCAGCTCCATCACATTGTTACTGCAGAGCCTCCCAAGCAGCCCCATCACATTGTTACTGCAGAGCCTCCCAAGCAGCCCCATCACATTGTTACTGCAGAGCCTCCCAAGCACCCATCACATTGTTACTGCAGAGCCTCCCAAGCACACATCACATTGTTACTGCAGAGCCTCCCAAGCACACATCACATTGTTACTGCAGAGCCTCCCAAGCAGCCCCATCACATTGTTACTGCAGAGCCTCCCAAGCACCCATCACATTGTTACTGCAGAGCCTCCCAAGCAGCCCCATCACATTGTTACTGCAGAGCCTCCCAAACAGCCCCATCACATCGTTACTGCAGAGCCTCCCAAGCAGCCCCATCACATCGTTACTGCAGAGCCTCCCAAGCAGCCCCATCACATCGTTACTGCAGAGCCTCCCAAGCAGCCCCATCACATTGTTACTGCAGAGCCTCCCAAGCAGCCTCATCATATTGTTACTGCAGAGCCTCCCAAGCAGCCCATCATATCGTTACTGCAGAGCCTCCCAAGCAGCCCCATCACATTGTTACTGCAGAGCCTCCCAAGCAGCCTCATCATATTGTTACTGCAGAGCCTCCCAAGCAGCCTCATCATATTGTTACTGCAGAGCCTCCCAAGCAGCCCCATCACATTGTTACTGCAGAGCCTCCCAAGCAGCCCATCACATCGTTACTGCAGAGCCTCCCAAGCAGCCCCATCACATTGTTACTGCAGAGCCTCCCAAGCAGCCCCATCACATTGTTACTGCAGAGCCTCCCAAGCAGCCCATCACATTGTTACTGCAGATCCTCCCAAGCAGCCCATCACATTGTTACTGCAGAGCCTCCCAAGCAGCCCCATCACATCGTTACTGCAGAGCCTCCCAAGCACCCATCACATTGTTACTGCAGAGCCTCCCAAG
Source organism: Ascaphus truei (assembly GCF_040206685.1). NCBI lineage: Eukaryota > Metazoa > Chordata > Amphibia > Anura > Ascaphidae > Ascaphus > Ascaphus truei. The sequence continues at coordinate 25,887,563 of NC_134501.1, read as the reverse complement.
CAGCCCCATCACATTGTTACTGCAGAGCCTCCCAAGCACCCATCACATTGTTACTGCAGAGCCTCCCAAGCACCCATCACATTGTTACTGCAGAGCCTCCCAAGCAGCCCATCACATTGTTACTGCAGAGCCTCCCAAGCAGCCCCATCACATCGTTACTGCAGAGCCTCCCAAGCACCCATCACATTGTTACTGCAGAGCCTCCCAAGCAGCCCATCACATTGTTACTGCAGAGCCTCCCAAGCAGCCCATCACATTGTTACTGCAGAGCCTCCCAAGCAGCCCCATCACATTGTTACTGCAGAGCCTCCCAAGCAGCCCATCACATTGTTACTGCAGAGCCTCCCAAGCAGCCCCATCACATTGTTACTGCAGAGCCTCCCAAGCAGCCCCATCACATCGTTACTGCAGAGCCTCCCAAGCACCCATCACATTGTTACTGCAGAGCCTCCCAAGCAGCCCCATCACATTGTTACTGCAGAGCCTCCCAAGCAGCCCATCACATTGTTACTGCAGGGCCTCCCAAGCACCCATCACATTGTTACTGCAGAGCCTCCCAAGCAGCCCCATCACATTGTTACTGCAGAGCCTCCCAAGCACCCATCACATTGTTACTGCAGAGCCTCCCAAGCAGCCCATCACATTGTTACTGCAGAGCCTCCCAAGCAGCCCCATCACATTGTTACTGCAGAGCCTCCCAAGCAGCCCATCACATTGTTACTGCAGAGCCTCCCAAGCAGCCCCATCACATTGTTACTGCAGAGCCTCCCAAGCAGCCCCATCACATTGTTACTGCAGAGCCTCCCAAGCACCCATCACATTGTTACTGCAGAGCCTCCCAAGCACCCATCACATTGTTACTGCAGAGCCTCCCAAGCACCCATCACATTGTTACTGCAGAGCCTCCCAAGCAGCCCCATCACATTGTTACTGCAGAGCCTCCCAAGCAGCCCCATCACATCGTTACTGCAGAGCCTCCCAAGCAGCCCATCACATTGTTACTGCAGAGCCTCCCAAGCAGCCCCATCACATTGTTACTGCAGAGCCTCCCAAGCAGCCCCATCACATCGTTACTGCAGAGCCTCCCAAGCACCCATCACATTGTTACTGCAGAGCCTCCCAAGCACCCATCACATTGTTACTGCAGAGCCTCCCAAGCACCCATCACATTGTTACTGCAGAGCCTCCCAAGCAGCCCCATCACATTGTTACTGCAGAGCCTCCCAAGCAGCCCCATCACATCGTTACTGCAGAGCCTCCCAAGCAGCCCCATCACATCGTTACTGCAGAGCCTCCCAAGCAGCCCCATCACATTGTTACTGCAGAGCCTCCCAAGCACCCATCACATTGTTACTGCAGAGCCTCCCAAGCACCCATCACATTGTTACTGCAGAGCCTCCCAAGCAGCCCATCACATTGTTACTGCAGAGCCTCCCAAGCACCCATCACATCGTTACTGCAGAGCCTCCCAAGCAGCCTCATCATATTGTTACTGCAGAGCCTCCCAAGCACCCATCACATTGTTACTGCAGAGCCTCCCAAGCAGCCCCATCACATTGTTACTGCAGAGCCTCCCAAGCAGCCCCATCACATCGTTACTGCAGAGCCTCCCAAGCAGCCCCATCACATTGTTACTGCACAGCCTCCCAAGCAGCCCATCACATTGTTACTGCAGAGCCTCCCAAGCAGCCCCATCACATTGTTACTGCAGAGCCTCCCAAGCAGCCCCATCACATTGTTACTGCAGAGCCTCCCAAGCAGCCCCATCACATTGTTACTGCAGAGCCTCCCAAGCAGCCCATCACATTGTTACTGCAGAGCCTCCCAAGCAGCCTCATCATATTGTTACTGCAGAGCCTCCCAAGCACCCATCACATTGTTACTGCAGAGCCTCCCAAGCAGCCTCATCATATTGTTACTGCAGAGCCTCCCAAGCACCCATCACATTGTTACTGCAGAGCCTCCCAAGCAGCCCCATCACATTGTTACTGCAGAGCCTCCCAAGCAGCCCCATCACATCGTTACTGCAGAGCCTCCCAAGCAGCCCCATCACATTGTTACTGCAGAGCCTCCCAAGCAGCCCATCACATTGTTACTGCAGAGCCTCCCAAGCAGCCCCATCACATTGTTACTGCAGAGCCTCCCAAGCAGCCCCATCACATTGTTACTGCAGAGCCTCCCAAGCAGCCCCATCACATTGTTACTGCAGAGCCTCCCAAGCAGCCCATCACATTGTTACTGCAGAGCCTCCCAAGCACCCATCACATTGTTACTGCAGAGCCTCCCAAGCAGCCTCATCATATTGTTACTGCAGAGCCTCCCAAGCACCCATCACATTGTTACTGCAGAGCCTCCCAAGCAGCCCCATCACATTGTTACTGCAGAGCCTCCCAAGCAGCCCCATCACATCGTTACTGCAGAGCCTCCCAAGCAGCCCCATCACATTGTTACTGCAGAGCCTCCCAAGCAGCCCATCACATTGTTACTGCAGAGCCTCCCAAGCAGCCCCATCACATTGTTACTGCAGAGCCTCCCAAGCAGCCCCATCACATTGTTACTGCAGAGCCTCCCAAGCAGCCCATCACATTGTTACTGCAGAGCCTCCCAAGCACCCATCACATTGTTACTGCAGAGCCTCCCAAGCAGCCCCATCACATTGTTACTGCAGAGCCTCCCAAGCAGCCCATCACATTGTTACTGCAGAGCCTCCCAAGCACCCATCACATTGTTACTGCAGAGCCTCCCAAGCACCCATCACATCGTTACTGCAGAGCCTCCCAAGCAGCCCCATCACATTGTTACTGGAGTAGCCGTGGTGTGTGGACACCGGACAATTAAAGCCCCGATGTAATTGGGTGCACGCTCGCATGGAGGGCAGCGGCCCGACTTCTCACTAGTTTAATGGGTTTGCACCAGCGGAAACTCAATATACATTGTAATTTCAAATGAACAGAGTACAACACGAGGGGCTTTTAATAGGATGGCCGTAATGAAAGGCAGAATAGATTGGGGGGGGGGGGGGGTGGTGCAGAGGTTCTGGTCAGTGGGCTGATGGAGTCGGGGAGTTACCTGCTCTCCCAGTGTGTGGTGGTGGGGGGGGGGGGGGAGTGAGAGGAGACGGGCTATTTACTCGCTGCGTGTGCAAGAGTTAAAGGAATGCCATGCACAGAAGCTAATGAAACTCTTATCTGGGATTGGCGCCCTGCAGCCGCCTGCGGTTAACCATTCCGCTGCCAGAATGGCCAGCTGCACATGATTTCACCTTGGTCCTGTGAAGGGTTGACCTCTGACTCCTTAGCTCAGGGGCTGGGCAACTCCAGTCCTCAAAGGTCACCAACAGGTTAGGTTTTCAGGATATCCCTGCTTCAGCACAGGTGGCTCAGTCAAAGACTGCAACCGGGCTGAAGCAGGGATATCCTTAAAACCTGACCTGTTGGAGGCCCTTGAAGACTGGAGTTTCCCACCCCTGCTGTAGGTACATGTCATAGTTACAGAAGTGTCAAATAGTTTTGAAATACTTTTCAGAGGAAGTCGCCTGTATGGAATGACGAGCCCAGGTTATTTTCCAAGCTTGACCCCCAGGCAGTACCCCCGGGCAGTACCCCCGGGCAGTACCCCCGGGCAGTGTGCCATCCCAACCCCAAGAGGAATCCCAAGACGTGATGCTATTTCATTCTAAAAAGATGTGTGTGTGTCAATATGTATGTGTGTGTATGTATGTGTGTATATCATAGATATATCTATCTAATATATATATCTCTTGTTTAGATCACTGAAAATCTTTTGTCTGTACGTCTATATCAGCCAAACCTGCCTTTCCCCATTATCTCTTAGCATACAATGATTCCACTGCAGCAAGGGATTCTGGGTGACGCCATGCAAACGAAGACACCGTGTGCCACCTTTTTTTTTAGCTTTCCATTTTAACATGGACCCCAATGTACAAGAAGCTTAAGGTGACACTGTGCTCATTTGCATGAGATTACCCAGAATCCCTGGCTGCAGAGGAAGCATTGTTTCCTAAGCGACCGTGTGGAAGGGCAGAGCTGCAGGCCTGTCTGAGGCGTGCGACTGTATCAACAAGTGGCATTTTAATTCACTGTACAGGGGGAGGGTTTTTGTCACTTTACATGGCGAACATATGTTATTATAATAATATTTATCACCGTTTGCGTCTCTCTGCGCTGTTTTTTTTTTGGGCGCCCTCCAAAGGCCTTCATATCTAAAGAGGCAAATGTGTGAATTCTGCGTGGGGTGTAATAAACGGTTCTGCAACGGAATGAGCAGTGCGCATAAACCCCTCTTTCTCTGATACATCCGTAAATTGGATGTGGTTAAGTCCTGGAGCAGTTGAACGATATCCAGGACAATCGGTTTCCACTTTGCTGAGAATAAAACATTGCCCAAAACAGCATATTTTCCCCCATCATTACCAACTTTTTTGTGCACTGTGCTATATTACCAGGCTAATGCCTTTTTAATGTGGTTTTTATTTTAATGCGCTTTATCTTAATTGTCTCTGGTTTTTAAAGTGCTTAAATACGAGACCGAGGATTTTGGGTCAGGGCACGAAGTTACCCCTTTAATTACTGATTATTACTTCTCACTCCAGCACCGTTTACAAACGAGCGAGCGCGGGGAATGGCGCGTCCAAAAGTGCACATCATGTAAATTAGGGTTAATTAGAACCTCTCCCAAATAGCTGACGCCTCATCAGCAAGAGGGGCGGCGGCAAGTAAATAAATCTAATTTCCCTTCTCCCGAACTCTTTGCGAGCTTAATTACTATAACGAGAACATTTCTTATTTTCATTAGGGAGAGCGGGTCGTTATTAGCCGTGTCTGGTGGCTGCTCCCCACCTTTTTGCCGTGCGTCCCCCCCCAGAGGCGCGGGAGAGGACCTGACGAGTGCGTATCATATGCTGACGAGCCCAATTAAAAGGGTTTTTGATATTTTGTATTTTCAAAGCTTCTCCCAATGTTTGCGCAAAACACGCGGTTTCTAATTAGATTAATTAAACGGGTGTTATGTTAATGCACGGAGCTCTCCGGAACATATTCGCTGCCAAAGGGGCCTTTATGGGTAGTAATAAAGGCTATAGAAAATGGGGTTATAATTGATGTGCTTATTTGTGTGTGTGTATTAATATATAATAATAATTAATATATATTATTACATTTTTCTGCCACGTTCTGTGTCACTTGCTGATCTTTACAAAGCTCTTAACACCCTTGCTGCCAAACGTGGCTTGCAAGGCATTGTATGTGTGTGCAAGTATACATGTTTACAGCTATGTTACCCCCCCATCTTACTTACATACATACTCAGACACGCTCGCTCTCAGACAGACACGCTCGCTCTCAGACAGACACGCTCGCTCTCAGACACACACTCGCTCTCAGACACACACTCGCTCTCAGACACACACTCGCTCTCAGACAGACACGCTCGCTCTCAGACAGACACGCTCGCTCTCAGACAGACACGCTCGCTCTCAGACAGACACGCTCGCTCTCAGACAGACACGCTCGCTCTCAGACAGACACGCTCGCTCTCAGACAGACACGCTCGCTCTCAGACAGACACGCTCGCTCTCAGACAGACACGCTCGCTCTCAGACACGCTCACTATTTCATTATATTTTATTTTTGTGCTGCGTAAAAATGCCGCAAGACGTTGAATTCCGATAATATGGGGCTAGAAGCACAAGGCCGAGGGCATGTTGGGCGATAGGTTGTAGCTGTTCTGCACGGTGAATCCTAAAATCAGTAGATCGTCCTTTAAAAAGCGTATTTGGTGTTAAGATGCAATAAATCACACCCTCGAGATAGCTTTGTTATAGTGCTCAAATATTGTCATTTCCACATGCTCCCAGGATTATTTGCAGCTTGTCTGGTGTAGTTTGAGGCCTGTGGGTTTTTAATGAAGCACATCCGCCTACTAGTTTTTCTCTTTTTTTTTACCGTTATCATTTGTTTGACGTAATTGCCACTGGGTCGGCCTCGGACGCTGGCGCGCTGTGCTCAGCACCGGGGTTTAATGCTTCCTGTTGACGTAAACAACATGGCTGATAAATCTCGCACGATCAGCGAGACAATAGAAAGGCACAACATCAGTTGCGACTTCCTATTGCTTGATACTATCGGCCATGTTTTCTTGGGCCCTTCACAGGATAATTACCCCAGAAGTCCCCAGCGCTGAGAGTAGCGAGCTTCAACGGGATAGCTGCTTTTAAAGGGGAGATTTGACTGTTTTTGGTTTCTTTGGAAATTAGGAAGAACTTTCTTTTAATGGGTGCGAGGGGCTTGTCCCGCTGTCCCTGTGAGAGAGCGGAGGGGGCTTTTCCTGCGCAAACTCCAGCTCCGCACAAAGTGATATCACACACCCGGCAGAGGGAATGTAACCCCTCCCACGTCCCCGCTCACCGTGTTCACAGACTAGTTGCACAAACATCTATTTAAACATCTTTGTAGACTGTGATTTTTGTGGCAATTATCCAGATTTAACTCTTTGAACGTGTTACTGCTATTTCATTTTAGTCCGAGGCAATTTTCATGGGTTAAAACCGGGCGGCGTGGTCATTTTGTACCCCACTGGGCAAGTTGTAGAAAGTATTATAGGGGTAATAACTCTGTGGCTAAACCAGGGGTGGGAGGGTGGGAGTTTAACCCTTTGGTTACCAGAGGGGTCTGGAGAATGGGTTTATGTGCAGCCAGGTAATCGGCTTACCCGTCAATATTCGGTCTATCTCGGCGTGTGTCACACACACTCACACACACTCACACTCACACACTCACACTCACACACTCTTTCTCTCTCGCTCACTCTCTCGCTCTCTCCCGCTCTCGCTCTTGCCCGCTCTCTCTCTCTCGCCCGCTCTCTCTCCCGCCCGCTCTCTCTCTCTCGCCCGCTCTCTCTCGCCGGCTCTCTCTCTCTCGCCGGCTCTCTCTCTCTCGCCGGCTCTCTCTCTCTCTCGCCGGCTCTCTCTCTCTCTCGCCGGCTCTCTCTCTCGCCCGCTCTCTCTCTCTCGCCCGCTCTCTCTCTCTCGCCCGCTCTCTCTCTCCCGCCCGCTCTCTCTCTCCCGCCCGCTCTCTCTCTCCCGCCCGCTCTCTCTCTCCCGCCCGCTCTCTCTCTCTCGCCCGCTCTCTCTCTCCCGCCCGCTCTCTCTCTCTTGCCCGCTCTCTCTCTCTCTTGCCCGCTCTCTCGCCCGCTCTCTCTCTCTCGCCCGCTCTCTCTCTCTCGCCCGCTCTCTCTCTCTCGCCCGCTCTCTCTCTCTCGCCCGCTCTCTCTCATGCCCTCTCTCCCTCTCTCTCTCGCCCGCTCTCTCTCGCCCGCTCTCTCTCTCTCGCCCGCTCTCTCTCTCTCGCCCGCTCTCTCTCTCGCCCGCTCTCTCTCGCCCGCTCTCTCTCTCTCGCCCGCTCTCTCTCTCTCGCCCGCTCTCTCTCATGCCCTCTCTCCCTCTCTCTCTCGCCCTCTCTCTCTCGCCCGCTCTCTCTCGCCCGCTCTCTCTCTCTCGCCCGCTCTCTCTCTCTCGCCCGCTCTCTCTCTCTCGCTCTTGCTCTCGCCCGCTCTCTCTCTCGCCCACACTCACGTGTATATGTGTGTATAAATATATATTGGTTAAAGTTCTTCCTGTGCCTACAGGGGACGCCGATCGCGACGCGCTGGACTCCCGAGCCCTGGAAGACGGGAACAGCGTGACCAGCCAGGAGGAGCAGCTTGAGGAAGAGGAGGACCTGGACGATGAGGCAATTTACACGTGCGATAACTGCCAGCAGGACTTTGATTCGCTGAGCGACCTCACGGAGCACCGGGCCCAGCACTGCCCTGGAGGTAACGGCAAAGTAACTTTGCAGCTCTGACAGGTGGTCAGCCGGGTAATTGGACGCGGGACGCCTCCAGCCAGCTTAGCGAATTAATCAGGTCATTTGTGGTTTTTGTTGCCGGTAATGTCATTTTTCTTGCGCTGCCGTGGGGAGGCACTTTATTTTTATATGGCAAAACCGGGGGAGGGGGGGGGGGGGTTTAACCCCTTCAGCGCCGGAGTGCCTGACAACGTATTGCGACCTCTGAAGCTGCTGAACGGTTTAAGTCTGCTCTCATTAAAGCGCTCAAGTCTCACCCCGTGCTCTGCATTTATCGCCACGCCCCCCCCCCCCCATCCATCCTTATTTGCGCAGCAGTGCTTTTTAATACCGTTTTTTATTAAAGCGGACTTTTGTGCCGTTTTCTCACATTTCAGAACAATATTGACATTTTCTTTCCTTTTTAACCTGCGACGCGTTTACAATGCCCGATGCAGCATACAGTGCGTCTGTTAACCTCTACACTGCCGAGGCAGCCCCTCTGGCTGTGAAAGGGTTAAGTGCCGTATGCGCTCATATCTGCCCAGGTGCAAACCGTTTCGCTTCGTGTTCTGCGTCGTTCCAAGACGTGGCGTTCTATAAAGCGGCAATCCCGGATATGTTTTTTTTGTTATTTTTTTTTAAATCAATAGCTAAAAAACAATATATATATTATCATTTTTAACTGGGTGTCTCAGGAGCTGGCCCCGCTCCAGGGACCCCCTGTTAGGGAAAAAGTTAGACTGGTTTAGTTGGTGTTTTTCTTCCCTTTTAGGGACATTTAAAATGGCGACCAAATCTTTTGATCCCACCGGCCAATAGGAAGCCGCCACATCACTGGGGGTGGATGATGTTGCAGCTTCTTATTGGACGACTGTTTAAATGTCCAGGAAGTAACGCCAGCAACTAAACGGGTAAGTACATCCGGAGCCGAATTTAAAATGGCGCAGAAATGCATCTCTCTACCTTTTTAACGAAGGAGCCGGGGAGGGGAGCAGCTTTTAATGCCGGTCATTTTATTTGAACCTCTAATTTTCGGTGTTCAGTTTTGGGCTCTGATTTTACTGGTAGAGAGACAGGAAGGCAGTCTTGCAATGCACCATGGGATGTGAAAATGCAAAATAGTCCGGCTTCTATTGGCATAGGCTGGCGGTGATCAAAATGCGTATTCGAAGGCAAGCCACAAATTTGCCTATATATTGTTGGCTCCAGTTTGGATGAAGGGGTTACTATCTCTTGTGTTGTTACCATCTGATTTCCTGGAGAATAGGCCAGATACCCACAATATAACGGCATAGAGATCAAAGCCCGAACAATTTGGTTGACCTGAAGTTTACCGTCTAAAATGACCCACACCTTCTTTTTTTGTAATCGGAGACGACTCTCTGACGCCGCGCGAGTACGGGCCTCGGAACGGCGCCCAGATCGATCGCAGGAATAATTGTGCTGAAAATCCGAGAAAAAAAACCGCATTGAAATAAAATCGAGCTAATGGCTTCCAATGGGATACTGAGCGCAGCAAATCCTGCCGCGCTCGGACTTTGTAAGGCTGATCGGGCGTCCTCCGGGGGATCAGGAACGGTATCCACCTCCGTGCTGCCCATTAAAAGGTTCATACAGACGCACAAACATTCCAATACGTTAGATAACGTGAGGCCATCTTTAAATAAGTCTCTTGTTTTTGCTGGGGTCTTGGGATTTTTCCCTGTCTTTTAAAAGCCTACAAATGACACAAAACATATTGATAGGCCTAGTTTCAAGTCCTTTATAGAGGCCCTTTCAGACTCATTGTGATTCTGAGTGGAGAGGGAAATGGTGTTAATAGGAACTTGGCTAATGGGGTTAACCTCTTGGCTGCCAGACTGGAGTTGCAGATTCCTTTGGCAGATAAGAGGTTAAGACTTGTTCATTAAAAAGACACTGACGCCAGAATGATCCCCTTCAAGGTGTGCAACTGTGTGCGACTGTGTATCGCAATGCGGTTGTTGTTAATATTTATTAACCGTTTTGTACCTTCACGCTGTTACCCTTTATTTACCGGTATGTTTGTACCACAAATGTGACGTTTCTACCTTTAAAAAAAAAAAATTTTTTAAACGACTTTGCCACTGATTTTTGTGTCTGGGCTGGGTCGGCTAAACTGAGATCTACCCGTGTATCTCTTGGTACAACAGGGACATGCAGACGTTGGGCGGGGCGAGACTTTCTTAACGCAGAACAAGCGGTTGGCGGGATGATTTCCCCCGCTCTTTAGCCCCCCTCCCCCCGACTGGTCAGGATTTCAGGATATCCCTGCTTCAGCACAGGTGGCTCAATCAGTCCCTGAGGGAGCCACCTGTGCTGAAGCAGGGACTCATTGAGCCACCTGTGCTGAAGCCGGGATAGCCTGAAATCCTGACCTGTTGGGGGAGATGGGGGGGAGGATGTCCTGAGCACTGGGGTACCTCTGGGTTAACCGCTGGCCCGCTCCTCTCCCCCTATTCTGTACAATCGGGGATTTCGGCGTGCCGTGTAGCAAGGTGCAGCGCAAGTTAATTACACACCTCGTTTGTTCAGCTGTAGCGGCGGTGACCCGCTGGCCTTAATTATTGTGTTGTGGTGCCGCGCGCGGCGTCCTCTCCCGGCCACGGCCCCTTCCTCTAGAATAAAAGCGACACCTATTTTATTTTGGCCCCGGGTCTGTGCGTGTTAAATTTCAGCCCCTGGGTCACTGCCGACACCAGCCCCCTCGCCCAGAGGCAAAGTAATAACGCTTTGCAGAGCGGTAAAGGAGCCCGGGACCCCCCTCGGTGCTTCTGATAGCAGAGGTGGGGCCGGGCGTCCTAATCACGGTCCTTAAACAGCAGCAGAGCTTGCGACACCAGAGGCAATAACACGTCTCCGGTGCCGCGAGCCGGAGATGATAATAGGGCGAGTCGCAGCTTCTGCTGTCCATAATAATTGGGCTTCTTTGCCCTCGACCCCCGCGTGGCGGAGCTGCATTAACACGCTCGCAAGCGTGTCCAGGATCTGGTGGTCGTAGAGATTTGGGGGGGAGGGGGGGCGGGAAGAGACTGGGTATACCGATGCCGAGTGACATACACGTACGTCTCCCCCCCCCCCCCCCCATAACATTTCACACCGGGTGACCTCTTGGATGTTATTACCGTCCTCTCTGGCAGGAGAAGGGTTAAGGCTTTGCATCCTTAATAAATTCTCTTTTCTTTTGCTTTTCGGGGTCTGCTTTCTCTACCGCAGGGGTGCACAAACGCAGTCTTCAAGGGCCGTCAACAGGCCTGGTTTTCAGGTTATCGCTGCTTCAGCACAGGAGGCTCAGCCTTTGACTGAGCCACTGATTTGAACCACCTGTACTGAAGCTGGGGACTGATTGAGCCACCTATGCCGATGCAGGGATATCCAAAAAACCTGGCCTGTTGGTGGTCCTTGAAGGCTCCGTTTTGACACCCCTGCTCGACCACAATCGGGCCGGGGGGGGGGGGCCCAGTTTAAATATATTGGGAACGGCTGCGCTCATGGTTTAACGCTCCCTAATTACCATTGAAGTGTGATTTTGGTTCATGTTGGGATAAGCGTTGGAGGAGCACAGACAGGAAGCCGAACCGCTGTCCCGACACATACAAACCCCCACACCCTGCTTTATGTGTCACGTCCCGATGATAGTGCTTCAGTGCTGAACGTCCATGTTTTGAACCCCTTTTTTCTGCACACAGGGTGGAAAGGTCCCTGCTCTGCGGCGTGTGGCTGGAGAGGTTTGGGGGTTTTTTTTTTCCGGCTCTCTCTGCTCCCACAAGGGATTAGGACTGCCTGCTATCAGACACCGCGCCTGACCCCGCATACACCGTTCCTCATTACTAATGCAATCTGAAAGCAATGACAAGTGGGGGTATTCTTGTATCGGAGCTGCAGTTCAATATAATCTCTCCCTCCCCCTCAACCTCTCTACTATGGATCTATAGCAAAAGATCACTTCATATACAGCGTATATATACACTTATATGCAGAAGTTTCAAACTCGCTGCGATTACCTAAACTCTAAACCCCCCCCCCCCCTAAAACAAATTTAATATATATACATATATATAATTTTTTTTTCAATATCGGTATTTTTCCGAAACAAGAGCCCAGAGGATTTCAGAATAATAAAACGCAAAGGAGGTTTGTGGCAAAGCCCCGTGCTCGTTGCGGGAGTTTTTCCAGCTGTTTTCCCGGTATTAGCGAGCGCGCCCTCTTGCACGGATCCCAACCACCGTTATTCCCAAACGCAGTTTAACGAAACAATCACGGACGTGTTTGATACGTTTCACCTTCTCCTGGGACATTAGCGGGTTCCTGTTGCCCGTAATTATGCTGCTCCATTCATAGATTTGTCTGTCTAGCTGCTGTCTCTTGTATTCTAGTCTTTTAAGCACTGCAATTATTTTCTTATGCTGGATTTTGAGATTTATTCGTATACCTGTCTTTTAAGATACCTGGAAAAACCCTGGGATCTACAGTGCAGCACAGGGGGTAAACGCGTTTCACCCGACTAAAATATCTCTGCTGTTTGTCAAAAAAAAGAATACTGTACATCTTGGATATTGAGTTTTCTAGCATCAATATTTGAAAAACTCTGGGTGTCTCTCCAAATTCCAGTTTCCTAACTGACCCTACGTTGTAGAAAGTGTTTTTGCTGCTGCGTGGGGGTAGAACAGCATGGCAGATGGTGACGGATAAAGCGTTGATTCCAGTCGGATGGTGTCTCTGCCCTCACTTGGTAGAAGGAGGCGTGCAGGGGATTCTGGGAGAGGAAACGGCAGCCACAGAGTCTCCCCGACACTAAAACAGTAGACTTTTATTTATAAATAATAGGGGAGTACTGGTAATTGGCCATTTAGTTTATAATGTAGTTCAGTTCAAAGCTGATTTCGAGTAGAATTGCACCTTTAATCACTTTAAAAATGATACACACACACACACACACACACACCTATAACCATGTGCAGACGTGTGTTATTTTTTTTACCTGTTCCCTGGTTATTTCCTGCGTAGAAACCAGGACTTTTCCGCGCGTTCTCTGTATAATCGCCGTTCGAGAAGATGCGATGTTCTAGGTGCGATGTTCTAGGTGCCAGCGGAGAACATTGTGGGTCTCTGATAATTGGCAGCAGAGTAAGAGTGACACGACTCCATCATTGGGACCTCTCTGCAGCCTGGCCTCTGCTCGGGGGGGGGGGGGGGTGGCCCTGTTATCAGCCCGGGGGGCCCCAGTTATCAGCCCGTCCGTGTCCAACACTTCCACTTTCCATATGTTCCTTAAGGAGCCCTGCGGCACCTCGTGTTACTCCGCTTTTATACTTCCATTTCTGTGCATTATTTAATATTTGAATTAAAGGAACTGTGCGGACGCGCTGCTACCGGCGACGTCTGGCAGGGGCGGCCAACTCCAGCCCTCTCGCTACGAACATGTCAGGTTTTCAGAATATCCCTGCTTCAGCACATGTGGCTCAGTGGAAGACTGACCCACTGATTGCCATCTGTGCTGAAGCAGGGATATCCTGAAAACATGACTTGCTGGAGGCCCTTGAGGACTGGAGTTGCCCCCGCTCCCTGCTGGCGGGTCTCTGAGACTGGCTCTGGTAACATGCCTATCCCCAGGGAAATGCTCATTCCTGTATAACGACTGGAATCTTTTTTGCAGTAATTTGGGGCTGGGGGTGTTATCTTGTAAGGCCAGTGAATCCCCCCCCCCCCCCCCCCCTTTAAGTTAATACTTCTTTAATTTGGTTGGCAAAACCTTTTATGGTGATGTTTGCCGGTGCATTGTATCGGTAAATAGTTGTAGGTGCGGTTATTTGTCTGTTCTTTGAGGATTAGCCCGAAAACACGCACCATGGACCTCCGTGTCTGTAGTTTGGTCCGACACGGGCTGCATCCTTAAAGATGTCCGCATTGTAGCAGCCGCACAGTACTTCAGTCGGACCGACGTCTGCACAGATCAGCCTGCGGGCAGGTTCTGCGACTCCGGACTCTGCCAAGACCCGTTTGCACGGCTGTGGAACTGAACAGGTTATGACTCCGATAAACTCCATTTGCTGCCTAATGGCGGTAGGACTTGGCCACCCCGCTGTATTGCGGGATGTGAAACGCTCTTGGCAGAGAGGCTTCGCTCTGCGGCTTGCATGCCATATTTGATGCGTCTGGCACTGTAAGGGTGAGCGTAATGCTTTACCTTCTTGTCAGCTAATAAAGGGGCCTTTGGCAGTGAAGGTGTTAACTCGGCGGCGGGCAACTCCATTCCTCAAGGGCCACTTACAGGTCGAGTTGTCTTGATATCCCTGCTTCAGCACAAGTGGCTCAGTCAAAGACTGAGGCACTGATTGAGCCGCCTGTGCTGACGCTGGGGCTGATTGAGCCACCTGTGCTGAAGCAGGGATATCCTGACAACCTGATCAGCAATGAAAGACGCGCCGCGCCGTCTCTTCATACAGCGCTTTTGCTAAATTGTAACGCCGCCATATGTTGGTTCAGTCCGGCCGTGCAAATGTTTCTTAAATTAGATCACATTGTACTTTGCCACCCTGGGGTTATACAGGGTGGGGGTCCGCTCAGAGAATGGGGGTATACAGGGTGGGGGTCCGCTCACAGAATGGGGGTATACAGGGTGTTAGTATGGGGGGTCCACACATAGAATTGGGGTATAAAGGGTGTTAGTATGGGGGTCCACACATAGAATTGGGGTATAAAGGGTGTTAATATGGGGGGGTATAAAGGGTGTTAATATGGGGGGTCCGCTCAGAGAATGCGGGTATACAGGGTGTTAGTATGGGGGGTCTGCTCAGAGAATGCGGGTATACAGGGTGTTAGTATGGGGGGTCTGCTCAGAGAATGCGGGTATACAGGGTGTTAGTATGGGGGGTCTGCTCAGAGAATGCGGGTATACAGGGTGTTAGTATGGGCAGTGGTTGACAAATCACCAAAAAATCTACTCGCCACACAAAAAAATCTACTCGCCACCTAGTACCAAACGTGTGCTTTTTGGGCCAATATTTACTCGCCCGGGGGTTAAATCCACTCGCCCGGGGCGAGCAAATGTATAGGTTTGTCGAACACTGAGTATGGGGGTCCGCTCACAGAATGGGGCTATACAGGGTGTTAGTATGGGGGGTCCGCTCACAGAATGGGGTTATACAGGGTGTTAGTATGGGGGGTCCGCTCACAGAATGGGGCTATACTGGGTGTTTGTATGTGGGGGTCTGCTCAGAGAATGGGGTTATACAGGGTGTGTGTTAGTATGGGGGGGGGGGGGACACAGAGTCTGAGTCCTGTCCCGGTTTGTGAGACGGAGCTGGATGGATACGGAAACAGCGGGGAAGGGAAATCCCGTAACCCGTACCCCGTGGAGTATTGAGACTTATAAAAGTGCAAGTGGTGTGAAACACCGGTATTTCGGGAACTTCCTGGCACGATTGCATGGGAACCCGATTGGCACTATCTCCGTTTAATGAATAAGCCAGGGGCGGCCAACTCCAGTCCTCAAGGGCCACCAACAGGTCAGCTTTTCAGGATATCCCTGCTTCAGCACAGGGGGCTCAATCAGTGGCTCAGTCGAAGATTGCACCCCCGGTGCTGAAGCTCGGATATCCTGAAAACCTGACCTGTTTGTGGCCCTTGAGCACTGGAGTTGGCCGCTCCTGAAATAACCCCTTTAATATCCTGCATTACTACACCAATCACGAGAATGAGTGCACGTGACGACGGATAACTCTGTGACATTCAGCTTTGTCCTGACACATTGTGGCAGGGTTGTGATACCGACATAACTTATTAACCGCTGTGTTGCATTGCAGGCCCCTCAGGCAGGGAAGGGGTTGAGTCTAGGGGTGGGGGGAGAGTATTACATGCTGAACCCCGCATTTCCTACTGTTGCCATTCAACGAGTGGGGGGGGGGGGGAGGGGGGTGGAGACCCAGATAGCTTTGTGGGGGGAGGGGGGAGACCCAGATAGCTCTGTTGAGATATTTGATTTTTGAATTTCCGATGTAAAACCTTTTTCAGTTGGTCTGGTGCTTCCCCCCCCCCCCCCCCCAATGGAAAGCCCCTCTCTTCCCCCCCCCCCCCCAGGAAGGCTGCTCTCTCCTCTTCTCACCAAAGGGAGGCCCCCTCTAACCCCCCATTACCAGAAAATGTCATTGCTTTGTACTCTGTATCTGAACTCCAGGTTTATATATGGTATCACCTTCAGTTACACCGGAGCAGTGTTATATATATGTACCGGGTATATCTATCTATGTGTAATATGTATATCTGTGTGTGTGTGACACACACATCCTCACAGTCACACTGACTCTTACACACTGATAAACTCACACCACACTGATACACTCACACCACACTGATACACTCACACCACACTGATACACTCACACAACACTGATACACTCACACCACACTGACACTCACACCACACTGACACTCACACCACACTGACACACACACACCACACTGACACACACACACCACACTGACACACACACACACACACACACCACACTGACACACCACACTGACACACACACACCACACTGACACACTTACACACCACACTGACACACACACACACACCACACTGACACACCACACTGACACACACACACACCACACTGGCACACACACCACACTGACACACACACCACACTGACACACACACACACCACACTGACACACACACCACACTGACACACACACACACCACACTGACACACACCACACTGACACACTCACACACCACACTGACACACACACACACACACACACACACACACACACACACACACACACACACACACACACACACACCACACTGACACACACACATACACACACACACACACACACCACACTGACACACACACACCACATTGACACACACACACCACATTGACACACACACACCACACTGACACACACACTCCACACTGACACACACACTCCACACTGACACACACACTCCACACTGACACACACACTCCACACTGACACACACACTCCACACTGACACACACACTCCACACTGACACACACACTCCACACTGACACACACACTCCACACTGACACACACACTCCACACTGACACACACACTCCACACTGACACACACACACCACACTGACACACACAAACCACACTGACAGACACACACACACACACACACCACAATGACACACACACACCACAATGACACACACACACACACTAACACACACACTCTGCATTCAGACAGGCCGGTTTGCTTCTCGCAGGCGCGCACAGCTTTAAGTATTTAGCTGAGAAACTCTGCTAGAAATTAGAGCATCCAGGCTCTGGGTGTTTGTGCATCCCGGGGGGCCCCGTCTGGCCCCGAGCTCACCACGCCACGAATACATTTCCATCCATCTCCAGCCCCCCTCCGTCACCTAGGCAGCTAATTCCACCGAGCCCCCTTCCCTTTATTAAAGTCACAGTTCATTTTCCCGAGCTTAATGCTGTCAGGGCCGGCGCACCGAGGGATCAGGCGGCCGAGGCCGGGGTTTGAGGCCAGCGCACCGAGGGATCAGGCGGCCGAGGCCGGAGCACCGAGGGATCAGGCGGCCGAAGCCGGGGTTTGAGGCCGGCGCAGCGAGGGATCAGGCGGCCGAGGCCGGGGTTTGAGGCCGGCGCACCGAGGGATCAGGCGGCCGAAGCCGGGGTTTGAGGCTGGCGCACTGAGGGATCAGGCGGCCGAGGCCGGGGTTTGAGGCCGGCGCACTGAGGGACCAGGCGGCCGAGGCCGGGGTTTGAGGCCGTCACACCGAGGGATCAGGCAGCCGAAGCCGGGGTTTGAGGCCGTCACACCGAGGGATCAGGCAGCCGAGGCCGGGGTTTGAGGCCGGCGCACCGAGGGACCAGGCGGCCGAGGCCGGGGTTTGAGGCCGGCGCACCGAGGGACCAGGCGGCCGAGGCCGGGGTTTGAGGCCGGCGCACCGAGGGACCAGGCGGCCGTGGCCGGGGTTTGAGGCCGGCGCACCGAGGGACCAGGCGGCCGAGGCCGGGGTTTGAGGCCGGCGCACCGAGGGATCAGGCGGCCGAAGCCGGGGTTTGAGGCCGGCGCACTGAGGGATCAGGCAGCCGAGGCCGGGGTTTGAGGCCGGCGCACCGAGGGACCAGGCGGCCAAGGCCGGAGTTTGAGGCCGGCGCACCGAGGGATCAGGCGGCCGTGGCCGGGGTTTGAGGCCGGCGCACCGAGGGACCAGGCGGCCGAGGCCGGGGTTTGAGGCCGGCGCACCGAGGGATCAGGCGGCCGAGGCCGGGTTTGAGGCCGGCGCACGGAGGGATCAGGCAGCCGAGGCCGGGGTTTGAGGCCGGCGCACGGAGGGATCAGGCGGCCGAGGCCGGGGTTTGAGGCCGGCGCACCGAGGGATCAGGCAGCCGAGGCCGGGGTTTGAAGCCGGCGCACCGAGGAATCAGGCGGCCGAGGCCGGGGTTTGAGGCCGGCGCACCGAGGGATCAGGCGGCCGAGGCCGGGGTTTGAGGCCAGCGCACTGAGGGACCAGGCGGCCGAGGCCGGGGTTTGAGGCCGGCGCACCGAGGAATCAGGCAGCCGAGGCCGGGGTTTGAGGCCGGCGCACTGAGGGATCAGGCGGCCGAGGCCGGGGTTTGAGGCCAGCGCACTGAGGGACCAGGCGGCCGAGGCCGGGGTTTGAGGCCGGCGCACCGAGGAATCAGGCAGCCGAGGGCGGGGTTTGAGGCCGGCGCACCGAGGGACCAGACAGCTGAGGCCGGGGTTTGAGGCCGGCGTACCGAGGGATCAAGCGGCCGAAGCCGGGGTTTGAGGCCGGCGCACTGAGGGACCAGGCATCTCTCCCTGATCCGAGCCTCACATCCCCCCCATCTCTCCCTGTTCCGAGCCTCACATCCCCCCCATCTCTCCCTGATCCGATCCTCGCACCCCCCCCATCTCTCCCTGATCCGATCCTCGCATCCCTCCATCTCTCCCTGATCCGATCCTCGCACCCCTCCATCTCTCCCTGATCCGATCCTCGCACCCCTCCATCTCTCCCTGATCCGATCCTCGCACCCCTCCATCTCTCCCTGATCCGATCCTCGCACCCCCCCATCTCTCCCTGATCCGATCCTCGCACCCCTCCATCTCTCCCTGATCCGATCCTCGCTCCCCTCCATCTCTCCCTGATCCGATCCTCGCACCCCCCCATCTCTCCCCTGATCCGATCCTCACATCCCCCCCCCCCATCTCTCCCCTGATCCGATCCTCACATCCCCCCCATCTCTCCCCTGATCCGATCCTCACATCCCCCCCATCTCTCCCCTGATCCGATCCTCACATCCCCCCATCTCTCCCCTGATCCGATCCTCACATCCCCCCCCACCCCCATCTCTCCCCTGCTCCGAGCCTCACATCCCCCCATCTCTCCCCTGATCCGATCCTCACATCCCCCCCATCTCTCCCCTGATCCGATCCTCACATCCCCCCCATCTCTCCCCTGATCCGATCCTCACATCCCCCCCATCTCTCCCCTGATCCGATCCTCACATCCCCCCCCTCCCATCTCTCCCTGATCCGATCCTCACATCCCCCCCCCCCATCTCTCCCCTGATCCGATCCTCACATCCCCCCCCCATCTCTCCCCTGATCCGATCCTCACATCCCCCCCATCTCTCCCCTGATCCTGTCCTCACATCCCCCCATCTCTCCCCTGATCCGATCCTCACATCCCCCCCCCCATCTCTCCCTGATCCGATCCTCACATCCCCCCATCTCTCCCCTGATCCGATCCTCACATCCCCCCCCCCCCATCTCTCCCTGATCCGATCCTCACACCCCCCGCACTGAGTCTCCTGAAGATTCCTTCACTAAAGCCCTTGGCAGACGCACAAGCGCAGTCACCAGCTGCTCCTGCTGCCCACTTCCAAGGGCAGCGCTGCCTGTTTAGGGGAAGGCAGCTGTGCCTGTTTAGGGGGGTAGCTATGCCTGTTTAGGTGTGTGTGGGGGGGCTGTGCCTGTTTGGGGGGGGGGAGCTGCTGTGCCTGTTTTGGGGGGGTGGGGGAGCTGTACCTGTTTAGTGCAAGGGGGAGCGCTGCCTGTTTAGGGGAGAGGGAGCTGTGCTTTTTCTTGTTTTCCCTCAGAAATCGGGGACACGAGGCTAATTTAGTTTTTTTCAGCTCTTTCTCTCCCTCTCTCGCTTCCTCTTTCTTTCCTTCCTTCCCTGTCTCCCTTTCTCTCCCCCTCTCCCCCTCTCCCCCTCTCTCCCCCACTCTCGCCCGCATTCTGAGACCTGGCTGGTACCAGCCTGTGTGTTGGGAGGCTGGCTGGCAGAGCCATGCGTCTCTGCAGACCCGCCTTGTGCATGCACCTAAACACTTCACTGAACAATCTGTCAACATGTCAGCAACACATGTTTTGTAAAAAGCTTCCAGTGGGAGTAATGACTCCCTCCAGGACTCCGAAAATGCTTTGAATTCAGCAGATTTCTATCGCAGGGATCCCCTGGGGTGCCTTTTACAATGCCTACATTTCAGAAATTTGAGCCACCGCCCCCTGGGGCTTTCCTTTCATAATGCCTGAAAATGTAGGGTTATATTGTTGAAATCCCCATGGGTTCTTTATTAATACCTGAATTCTGAGGAACTGGAAATTACACAGAGCCCGGCAGGGTACCAGATACACCCCAGGAAGAGGAGAAAAACTCAGCGGGGAAATTCTCTCTTTCTCTCTCTTCCCTTCATGCAAGACTGAAAGAGGAGAATTTGCCAAAGGACAAAATTGAGTGTGTTTGAGCCGCCTTCTAGAACATTTATTGTAAGGGAGGAAAAAAAAAAAGCTGCAAGGGCAATAAAACAAACTCTTTCTTTCTTCCTGCTTTTCCTACGTAGAAATCGCCATTTATTTCTGGCGCGGGCGTTTATTCCAATGGTGGGAGACGGTTCTTAATATCCACTGACGTGCGCCTCTGTTATTTGGGGTTGGGGTATATATGCCTCCAAAGTTGTGCTGTGGAGGGAGGTGGATTTTCTTATTAACCTTTTCTAAAGGAGGGGCGGCCGACTCCATTCCTCAAGGGCCACCAACCGGTAAGGTTTTCAGGGTATCCCTGCTTCAGCACAGGTGGCTGTCGAGCCACTGATTGAGCCACCTGTGCTGACACATTGCTATCCTTAATACCTGGCCTATTGGTGGCCCCTGCGGACTGGAGTTGGCCAGTCGAAGATTGAGCTACCTGTGTTGTAAGCAGGGATATCCTGAAAACCTGGCCTGTTTTTGTCCCTTGAGGACTGGAGTTGGCCACCCCTGCTTTATACCCACAGGGTGCCTGCCCGACCGCTTTGGAATGAAGGGCGCTCTAGACGTTGAATTTTCCATTATTAGACCTCTGCTCTGTTCTCTCGAGCGCCGGAATCAGTGCCGCGTCCGTCCCTCGTTGCACACGGGACCTTGGAGACTGCAGTATCGATCGTCCGGTCCCGCGCGTCTTCCATTGTTCTGTTCTGGAGGGAACCCGACGAGGGCATCGTTTACATGAATGGGTTATTCCAAGCTAGTGCTCCCAACCCTTCGCCCCTGTGTGTGCCTGGAAGTATGCGCAAAGGGCTGGCAACAGATGCCATGGTTTGTATCTGGGACATGGTTAGAACAGGTCCCATTACAGTGTAATAATGGCATCAAAAGAAAACCGCGCACAACGCCAAATAGTGAAGCAAATTCAACAATATATTATAGAATTAAAAAGGGGGTAATATATCTGCGTACATGGAAAAAGTTGGTAAAAGGCATGTAGTGTGTATCACACTGTTTACCACTCGGCAGCTGTTGGCTGTAGATTCGGGTGCTTGCTTCCCTCTGCTGCTGCAGCTCAGTTGATTCTGGGGCAGGACGTCAGTCTTTTCACTCCAAAGGGGATTTCCCTTCATGCAGCCAGGTTCAGCAGCTGGCACTGGGGCTCGGTGAAATCGCTCCTGCTTCCTGGCCGATATGAAGCTGCTCCTGTACCTCGGCAGGTGTATCCTCTGCACAGAGGTTAAAACGCAGCTTGCTGGGGTGCCCTCAGCGTGCCGCTCCGTCGCGGGACGCTGTGTAGTGACGTCACTGTCTACACAGCAGTGGTGGATTCAATAGGGAAGTTTGAACAGTCTTACAAAGTCTCTCACAAGTGTCCAAAACAGCACACAGGATGAAATAAAAACAGGACAGGCCAATACATAGACAAAGGCCAATGTAGGCAGATATAAGGCAATAGAATGTTACATCCAACTAGTTTCGTAGAATTAACTACTTCTTCAGTGGTTTAATTTAAAAAAAAAATTTTTATCACTAAATTGATGGTATAGTCACTGCACTGTATATATTTATACATTTACACTTTATAGGTAGTTAGGTAGTAGCGCACAGTTTTGTTTTTTGTTAATAATGGCATGTAGGGACGTTTGGGACCTGTATTCAGTGCGCGGTTGGGCTGCCGTCCCCTTCACACCGCGTCTCTAACGCTGCTCCTTTTGGTAATTATTTGCGTTTATTTGTAAATCGCCAACGTATGCCGCAGCGCTGTACAAATCGAGGTACAGAGTGGTATAAAGGTCTTAAACGAGATGACTTGACAAAGAGTGCAAACAGATACAGATGGGAATGAGGACTGTGATCCGGGGAGCTTGCAATCTAGAGCAGGGGTGTCCAGCTCCAATCCTCAAGGGCCACCAACAGATCAGGCTTTGAGGATATCCCTGCTTCGTCACAGGTGGCTCAATCAGTGGCTCAGTGGAAGACAGCCACCCGTGCTGAAGCAGGGACTGATGGAGCCACCTGTGCTGAAGCAGGGATATCCTGAAAACCTGATCTGGTGGTGGCCCGTGAGGACTGGAGTTGTCCACCCCTAATCTAGACGAGAGGATAAAACATTTTGTGCACTATATCCCAGCGTAAATATTGACCACTGGAAACATGACCATCTACTAATATACAAGCCCAGTGCCTGCGGTCTCATAGCAGCCCGGAAAATGGGGAGTGCTGGGTGAGCCACGTGCTGGGTGAGCCACGTGCTGGGTGAGCCACGTGCTGCGGATCTGCAGTCAGTTCCTATGTAAAGATGTGACCCGGCTATGGGTTTAGTCTGACTAACAATTCCTGATCTGTGGGGAGTGTCCCCTGGCCGCGTGCAACGTTATTCTGGCTTCGTGTGCATCTTAAACTAAACAGCAGCATATCCGCGGAAATGCAGCACTGTGACTAGTAAAGCCTGGCGAGGTCTGATCGCAGGCTAATAAGCAGCAGGTAAAGAGGCAGCAGGTAAATAGGAAGTAGGTAGCTGGTAAATAGGCGGTAGGCAGAAGGTGGTAGGTGGGTAGCAGGTAGGCAGCAGGTTGGTAGGTAGCAGGTGGGCAGAAGGTGGTAGGTGGGTAGCAGGTGGGCAGCAGGTTGGTAGGTAGCAGGTGGGCAGCAGGTTGGTAGGTAGCAGGTGGGCAGCAGGTTGGTAGGCAGCAGGTGGGCAGCAGGTTGGTAGGTAGCAGGTGGGCAGCAGGTTGGTAGGTAGCAGGTGGGCAACAGGTAGGTGGGCAGCAGGTTGGTAGATTGCAGGTGGGCAGCAGGTTGGTAGGTAGCAGGTGGGCAACAGGTTGGTAGGCAGCAGGTTGGTAGATTGCAGGTGGGCAGCAGGTTGGTAGGTAGCAGGTGGGCAGCAGGTTGGTAGGTAGCAGGTTGGTAGGTAGCAGGTTGGTAGGTAGCAGGTGGGCAGCAGGTTGGTAAATTGCAGATGGGCAGCAGGTTGGTAGGTAGCAGGTGGGCAGCAGGTTGGTAGGTAGCAGGTGGGCAACAGGTTGGTAGGCAGCAGGTTGGTAGATTGCAGGTGGGCAGCAGGTTGGTAGGTAGCAGGTGGGCAGCAGGTTGGTAGGCAGCAGGTGGGCAGCAGGTTGGTAGGTAGCAGGTGGGCAGCAGGTTGGTAGGCAGCAGGTGGGCAGCAGGTTGGTAGGTAGCAGGTGGGCAGCAGGTTGGTAGGTAGCAGGTGGGCAGCAGGTTGGTAGGCAGCAGGTGGGCAGCAGGTTGGTAGGTAGCAGGTGGGCAGCAGGTTGGTAGGCAGCAGGTGGGCAGCAGGTTGGTAGGTAGCAGATGGGCAGCAGGTTGGTAGGTAGCAGGTGGGCAGCAGGTTGGTAGGCAGCAGGTGGGCAGCAGGTTGGTAGGTAGCAGGTGGGCAGCAGGTTGGTAGGCAGCAGGTGGGCAGCAGGTTGGTAGGTAGCAGGTGGGCAGCAGGTTGGTAGGTAGCAGGTGGGCAGCAGGTTGGTAGATTGCAGGTGGGCAGCAGGTTGGTAGGTAGCAGGTGGGCAGCAGGTTGGTAGGTAGCAGGTTGGTAGGTAGCAGGTGGGCAGCAGGTTGGTAAATTGCAGACGGGCAGCAGGTTGGTAGGCAGCAGGTGGGCAGCAGGTTGGTAGGTAGCAGGTGGGCAGCAGGTTGGTAGGTAGCAGGTGGGCAACAGGTTGGTAGGCAGCAGGTTGGTAGATTGCAGGTGGGCAGCAGGTTGGTAGGCAGCAGGTTGGTAGGTAGCAGGTTGGTAGGTAGCAGGTGGGCAGCAGGTTGGTAGGTAGCAGGTGGGCAGCAGGTTGGTAGGTAGCAGGTGGGCAGCAGGTTGGTAGGTAGCAGGTGGGCAGCAGGTAGTGAGCAGTCTCAACTGCTTTTTTCAGTCACTCTCTGGTGACTTTTCATTGCGCATAACAAACAAAGCCATTTCGCTGATGATAACCAGCACGTGTGTGAGGGGCGTGCTGCTTGGTCTCAGGTGCTTCCGGTCTTGTAACTTTCCTTTTTGTGAGTGTGTAACCCCTCTAGTGCAGAGAATGTTTTCTCAAATCCATGCACAATAACAGCGATTTTGTTGTTGTTGTTGGGGTCCGTTTTTACCAGCATCGCTGAGTAAATGGAGCGGTTCAGCTTCGAGCCCCTTAAAATAACCCCCTCCCCCCCAAAATCTGTGCGCTACAATCCACCCACCAATAGGACATCGTAACGGAAAACAGATGTGTAAACAAAGCCACAAAGTAGTGTGTGATGTATGTATATGTATGTATATACATATATACAGTACACACATACATCTACATATACATATATACATACATACAGTACACACACATACATCTACATATACATATATACATACACACACATATACATACGCACATACAAATACATACACACACGTGTGTGTGTGTGTGTGTGTGTGTGTGTGTATATATGTATGTGTATATATATTATAGATATACAGGTAGTGACGCACACGCCT
This sequence comes from Ascaphus truei, assembly GCF_040206685.1. Classification (NCBI taxonomy): domain Eukaryota; kingdom Metazoa; phylum Chordata; class Amphibia; order Anura; family Ascaphidae; genus Ascaphus; species Ascaphus truei. The sequence continues at coordinate 25,862,446 of NC_134501.1, read as the reverse complement.
AACACTCACACTCTTCCCCCCTCCCCCCTCCCTCCCCCCTCATTGACAGCAGGGGTGGGCCGAGTCCTGGAGCTCCCACCCCCCCCCCCTCCTCACTGAGTGGCGCGTTGGTGGCTGGACCTGTCAGTCACCACTGCGCCGTTCCCGATCCTGCTTTGATGTCGCCCTAGTAAAGCAGGATCAGGGGCGCGCTGTTTTGCCGGTTTGCGGCGGTGCAACACAGGCATCGGAGGGTGCATTTTAGGCGCCCTTGGCTTTTCCCATCCCTATTTAAAAGATCATTGTGGAGGCGTCCATCCAGGGCTGCAGATAGTGTGTGTGTGTGTGTGTGTGTGTGTGTGTGTGTGTGTGTGTGTGTGTGTGTGTGTGTATATATGATATATTATATATAGCATTTCGTTACCCAGAGAACGGTATCATCTATTTATTTTTTGATTTTTGAAGCTCGGCTAACACGGTACTGATATATATATATATATAGTGCGTTTACGGTATATGTTGTGTGCACCTATGTATCCTGACATGCGCGTACCTCCATGTGCTGCTGATATTTTGAGTCTCCCCAAAGCCTCTGTGCTGCTCAATGCCCTTTCTAGAATGTACTTTCCTTTATTAGAATTGCAGCTCGGCTTTGTGTGCGTCCCCGGGGAGCCAGGCCAGCCGCTGGCAATCTCTCTCAGACACCCAATTACCCCTGACGTCAGTGCCGTCTCTCCCTGCCTCCCTTGGGTGCCTGCATTTTTCCCTTTGTAACTGTAATAGCAGACTAGCTAAGTGCCTGTTATTGGCTTGGCAGAAGATTTGATTGTGTTTTGGGCCGGATACTAAATCCAAAAACTATGTAAAAATGTCAGTAGGTGAGTGCGCATTGATTTCGGTTAGTCACCGCCACATCTGAAACCCCTTTGGGGCTGGTGCCGGGGGAAGGATTTCACAAGAAAGAGATAATATGAGCGAGAGAGTGGCTGGCGCTGCGCTGCGCCTCGCGTGGAATACTTCAGGGCTTGCTAAGTTTCTGTAGAATCAACAAATGCTTTTATTAATCTAAAATTTTGCGGTTGTGTTTTCTCGCCGCTCCTCACAAGGCTGGCGTTCTTAATGACAGAGGAGGGGGGCGGGGGGGGGGGGGATGGTTGGACGGCTGGCTCACGGTGGGAGAACCCTCGCTGAGTAATGAACTCCCAGTGGATTGTGGGAGTAACACATCACCGTTCCCAGGGACGGCCGCGCAGACGTTTTTGACTCGTCTCTTTGCCAGGGTTGAGGTCTGCACGAGCAGATAAAGCGAAACAGGACCGAGGGGGGCGGGGGCGGGGGGGGGGGCCTGCAATAGGTTTGCCGGTCGGGAGCAAGTGATAAGGTCCCCGGCATCGAGAAAAGCAGAGGCCGCAGCCAGAAACGGTGACGGCAAAAGTCAAGTTGAACGCAGCTGGTTCGGCGGGGACGGCGGCGAGAGCTGGTACGGAAGATAATGGTAATTGATTTGAATCAAAGTAGCAGAGCAGGCTGGTTCCCACGTAGCAATTATTATTTCCTTTTATTATTTCGTGTTCCCTTTCCCGAATTTTCTGCCCTGATGTCCTAAGAGCTCGGGTTGCTCCGCCAACCTCCGTCCTGCCGCCGCAGATAAAAGCGCCCTCGTGCCCTGTTCGCGGGCAAAGGAAGTTCCGCTGGGGGGACGCAAGACAATGAGAATCTAGGAATAGAAAAGAGGTTAGGGGGTTTGCGACCGGTTGCGCCGCTCTACTTTTCATGGTGACGTTCCTCGGATTTTCTCATTTGCTTGGTGGCGTCGCTTCAACTTTTGTCGCCGTGATTGCGCCCGCCCGTGTCAAATCCCCCAGCAGCCTGAGACGTACAATAGTTTTGAGGGCCCGCCTTTAAAAATGGCCTCCCTTCTGCACCTTGGCGGCTGACCCATTTGCAATTGCTACGGCATTTTCTCGGTGTTCTTTGACGGTGAACTTTGTGGGTTAGGGCCCTGTGCCTTTATCGGCCTTCGGCAAGTATTTATCGGCATGATAATAATGGCGGATAATCATATGATGTCAAAATGATCGAGGCGTTGAGGCTGTTCTGGCAGAAACCCACCGTGCGATGCTAGGTACAGTCCAAAGAATTATTCCCTAACACAACGGGGGGCAACTCCAGTCCTCAAGGGCCACCAACAGGCCAGGTTTTCAGGATATCCCTGTTTCAGCACGACTAAGCCACCTGTGCTGAAGCTGGGACTGAGCCACCTGTGCTTGGGCTGATTGAGCCTTCTTATCTGACGCTGGGGCTGATTGAGCCTCCTGCGCTGAAGCTGGGGCTGATTGAGCCCCCTGTGGTGTAGTTGCCCACCCCCTGCCCTAAAACATGCTTAACCCCTTTAATGCCAGAGAAGACTGATTTTTAATGCACTGCGGGCGGCCCTGGCACAGAAGGGGTTAACAAAAGAACCGGCGCGGTTGCAAATTCACAATATTTTTTGCGCATGGCGCGCTCTGCTCCTTTTGCTCTTTGACATCCCGCTGGAGGATCAGTAAAGCCTTGAATCAGCACGGCACGTGAAACACCCGCTCGCCTCACCCCTAAATACGCACGGGGAAAATACGAGGGAAAAGGTAGCCTCGTCCCTGGAGCGGGGTTCGGTGTGGTGTTGTATACCTAATTCTAGGCAATTAGCAGCATAATTCCTCCGTGACTTGTAATGCCATTAAAAAAAAAAGCCCTGCTTTGCGTTTACGGTTATAAGTGATTTTCGCCATCAAATAAACGAGCGGTTAATAGTGTTTTTATTTATCCAGATTATTTGACTATAAATGGATTTTATGGCTTGTAATTAGCGCAGGAGTGCGCATCTCTGCCCGTATGCTACGGACGGCCGTCCTGTGAGTTTATCGCCGCGTTTTCAGTGTTCCTCGCCGTGTATAGGTTTTCAGAAGCACCCTATCGGCTTAAGGTTATAATTATAGGTAAAGTTCATTAGTGTTCCTATGACGCTGGCCGGAAACTGAAATCGAATACGTAATTAGTACTTATATATGTGCATTAGTTAGTACAGGAACAATCTATGTTTTTGGTGCCCGAGGCACAGGGAGATAAAGTGACTTGTCGAAGGTCTCAAGGAACTGGCACCGGGAATTGAACCAGGCTCCCCTGCTTCAAACACAGTGCCAGTCAGTGTCTTTACTCACTGAGCCGCTCCTTCTCATACTAACACTCACCCCTACCCTGCCCCCTACCCTAAAAACACCCTGCCCCTTACCCTAACCTCTAAATGAAACCTTAAATGAAATGCCTTTTGGCGGAGTGGCTGCGGTGGAGGGTCCCTCTGCGGCCCTATGCCGGCGGAGACTTGGCCGCGGAGAGACGAATCCGTCCAAACACTGCTTGGCGCCACCCTCCCCCATATTTTGGCTACCCCGACACCCTCCCCACCCTCCCTCCACCAAATCGATGTTCTGCGTGTCTAGAATAAATGACGCCCAAATTGCGATGTTATTCTACTCCTCTCCGTATACCCACGTGCTGCGCACGGGGCGGGGCAGGACGGGCAGTGGGCACGTTGATGGTTAATTGGCCTCTTGCTCCCTGGGCAAAGCTTAATTCTGCTGCGGCACTCGCACTGCAGTCTCCGGGTTTGATTCCCCCTCCTCCCCCCTCCCCCCCCTTTCCCCCCCCTCCCCCGGCCCTGCGTCGGATTGAAGGTGTTTTTCTTCTCCTTCATCCAGGGAATTGTGCAAATACAGAGCAGCCGCGGGTAGCCACATTTCTCCATCCCAAAGCGGGTCCTGGGGCACTGCCTGCAGCAGTCCTGCTAAGCCGGTCTGGTGCCAGCGCCGGGCCTTCTGTAGGCTGCAGCACGCTGAGCCATGGCGAAGGGCACGTGTCCCGGCGCCGGGGCTTGTTTTCCCGTTTTCGGGAAGCATGGGAAGTGGAAGCCTCTTCTTAACCCTTTGCTGCCGGCATGCATTGCTTCGCAGTGCCCAACGTGTAGGATGTAATCTGCGCTGCGTGGCGAATCCATTACTGCGCAATGCCAGAATACTTCACCGCTCAGGCAAAACGGGGTTAAAGGTAAAAGTGGAAACCATTAACCTGACCTTTTCCAGTTCTAGATTGATCTATATTTCTTGCGTGTATAGATCTTTATATATATATAGTGTGCTCATATAGATAACTCTTTCTATCTTTGTGTGTATAGATCTCTCCATGTACTGTGTGTGCAGGTGCGCGTGTGTATAGATCTGTCTATGTGGGTATTTAGCTCTCTCTCGCTCTCTCTCTCTCTCGCTCTCTCTCACTCTCTCGCTTTCCATCTATGTATGTGTGTGTATAGATTTCTCTGTGTTCGTGCGTGTATAGATCTGTGTGTGTGTCTGTATAGATCTGTCTATGTGGGTATTTAGATCTCTCGCTCTCTCGCTCTCTCGCTCTCTCGCTCTCTCGCTCTCTCGCTTTCCATCTATGTATGTGTGTGTATAGATTTCTCTGTGTTCGTGTGTATATAGATCTGTGTGTGTCTGTATAGATCTGTCTATGTGGGTATTTAGATCTCTCGCTCTCTCTCGCTCTCTCTCGCTCTCTCTCGCTTTCCATCTATGTGTGTGTTTAGATCTCTGTGTGTGTGTGTGTGTGTGTGTGTGTGTGTGTATATATATATATCTCTATCTCCATGTACGTGTGTCTGTATAGATTTCTCTGTGTTCGTGCGTGTATAGATCTGTGTGTGTCTGTATAGATCTGTGTGTGTCTGTATAGATTTCTCTGTGTTCGTGCGTGTATAGATCTGTGTGTGTCTGTATAGATCTGTGTGTGTCTGTATAGATTTCTCTGTGTTCGTGCGTGTATAGATCTGTGTGTGTCTGTATAGATCTGTGTGTGTCTGTATAGATCTCTCTCCATGTACGTGCGTGTATAAATCTCTATATACTTGTGCGTGTTTACATTGTGGGGTGAACATTTTGGATGTTCGAAATGATCCGAGTTTTCCACCTGAGTGTAACACTGAGCGCGCAGCAGACCGTGCTGGAGGTAGAAGTAATGTCACACTTCTTTATTCTATATCGGGATATATGATGCTCTTTACTGGACCAACTAGACCAGGGGTGGGCAACCTATTTTTCAATATAGCCACAGGTGTGGCGAAATAGAAGTGAAAATAGCCACACCATATAAAAATTGAGGTATTATGTTGCACATGCGAAAATTTTAAACACACACTGTTTCCCAGGGCCGTTCTATAGTGTGTGCGCCGGAGCCTGTGCGAACGCGCACGCACGTGACGCATGCTTTTTTTGTGTATGCTATGAGCGAGTGAGGCACTGTGTGTGTGACTGTGTGTGTGTGTTATAAATACGTTTGAAATAAATAAAGAAATACTTTAATAAATTATTTATTAACATTGTACACACACACACACATTTCAGCGGCGGTAGCGAAATCTTTCTTTTCCTCATTCTCCCCCTTGTCAGCCGGTCCCACGCTCACTGCCGTGCGCGCGCGGCACCATTATAGAAAGGCTGACAAACCTCGGCCAACTATAACTGCCACGCGCGCACTCGGTGCAGCAAGCGCACACACTATAGAACGGCCCTCAGACCGCAACCCCCCCTCATCCTCTCATGCCACCACCACTACCCTCCTCATCATCTCCTCACCCCCCCCTCATCACATCTCATTTAACCCCCCCTCATCACCATCTCATTTATCCCCCCCTCATCACCATCTCATTTAACCACCCTCATCATCTCTCCCAGCACTCTTGATCTCCCCCCAGGACCCTTGATTCTCTTCCCAGCACCCTTTCTGCAGTCCCCCTCATCAAGCACCCGCACCCCCCACACCCAATGCCTACCAGATTGCGGCGCACCGCTGATGGAAGAAGCGGCGGCGGCAGTGGTGGCGGCCGGTGGCAGTGGTGGCGGGCTGGCATTTTTGGATGGCGGGCGGCGCGGATGGCAGGCGTGCAGCACATCACGCAGGAGCGAGCTGGGGGGGGGGGTGTGCGCATCAGCGCGTCATGCTGGAGCGAGCTCGAAGGGAATGGAGCACACGTTGAAGCAGGCGGGGGTGTGGGAAGGAAGGGAGCGTGTTACACAGCTGGAGCGTGCTCCTTCCCTACCAAGGAAGGGGAGAGGGGGGGGGGGGGTTGAGGGGGCCGTCACAGGCCGCAGAGAGAGTCAATGCAGCCCTGTTCGCCACACTTTCCCTGCCAATTCGCCACAAGTGGCGAATGGCGATAGGGTTGCCCACCCTGGAACTAGACCATGGGGTCTGCAACCTGCGGCTCTTTCCGCTCCTACTTGCGTCTCTCCGCTGGTTCCGACCCCCAGCTGCTGCCTCCCTCCCTCACTATCCTGCCGGCAAACCTGAGCTCGCCTGATCTGCAGAGGGGGCCTGATGGAAGGTGTCCGTGGAGGTGCCTGCCAAGGCAGCATGCTGTAGACCAGGGGAACTCAAACTTTTGAAGCTGCGCCCGCCCCCCTGTCTTCCCTTCCCCGGCTCTCTCGACCCACCTTGTAAGTCAAGTCACGTCACATGGCCCCGTGGCGGCATTTGACGCCGCGTTGCCATGGTGACACGTCACACAGCTGGCTGAATCCCGGTAAGTGGAGTGTTGCCGGGCACTCGCATAATTCCCCGGATTGCGTGAGGCCCCTGCAACCACCTGCGCCCCCCCAGCAAAATGTCCTGCCCCCCAGTTTGCGCACCCCTGCTGTAGACTGATAGAAAGGAGGTTCCCCTGACAGGCACCTCTGTGGGCACCATTCAGCAGGCAGCTCCCCTCTATCCAAGTTTCTGACAGGACCCCTCACTCCTCCAGGGCGCCCGGTACCTGTCATACTCAGATCCTCTCTTCCTATATCCCTGTCCCCTCTCTCCCTCCCTCTCACTCCTCTCTCTTCCCACCTCCCTCTCACTCCTCTCTCTTCCCACCTCCCTCTCTCTCTCTCCCTATCTCCCTCTCTCCCTCTCCTTCCCCCCGCTCTCCATCTCGTGTGTGTGTGTGTGTGTGTGTGTGTGTGTGTGTGTGTGTATCAGTACCGTGTTAGCCGAGCTTTAATAATCAAAAAAGAATAGACGATACCGTTCTGTATAGTCTATTCTTTTTTGATATATATATACAGCGGCGCTCCGTTATCCGGCGTTCCGCTTATACGGCGGCACCGAGAAGGGGGCCGCCATCTTGGATTTCCAGTCGCGCATGCGCACAACGGGCGAGTGCGCCCGGCACGCATACCATAGGTTGCACATGCACAGAACGGCAAAAAATGCCGGTTTGCGCATGCGCAGAAGTGAAAATCGCCGGATCCGCTTTCCGGCGATTTTCAGTATACGGCGGGCCTCTGGAACGGAGTCCGCCGTATACCAGGGGCCCTGCTGTGTGTGTATATGTGTATATGTATATATATATATACACACATATAATGGCCGCGCAGCGGCAAGTGACACCGCGTTGCCATGGTAATGGTACGCTTCAAGACGCCGCGCCACGTTGCGTGACTCGCGCCGTCCCATTGCCATGGTAATTTGCAGGGGAGAAGACGGAGATCCCTGCACCACGCCGTCAGAACCCCACCGCAGGTAAGAGTCGTGAGGAGGAGGGGGCGGGGGGGTGAGGGAGTTACAGGCATACCCCACATTAACGTACGCAATGGGACCGGAGCATGTATGTAAAGCGAAAATGTACTTAAAGTGAAGCACTCCCTTTTCCCCACTTATCGATGCATGTACCGTACTGCAATCGTCATATACGTGCATAACTGCTGTAAATAACGCATGTGTAACAGGCTCTATAGTCTCCCCGCTTGCGCACAGCGTCGGTACAGGTAGGGAGCTGATATTGCTGTTCAGGACGTGCTGATAGGCGCATGCGCGAGCTGCCGTTTGCCTATTGAGCGAGATGTACTTACTCGCGAGTGTACTTAAAGTGAGTGTACTTAAACCGGGGTATGCCTGTACTTTGTGGTGGGGCGGGGTGAGTTTTGCCCTAGTTTGTCAAGCCCTGTATCTATCTGTGTGTGTGTGTGTGTGTGTGTGTGTGTATATAATATTTATTTGTGTGTGGGGGTGGGGGGGTGTACTGTATGTGTTTTTTGGGGAGGGGGGTGTATGTATGTTTGTATAAAAAACCTAAAGGGGCTTATTGTGAGATGCATTTTATTCCCCCACATATTTTGGTGTATGTTAATGCTTACACATTATATACCTGTTGATGTGTACAGTACATGTATGTGTGTGTGGGGGTGAAATATTAATGCATGTGTTTTATGTGAATGCTTATAC
>NC_134501.1:25826672-25849172 GCF_040206685.1 Ascaphus truei | reverse complement strand
AGTCTCTAACTGAGCGAAACAACCAGCCAGCATTTACTTAGAGCAGAGTTGGCCAACTCCAGTCCTCAAGAGCTACTACTTGGTCAGGTTTTTAGGATATACCTGCTTCGGCACAGGTGACTCCGTCAAAGACTGAGCCACAGATGGAGCCACCTGTGCTGAAGCGGAGATCCTCAAAACATGACCAGTTGGTGGCTCTTGAGCACTGGAGTTGGCCAACCCTGACTTAAAGTGTCTCAAAGCTTGAGATGCAACCTCACCGAGTGAGGCAGCGGACGTCGGTTATAGCACGCGAGCAAGGCCGGTCTCAACTTATACCGAGTTAAAAGCATTTCTGCATCTTGTGGTTTTCTCTTTGGACTGCCCTAATTGTAGTAATATGGCCAGGACCGTCGCCCAGTGTAAAACGCACCATTGTCTTGGAACTCACCATAGGAAGTGTTGATCATTTCCTGTATCACATGTGTTCTAGGAAATCTCATCAAAGCTGTCCAAATATTTAGGTGTTAAAGAAAGGGATATCCTCTGTTTCATGTATGCGGTGTGTGTGTGTGTGTGTGTGTGTGTGAATCATTGCGTGTAGTTGCATATCCTCCCAAGACATTTCCTTTGTGCTATATACACATCCCTCCATGTATTCCATAGCCAGTCTTACTTCACGTTGGAATACCCTTGGTAATAAACCAACTTAAGTTGTGTTGTTTGTGCTTTTCACGTCATAGGGGTTCATGTAGCCAGCCCCAGGGTGGAGTTCAGGCATTCCATTTGTGATGGAGATAAAACCAAGAGAGGAACAATATGCCATTTCTTTTTGAGCGTCCCTGTGGCATTCCCGGAATATTGAAGAACGGCAATCTAGGGACCCTATGACATATAGGGTACGTCATGTTAGGGATGTTTGTTTTATAGGGGGAGATCCAGTTCACCGCCCCTTAAAGAGTGCTCCTTGTCACAGGAGACCAGGTTATTTACACCTTTTTACCAGGATCATTCATTGAGCAAAACAAGGTAATGAAATAAATTGTAATTTGATTGGCATAAATTCGCTTACGCACAATGATACACAAAATACAGGCAAAAAGACACACTTACTGTGTGACTGGGGGCAAAAACTAGACTTTCCTAGGTGCAGGGAACTCTATAGAAGAGTTTTACCCTGACCGGGACTTAGCTCGGAATCTCCTGGAACCCAAATCGGCATAAAATCCCGTACGCCCCCGCTACCTTCTCTTCTGAGAACTTGGACTTTCTTGATCGCAAGTTACCCCAAATCTCCTGGAACTCAAATCGGCATAAAATCCCAGCCGCGTCCGCTACGTTCGATTCTGCGAACTTGGGCGCAAAAGTTGGGACTTACTGTCCCGGCCAGCGTTATTCTAAAGCTTGCCGCGTGTAATGCGGGCTAACAGCGGGGTTTTCTCCGTTTGAAACGCAGTTTCCCGCGCGGCGGCCGCTTCAATAGATAAGCGCTAATGGCGCTTATTATTGAAAGCGCCCGAGGCGCGGGAAAACCGTCCGAAGATTGCTGCGCGCCGTCCGCAGCTATTTTGAACTCGCGGAGGCAGCCGTATTAGATTACAGCTGGCCGGGACAGTAGTCTGGCGGGCGCTTTTCAGGCTTGAAATCGCAGCCGGTTGCTCTGCTATTCGCGCAAGAGTAACTTTGAAAAGCCCGCCCGCGCTTTTACAACAGGGAACTCCGAATCTGATTGGCTCACAGATTCTTATAGTATTCTGAGTTTCATTCACAAAACTCAGCAACTAATCAACGCGTGGGAACTTTCCCAAGCAGCCAATCAGAGCCGAGCCGGCTAGAAAAGCCGGGTCAGCTGGAAATTCGAAATAGCCAGGAGACATGTGCAAGCCTGCCACCTCTCTCCCTGCCACCTCTCTCCCTGCCACCTCTCTCCCTGCCACCTCTCTCCCTGGCTATATCAATGCCACCCGCTGGTCAGGCTCCACCAGGTCCGGCAGAACAAGTGGCATCCCGGAGGACTGCCATTGATTTCCGGACCTGGTACTCCGCCTTTCCCCGCTGACCAAATGCTATTCTCACCTCTGCGGTCCAGCAGACTTTCCGGCGCCTATGGGTTAGCTCGGGCAGCCTGTTTTGACATCGGTTCTGAATGTTAAAGCACATGACATTAACGTATATTTTAATACATTGGGGTATGTTTTAGTACACTTCTGAGTCTCTGGGTATGAGGGACAGAAGAGGAAAAATGTTGTACTTTTTTATTTCTATCTGCCTTATTCCCCACACACTTTCCCTTGGACTGAATCTGGACTCTGAGTCCCCCCTCAACCTTATATAGGGTTGGGGCACCCACAAACCCTACACTGGTTCTGGTTCACCTGGGCACTGACTGGGGTACCCCCCTTAACCTAGGCTACAGGGATACATGTTCATCCCTGTACCTGATTCACCTTTCTGGGCTTTGCTGAAGCAGGGTACCCTAGTGATGTGTCGCTCTTGCGTTTTCAAGGGGAAGTTTTGCCGGGACAATGTACATGTATCTGAGAGTCAGGCATGATTCCCGGGTACATTTATAGGGGAACCGACAACACTGGACCCCAACCTCCTAGGCACATTCTGTCAACGGTTCCTCCGCAAAACCCCAGCAAAACCCCACCTGAAACTCATACAAATAGCAATCCCTGCTTGATTGCCTGCCCGGAAAGGGAAAACACACACAGAAATATTACAGCCAATACATTGAAAAATACAATGTTACTACTCTCTTGGAACCTTATGACCTTTATTTGAGAGCCTGGTTACCCCCTCCCGTCACACAGATCTTGACTCACTAAAGGTGCAGTCCCACTTAGAACCCAAAGTAAACAAATTAAGTGATAACCCTAGTCCAGGAGTGGCCATGTCCAGTCCTCAAGGGGCAACCAACAGGTCAGGTTTTATGGATATCCCTGCTTCAGCACTGGTGGTGCTGTCATTGAGTGAGACACAAATTAAGCCACTTGTGCTGAATCAGGGATATCGTTAAGAGGCCCTTGAGGTCTGGGCTTGACCACCCCTGCTCTAGGTAATTGATACCTTTGAATATTGAGCACATCTTTAAATCCATTGTAACATTTTTGGATTAATAAATGATAAAATACGCCCCAAATAAAATGATTGGATCCTCCATGTCTGCTGTTATTATATTGTTCGCCCCTAGTAAACGCCGGGGGAACTGCAGGTTTCCATGGAACACACCACTGTTTTAAGGCATTAATCATCTCCTTTTAACCTATTAAAAATACGGTTGTCGCTAGTTTAATTGGGTCCTGTGTGGATCTCGTATCTGCTGCAGGTTCTGCGACCTTTCAGAGAGGATTAGTGTTCAGCCGAAGTGAAAAGGCAACCACAACTTCACACACAATGCTCTAACTTCAGGCGGTAAGTCCACTTCCCTAAAGGAGGCCCTGGGACCAGCTCCCTCCCCTTCCCTTCTCCTGACGGGAGCGTCGGTTTAATACCAGTAAACTTGGCGTTACGAGGAGCCAGACCCCCGAGCCCGTCCAACGTCAACATTCATGTGAGCGGTTGCTTTTTCTGTCTGGGCTACGAGAGATGTGATTCAATATTTCTCCGCGGTGCTTTCTCCCCCTTTGTGTACTCGGCCAAGGTCAAGTCGGACCACTTCCCGCAGGGGTGAAAAATCCCCGTGCCTAGGATGGCAGAGACAGCCGAGCTCATTAACTAGCGGAGGCTTCGGGGGCCTGGAAACCCTAATATGCGAAGCTTTGAATCATGGGGTCACTAATACTCTGACACCGTGCATTGTGTGAGAGGGATTAGCTTCTCCGGCGGTAACCCTGTGCACATCGAAGACGTCACCAAGGTCAGTCCATCAACTGAATTATACCGTCATCCTTATGGAACAAAATGCTGTTGCTGCCCCGATCACCGCATTGTGAATTCCTTTCTTATTTTGGACGAATGGTGATGGTAAAATGTTCTTGATGCTGCAAATATGGGTTTCTGAAAACTGCTTTGTAACGCGTCCCTGATTGCTGACACTTCTAATTATTTTGTGTTATGTTCACTTAAGTGACCCCCCCCCCACCTAACTAGGCCCCGTTATTTTTACAGGGTTGGTACTGGGGGTCTTCCCGATATGAACGGCACTATTTTGAGCTCCGGGAACCCCCTGATTTCCGAGATACTGGTGAAGTTACCGTGATGACTTCCTGTTTTTTAAAGGGGATTTAAATGGCCGTCCAATAGGAAGCCTCGGCCAATGATGTTGCAGCTTCATGCTGGCCTGAGATTTGACAGGCATGTGGTTTTCCCCTAAGGGAAATGTAACACTTTAGGTGTCCCAAGATGTAGTCAACACGTCATGTGGTCTGGGACGCCATTTGGTTGCGTGATGGTAGCAACTATCGTGGCCGGGGACGGCTGTTTTTGTTTTCTTTCCCTGGTTCGATCGCGCCCTGTGAGGAAACGGCAGAGGAGGACTCTTCCGTTTCCTGGAGACTGGTCACCGCCGGCACGTGACCTCACAGTGCTGGAGGGGCCGTGGTACTCTGGTACCGCGACCCCGCCAGCACTCAAAGGGTTAAACCAAGTCATTTCACAGGCGAGTGTCTAGAGCTGAAATGTTTATACCCCGTCATATCGCAGGGCCCTAATAATGTTCCTTACCACCACCAGTAGCTTAAACACGTTACTCGTCTGCCGCGGCCCTCCTCCCGTGCCACAACAGAACCGCGTCGGACGCATACCTGTCACTCAGATTTACGGATCTCCCGCCATCTTTCCACCAACCTCTGTCTCGCACCGAACGAGCGCCCCTTGTTTTATTGTGTTTTCTGTCGGTCCAGCTGAGCGAGGGAAAGCGGCGACAAGGTCACGACAAAGAAGGTTCACGAACGGAGGCGTTTAACATCACGTGGGCTGACGTTTCGCTCCAAACACAGACCCTCGTCAGGATACCACAGGGGTGCAGTGCAATCATCAAAGTATTCACTGCACCTGGTGATGTCAGTACGTCCAGTCTGCCGGGATATACAAACTATTGCACTGCACCCCTGTGGTGTCCTGACAAGGGTCCGTGTTTGGACGTCTCGGTCCACAAATAAAAGTTTAATATTTTTGCAAAGACCTATAGAGCGTTTGACTGGGGCAGGGTTACTTTCTTATGATGCGAGTGCTCCTAACACCCTCTCTTCCTACATGTACAAACATATACATATATATTCACTTTTTTTTTTAAAGGATAATTTCTCCGAAAATCAGCGTATACTGGAGTATTTCACAGACGCCTGCCATTGTGACGCAAGTATTTTTTTAATGTAAAATATACATGTATTTGATCAATTTGGTGCAGCCTAAAATGTATTATTATTATTATTTGTACAATGCTAACGTTTTCTTTGGCATTAATCTGCCCGCCCTATAACGAAGGAATATGAGAACCTAGTGTATTAATTGGTGCATTAATTGGTGCTTTGTAATATAGGGAAGTGTTGGCAAATTTCCTTAAATTGAGGACCTCTCAATTATTCAGTAATTACTTGGTACTCTAATCTTCATCACTCATTCGTTGACCTTTAATCTGCAGTACTGAGCCTTTAGCGGCCCAGCCTGCCTGGGTCTGTATTTTAGGCTTGGCCCTGTGTGGCCTGCCCGGGTCTGTATTTTAGGCTTGGCCCTGTGCTGCCCGGGTCTGTATTTTAGGCTTGGCCCGGCCTGCCTGGGTCTGTATTTTAGGCTTGGCCTGGCATGCCTGGGTCTGTATTTTAGGCTTGGCCTGGCATGCCTGGGTCTGTATTTTAGGCTTGGCCCGGCATGCCCGGGTCTGTATTTTAGGCTTGGCCCTGTGCTGCCTGGGTCTGTATTTTAGGCTTGGCCCGGCCGGCCTGGGTCTGTATTTTAGGCTTGGCCCTGTGCTGCCTGGGTCTGTATTATAGGCTTGGCCCGGCATGCCTGGGTCTGTATTTTAGGCTTGGCCCGGCATGCCTGGGTCTGTATTTTAGGCTTGGCCCTGTGCTGCCTGGGTCTGTATTATAGGTTTGGCCCTGTGCTGCCTGGGTCTGTATTTTAGGCTTGGCCCGGCATGCCTGGGTCTGTATTATAGGCTTGGCCCTGTGCTGCCTGGGTCTGTATTATAGGTTTGGCCCTGTGCTGCCTGGGTCTGTATTTTAGGCTTGGCCCTGTGCTGCCTGGGTCTGTATTTTAGGCTTGGCCCTGTGCTGCCCGGGTCTGTATTTTAGGCTTCGCCCTGTGCTGCCTGGGTCTGTATTTTAGGCTTGGCCCTGTGCTGCCTGGGTCTGTATTATAGGCTTGGCCCGGCCTGCCCGGGTCTGTATTTTAGGCTTGGCCCGGCCTGCCCGGGTCTGTATTTTAGGCTTGGCCCGGCCTGCCCGGGTCTGTATTTTAGGCTTGGCCCGGCCTGCCCGGGTCTGTATTTTAGGCTTGGCCCGGCCTGCCCGGGTCTGTATTTTAGGCTTGGCCCGGCCTGCCCGGGTCTGTATTTTAGGCTTGGCCCTGTGCTGCCCGGGTCTGTATTTTAGGCTTGGCCCTGTGCTGCCTGGGTCTGTATTTTAGGCTTGGCCCTGTGCTGCCTGGGTCTGTATTATAGGCTTGGCCCGGCATGCCCGGGTCTGTATTTTAGGCTTGGCCCGGCCTGCCCGGGTCTGTATTTTAGGCTTGGCCCGGCCTGCCCGGGTCTGTATTTTAGGCTTGGCCCGGCCTGCCCGGGTCTGTATTTTAGGCTTGGCCCGGCATGCCCGGGTCTGTATTTTAGGCTTGGCCCTGTGCTGCCCGGGTCTGTATTTTAGGCTTGGCCCTGTGCTGCCTGGGTCTGTATTTTAGGCTTGGCCCTGTGCTGCCTGGGTCTGTATTTTAGGCTTGGCCCTGTGCTGCCCGGGTCTGTATTTTAGGCTTGGCCCTGTGCTGCCTGGGTCTGTATTTTAGGCTTGGCCCTGTGCTGCCCGGGTCTGTATTTTAGGCTTGGCCCTGTGCTGCCTGGGTCTGTATTTTAGGCTTGGCCCTGTGCTGCCTGGGTCTGTATTATAGGCTTGGCCCGGCCTGCCCGGGTCTGTATTTTAGGCTTGGCCCGGCCTGCCCGGGTCTGTATTTTAGGCTTGGCCCGGCCTGCCCGGGTCTGTATTTTAGGCTTGGCCCGGCCTGCCCGGGTCTGTATTTTAGGCTTGGCCCTGTGCTGCCCGGGTCTGTATTTTAGGCTTGGCCCTGTGCTGCCTGGGTCTGTATTTTAGGCTTGGCCCTGTGCTGCCTGGGTCTGTATTATAGGCTTGGCCCGGCATGCCCGGGTCTGTATTTTAGGCTTGGCCCGGCCTGCCCGGGTCTGTATTTTAGGCTTGGCCCGGCCTGCCCGGGTCTGTATTTTAGGCTTGGCCCGGCCTGCCCGGGTCTGTATTTTAGGCTTGGCCCGGCCTGCCCGGGTCTGTATTTTAGGCTTGGCCCGGCCTGCCCGGGTCTGTATTTTAGGCTTGGCCCTGTGCTGCCTGGGTCTGTATTTTAGGCTTGGCCCTGTGCTGCCTGGGTCTGTATTATAGGCTTGGCCCTGTGCTGCCTGGGTCTGTATTTTAGGCTTGGCCCGGCATGCCCGGGTCTGTATTTTAGGCTTGGCCCGGCCTGCCCGGGTCTGTATTTTAGGCTTGGCCCTGTGCTGCCTGGGTCTGTATTTTAGGCTTGGCCCTGTGCTGCCTGGGTCTGTATTATAGGCTTGGCCCTGTGCTGCCTGGGTCTGTATTTTAGGCTTGGCCCTGTGTGGCCTGGGTCTGTATTTTAGGCTTGGCCCGGCCTGCCTGGGTCTGTATTTTAGGCTTGGCCCTGTGTGGCCTGGGTCTGTATTTTAGGCTTGGCCCTGTGCTGCCTGGGTCTGTATTTTAGGCTTGGCCCGGCATGCATGGGTCTGTATTTTAGGCTTGGCCCGGCATGCCTGGGTCTGTATTTTAGGCTTGGCCCTGTGCTGCCTGGGCCTGTATTTTAGGCTTGGCCCGGCATGCCTGCGTCTGTATTTTAGGCTTGGCCCGGCCGGCCTGGGTCTGTATTTTAGGCTTGGCCCGGCATGCCTGGGTCTGTATTTTAGGCTTGGCCCGGCATGCCTGGGTCTGTATTTTATGCTTGGCCCGGCCTGCCTGGGTCTGTATTTTAGGCTTGGCCCTGTGCTGCCTGGGTCTGTATTTTAGGCTTGGCCCTGTGCTGCCTGGGTCTGTATTATAGGCTTGGCCCGGCATGCCTGGGTCTGTATTTTAGGCTTGGCCCGGCATGCCTGGGTCTGTATTTTAGGCTTGGCCCTGTGCTGCCTGGGTCTGTATTATAGGCTTGGCCCTGTGCTGCCTGGGTCTGTATTATAGGTTTGGCCCTGTGCTGCCTGGGTCTGTATTATAGGTTTGGCCCTGTGCTGCCTGGGTCTGTATTTTAGGCTTGGCCCTGTGCTGCCTGGGTCTGTATTTTAGGCATGGCCCTGTGCTGCCTGGGTCTGTATTTTAGGCTTGGCCCTGTGCTGCCTGGGTCTGTATTTTAGGCTTGGCCCGGCCGGCCTGGGTCTGTATTTTAGGCTTGGCCCGGCCTGCCTGGGTCTGTATTTTAGGCTTGGCCCGGCCTGCCTGGGTCTGTATTTTAGGCTTGGCCCGGCATGCCTGGGTCTGTATTTTAGGTTTGGCCCGGCCGGCCTGGGTCTGTATTTTAGGCTTGGCCCTGTGCTGCCTGGGTCTGTATTATAGGCTTGGCCCTGTGCTGCCTGGGTCTGTATTTTAGGCTTGGCCCGGCATGCCTGGGTCTGTATTTTAGGCTTGGCGCGGCCCGGCCGGCCTGGGTCTGTATTTTAGGCTTGGCCCGGCCTGCCTGGGTCTGTATTTTAGGCTTGGCCTGGCCTTCCTGGGTCTGTATTTTAGGCTTGGCCCTGTGCTGCCTGGGTCTGTATTTTAGGCTTGGCCCTGTGCTGCCTGGGTCTGTATTTTAGGCTTGGCCCTGTGCTGCCTGGGTCTGTATTTTAGGCTTGGTCCTGTGCTGCCTGGGTCTGTATTTTAGGCTTGGCCTGGCCTGCCTGGGTCTGTATTTTAGGCTTGGCCCTGTGCTGCCTGGGTCTGTATTTTAGGCTTGGCCCTGTGCTGCCTGGGTCTGTATTTTAGGCTTGGCCCGGCCTGCCTGGGTCTGTATTTTAGGCTTGGCTTGGCCTGCCTGGGTCTGTATTTTAGGCTTGGCCCTGTGCCCTTGTGGCGGGTTGGGGTGCCTTTTATTGGACCAGCATATTCTCAGGCCAAGTTTGTTGACAACCGGACGTCTTTTTGTTTTGTGCCATGGCCGTCTTCTCTTTGCCGAGGAAGCGTTCGGCTCTTTTCAAATGAATGGAGCCCAAACTTTTCCAGGCAGGTGGAGGTGTGCTTCACAACTTGTTAAACCTACATCATTAACCCTGAAACGCTTCAATATTCCTCTTAAACTCCATGACCACCCTTTTTTACACACATTGGTCACCCTGCTAGACTTAAAGCAGCTCAGTGAGTAAAGACACTGACTGAGTTTGAAGCAGGGGAACCTGGTTCAATTCCCGGTGTCGGCTCCTTGTGACCTTGGGCAAGTCACTTTATCTCCCTGTGCCTCAGGCACCAAAAACATAGATTGTAAGCTCCACGGGGCAGGGACCTGTGCCTGCAAAATGTCTCTGTAAAGTGCTACGTAAGACTAGCAGCGCTATACAAGAACAAGCAATTATTATTATTGAGTAGTATCCCTCTAGAAGATACCAGATCATGTTTTGCCCCTATTAGCTGGTCCGAAAACATCAGGGCACCAAAATGAAATGGTTGACTCTATGGGACAGATAATCCTATGTACAGGGTTGGCGCCATGTAAGGACCTCACTCTCCCAGAGGTCGGCAGGCTTCCCCCTCAGCGTGCCACGCGTGGGCTTCCCTCTCAGCATGCCACGCGTGGGCTTCCCTCTCAGCGTGCCACGCGTGGGCTTCCCTCTCAGCGTGCCACGCGTGGGCTTCCCTCTCAGCGTGCCACGCGTGGGCTTCCCTCTCAGCGTGCCACGCGTGGGCTTCCCCCTCAGCGTGCCACGCGTGGGCTTCCCCCTCAGCGTGCCACGCGTGGGCTTCCCCCTCAGCGTGCCACGTGTGGGCTTCCCCCTCGGCGTGCCACGCGTGGGCTTCCCTCTCAGCGTGCCACGCGTGGGCTTCCCTCTCAGCGTGCCACGCGTGGGCTTCCCTCTCAGCGTGCCACGCGTGGGCTTCCCTCTCAGCATGCCATACCTTGTATATGTTCCATGCACCATGCAACTTGCTGGTTAGTATTTCACGGCGCGGCTAGCAGCAGAAGTTTTAGTGCTTCCGAAGGCATTGGCAGTACAGTAACGTAGACGGGCGAATGATCATTAATGCAGTGTTCGCTAATGCTATTTTGATGATATTTAATGATGCTTCGCGCTTGTTTTCTTGGGGGGCGAGAGGGGAGGGGGGGGGATATCTTTATTTCCTCCAGTGATCTTAAGCAAAATGTAATCCTTCGGAAATATAATTTCCTGATTATATTATATGGGTTTCCACACCTTCTAATTACTTGAGTCATCTTCTGTATATTCCATTTTAACATCTGTGCGTTCGCTTCAATATTTTAACAATTACGCTGCAGTCTCCTGGGGATTGCGCTGCTTGTTGAGGCATGAAACAAACAAGAAACAGGACTGGGGGAGAGTTGGCAGAAAGGTGATTTGCTGGTAGCATTTCTCAGTGTAACAGATTAAATAGAGCAGGTGTGTCCAACTCCAGTCCTCAAGGGTCACCAACAGGCCAGGTTTTCAGGATATCTGTGCTTCAGCACAGGTGGCTCAATCAGTCCCAGCTTCAGCACAGGTGTCTCAATTAGTCCCAGCTTCAGCACAAGTGGCTCAATCAGAGGCTCAGTCTTCGACTGAGCCTCTGATTGAGCCACTTGTGCTGAAGCAGGGATATCCTGAAAATCTGACCTGTTGGTGGCCCTTGCGGACAGGAGTTGGCCATCCCTGAAATAGACCATTAAAGGGTACAGTACTACAGCCAAATGGTGCAGGTGCTTCCAGCACTTAAGGGCTTCATTGGCGATTCGTCCCCGGAGAATAAAACCAGTGTTATGGGGTTGTGAGTGAATCTGGGTGTATGTAATTGGGGCAAAGCTTGCTTAATTACATAGTAAACATGACCTTTTATATGAATGCCACCACAATTATCTTTGGTAAAGCCGCGTTCATCCAAGGTACTTGCAAATGTGTGTGTAATTAGAACAAAAGTCAAGGGAACGACCGAGTTCAAAGGTCCAGGACTCTGATTTGGGGGTTCCCCTGTCCCGTCCTGGATCAGTGGTCTTCCCCCTTTTGATGTCGCTGTTTAGAACGTTCTGTTATTGTGGTATAAGTAGACATTGTTCCTGTTACACAGGATTGCTTACACTCAAGTATTTGCTCAAAGGTAAATCTCTATGTAAACTTGCCGGCCTCAGTCCCAATTCAAGGGGTCGGTGCCTTTTAGGAGCTAAGTGTACTTAATGGCAACGACATTTTTAAGGGTTTGTTTTTTTTTAACTGGCTTTTGGTACTGAACATTTAAGAGGCCTAAATAATTTTACGTTTCCTTTTTACATTCGTTTGTTTTATATCCTAAAAAGCCCTAAGCCTTTTTATACTGTGCTCCCCCTACTAGACAATATTTGTCCCCCGAACCCCTAGTGAATAAATCTTATTGCCGACTCCTCAGACTGTGACCGATCCCAGGCAGTATAGTGTCCTGAGCTCGCGGGGGACACACACGCTTAATAATCCCCCACACTGCCCCTCAGTGTGTGCAGGCAGCATGGGGGGGTACAGCTGTCACTCACTGCGGGAGCTTCCAAAGTCACGTCCCACAATGCCTTGGGTGCAAAGCATTGTGGGGAGCAACTTTGGAAGCTCCTGCTGTAAGTGACAGTGATACCCCCCCCCCCCCACGCTGAGGTGCAGTTTGGGGCCTTACTAACTGCGCAGTCCCCACACGGGCTCAGGACCCCGCTATCCTGCCTGGGAACCGCCTGCACTGATTTATTTTGTCCGAGACCCCTCACAAAGCTCTACTGGCTCCCGGACCTCCTGTTGGCAATCACTGTGCTAGTCATACACTTCAGAGTAATGTTCTGTATGGGAGGATTATCGATGATATTGAGAGCCTGATCACCAGGTGCTTTGCATTTACAGAAGCCTCAGGTTCTCTATCCTATGTACAACGCTGCATACATGGTCAGCAATCCGTTAGAGACCATAGGAACGCTCTTGCTGCGGAAAGACTAGCGGCGTTTCGGTTATCGCGATCTCGGGATCCCTCTGGGAGAAGTGCCACATGTTCTCCGCCAGCCCCCAGTGACGCGAACAGATGATCCCCCCCTACCCCTCCAAACAGACAGCATGACGTCCCCTGCACATCAGAAGTGCCCCTGGCATGCCGGATCTTGTGATGCTCTGGGTATGTGATATGGGCAACCTAAGGGTTAAAGGCGAGTGTTCTTGTTCCTCGGGCACACAGGAGACCTTGCCCAAGGTCGTGGATCGCTAGGTCTCACAATGAGGCCTCCTCCCAGTGTACTCCTACTGAAATATCTGTAACAGGATAGAGTTCCCCCCCAGGGGGGCGCATGTGCTCTCTTTATTTTTTTTATTAAGGAGGGACCAGCTCTCTTTTCCCAAAACGGCTCATAATTCCTCAGCATTTGGCAAACCCTGAAGGTTTAACTGAGGCGATCCCTGATTTGCGTGTTCCCAGCCCGGAGACTTCATGGTCTCCCTGAGAGAGGGACGGGTGGGGGTTTTCGTGCAAGCCTGGAGGTCAGCGGTGGGGCACTGTCTGAACCTCTTTCCCAGCAGGGGTGGGTGATCCCATGCCGCGTTAACCCCTTCGCCGCCTGCTTCTGCAATGCGTTGGGGGCCCCTCTGGCAGCGAGGGGTAGGGTCCTGCTGCTTTTATCCCAGTTAACTTCAGAAGATAAATACTGCGGCGGAGGAAGAGGACGGATACAGACTCTTTGTGGCCGACCTGGAGTGCTATAGAATGTATTTTACATTCAGAGACAAGTGACTCTCCAAGCAATGCATCAGTGCAGCCGTCTCTAAATCCTGGTGGCAGATTCTTGTGGCCACGTAAGTCTCCCAATCTCCCGGTGTCTCCGGCACCAAAATCTCAGGTTGTGCACTCCTTCGGGGCAGACGCTCTGCTTGTGACCTCGACTGTATAGTAGTTCTGCATACTCTCCGCTGTATTGTAATTGTAAAGTGCTGTGAGTCCGATTAGGAGAAAAAACACTATTAAATAGTTATTATTTTACTAATGCTTCAACACACTGGTTAAGAACTAAGACCAGAAAATGTGTGTGTGTGTGTGTTCATGTACACTAAGGTCAGTAAAAGTTAGGCACTCCTATTACACACCGTACCAAGGCGTCACGGAAGGGAGACTATGAATAGCGTAAGAGCAAAACAGGTCCAGCCACGGACTCTCTCAATAAGTGGGATTTATTTAGGCGGTGATCGACGTTTCGCTCCCCGTTGGGACCTTTCGTCAAGATAACTGTATATCTAGATCCTAAATTACCCAAACCAAGGCATTGAGTAATGATAATACGGCACACGGTAATGAAGTGAAGAAAAAGAGTCTAAGTCCAACAAAAACACCAACGTTTGCCATGTTCTGCCCTTCCCCACGTACGTTTCAGCCATTCCTCAGGGTAAATAGTGGTGTGTGTAATATATAAATGTATCTATAGAAATCTGCTGCTGGAAGTTGCCCCCCATGAAACGTCACAAAGTGAACACCTCAGTTCTGGGTAGGGAAGTCCTGCTGAAAGAGAGAAATCGGAGCCACAGATTTTATTTTTAAGGGCAAATAGCGCTTGTGTCATACAGAATACAATCCAAACGCACGAGAATGCGACTTGCTTCCTGTAGGCGGCCGCGCGTATATGAGACCTGCCGGCTCTGTCTGTGTTATCAACCATTGGGACGCTGAGGAGCAATTTCCTCCAAGGTGTCAGCCAAGCCAGCCACACACAGCTGCTTAACCAATGTCCTAATGAGCAACCCGTCCTGTATGCTGGGCCCATTTCCTCTTTGATGGCTGAAGAATGCTTCTTTGTGAGTTTCCTCCAGTTCCAGTTGACTCATTGGGTTGAACGGACCAACTTTCATTCCTAGCCAAATTTCCCCTTTAATTAGGTGCCCATACTTCTATTATTTGAAGGAGTCGAGAAAATGGTTGGGGGGGGGGGGGGTGTATTTGAAAACAAGAAATAATGCTCAATATATACAGTGTGTATTTGTCTAGGTAGAAACAGAAGAAACCCCAGAATACCTATTACATAATACTGAGTTATAAAGCAGTGTCACGGTTGACCAGGTCTTTTAACACATTTATATTTAAGGGGTCAGTCAATAGGCAAAACATGGCAGAGAAATAAAATAAGGTTTATTTGGAGAAGACCCTCGGAAACACACAGAAATACAAAATACACAAATATACGCACTTACTGGGGTCTGGGGAATGAGATCTACCTTTCCTAGGTGCAGGGCTCCCGCTTGCATGGGCTTACCCCGAACAGAACTTTGTTCTGTATGTCCAGGACCGAAATCCATCTGAAAATCCTGACCGGCACCTAGACCTGAATCCCCTGGAACCGATTCCAGCAGAAAATCCTGACCGCGACCGCTAGTTCGATTTTGAGAACTTGGCCGCAAAAGACGGGACTCGGTCTCTGCGAGGCAGACTTTTCAGGTTTCAAAGCGGAGCCGGTCGCTCTGTTATTTCGAACAGAGCAATGTTGAAAAGCCCGCCGTAGCTTCGACTCCCGATTGGTTGCGCTACTCTCTCGTGGTCAGCACCTTTACATACTCTCCTCTGGGCTATCCCCAGAACGGAGGGGGGAAGGAGCAGCCAATCATAGAAGGGTAATCCCTCCCCGCCAGCCAGTAGAAAGAGGCGCTCGACCCTCGGCTGAGGTCAGGGGAGTAGGCGTGCCACAGAGGCTCGAAAGCCGCGTGAGCGGGAAATATGATTTTAGGCAAGAGGATTAGACTATATGGCTGCATCCTCTCTGGCTAAGGCTGCGCTTATAGTGCCGGCGAAAGCGACGTCGCTCGAAAACAAATGTATTGAAGCCGTTGTGTGCGCTTATAGTAGGAGCGGCACGACGGATTGGTCGCGATTGCTGGAAGTCACTTGAGTTTTCTAGCGATCGCAGCATGACGTCGCGTCGCTTTCGCCCGCTCTAATAGCGCAGCCAAACTCATTGCCTCCTGCAGGGCCGACTTCACCAGGTCTGGCACTGACAAAAGGGGTTCCCTTTGTAATCCGGACCTGGCCATTCGTCACAAGCAGATATGGCCATTTTGAATAGTTCCTGCTATAAATGTTATTACTGTATTACTCAACATAGACAGAATGTGACTGGACAACGTCACAATGAAGTGTGCGATTAGGATGAGTAAGAGAAGACCATTTGTACAAAAATAAGAGAATGTTTGAGGTGGGTAACGGCTCATAATCCCTTATTACAATGTATAAGAGGTTGGCAGGTCCCTGTTCTAACTCGACAAAGAGTTGACAAAGGCAGACGGCACAAGAGCCGAAACTAATTGTGTGTCGCGGTAAGGCTGGAAATCCGTGGGGAACCCTTTGCTTGCTCATATAGAGCAGGTCTCGGTGTGTATAGTCCTGGGTCAGTGTAGGTGAACGGGTCACGTTTGCCCTCAGGATACCAGCTGGGGTAATGTGATGAGGAGATGTGTATTTTGGGTCAAATTCTGTGGATCTTCTCTTTCACGAATGTATAGTTGGATAACACAGGAGGTCAGCTCCTTGCAGAGAAATGATTCCAATCTTACTTTGTGTTTTTCTTGAATTTCTCTCTCTTCCTACAATTTGTGCTAAATGTTTAGAGGTACTGAAGTGCTCAAGCTCCCGTCGCGGAGCAGATCTAGTATCATCGTTTTATCTCTACCCATTGAAAAATGACAATAATTCCTATTTCTTACATTTTGGGGGTAAAAGACCAAAAGGAATCAGGTCGTAAAATAATAATATTTTAAATGGAATTTTAGGTGGGATTGCGGCTTTGAACCCGCTTTCCTGCCTGAAGACATGAGAAGTTACGTAACATTATGATTGGGGCTATACAGTAGGTTCTGTATATGAATGTGCAATAATGGACTATTATCAGTGCAGTGAGACGCAGGCCAGGAGTATCACCTCAATCATGTTTACTCTCATACACCTCAGGGATTCACTGTTGGAAATTAGAATTTTCCATCAAAATGTTACTCTTTTAATATACAATATCCTCACAGTATCTGTCACCTGGGAATGTGAGGGAATACACAAAGTATGAGGGAGATGGGGGGATGTGAGGGAATGCACATTGTATGAGGAAGATGGGGGGATGTGAGGGAATGCACATTGTATGAGGAAGATGGGGGGATGTGAGGGAATGGACAAAGTATGGGGAGGGGATGTGAGGGAATGGACAAAGTATGAGGAAGATGGGGGAGATGTGAGGGAATGGACAAAGTATGAGGAAGATGGGGGAGATGTGAGGGAATGGACAAAGTATGAGAAAGATGGGGGGGGGGATGTGAGGGAATGGACAAAGTATGAGGAAGATGGGGGGGATGTGAGGGAATGCACATAGTATGAGGAAGATGGGGGAGATGTGAGGGAATGGACAAAGTATGAGAAATATGGGGGGGGGGATGTGAGGGAATGCACATAGTATGAGGAAGATGGGGGAGATGTGAGGGAATGCACATAGTATGAGGAAGATGGGGGGGGGGTGTGAGGGAATGCACATAGTATGAGGAAGATGGGGGAGATGTGAGGGAATGCACATAGTATGAGGAAGATGGGGGAGATGTGAGGGAATGCACATAGTATGAGGAAGATGGGGGGGGGGATGTGAGGGAATGCACATAGTATGAGGAAGATGGGGGAGATGTGAGGGAATGCACATAGTATGAGGAAGATGGGGGGGGGGGGATGTGAGGGAATGCACATAGTATGAGGAAGATGGGGGGATGTGAGGGAATTCACTGAATTGGGTCTTGCTGGGCTGTTGGTCTCACCACAGCCTGTGATCGACATTTATACACCATTATTCTTCCTGACACACCTGCCTGCAAGATGACGTAGGGAAGTGGAGTTGCGGGACGGGCTTAATATTACTGCTTATTTGCAAAGCGTTGAGATGAATAGAGTAGTTACCCGTGTATTTGGATTTTTTTTACACGGGTGGAAATTGGAAAGTCCCCTCGTTTAAAAAAATAAAATAAAAAATCCTGCTCAGGGGACCCCCAGTTTCCCGAGATACTTTCCGTTGAAGGTGTCGCTGTTAGCATCCCATCCAGGGGATACAAAATGGCGGTCTAAATCTCCCTGTGCCACACGGACAACGGGAAGCGACTTCCTAGTGGCCTGCATGACACCAGAGATTTAAAGTCTGGGCTCTGACCTGACCGGTAAGTATCTCCGGAGCCTTGCGGCTGCTGGAATGACGCCATGACGAACTTGAACACCGGGCCCGGATGTATCTTCCGGTAGTAAAATACATGGGAAATAAGTCGTATGATTACATTTGTCTTTATAAAAGCAACGCGCTGCAGCCCCCTCTTTCAGCAAAAGGGGCTATTTCTCGTGTCCCACACAGTCATTCAAAGCCTGTTGCAGGATCCCTGAAGAAGTAGTAATACGAAACGCGTAGGATGTGTGTTTTGGTACATTGATACATGGACTTTTTCTGAGCTTGCATGCCAATTATTGTCAGCGTTCGTACAGTCCGTGATTTACTGTCTGGCAGTCACTTTCATATGACGTGGGTCTAAGTGACGTTTATTGGGTGTTTGTGTGAGACGTGCAGCCGGGACGTGCTTCTGATACACCGGCAGTGCAGGACGGGGGTGATCCCTTCTCTTGTTGCTCAGTCAGGCGACCGTGCAGAGTGCACAGCCGGGTCCTGCGCGCTAGCGGTGCGGGAGAGGAGTAACCCCCTTCACTCGTTGCTCATTGACGAGTGGGCACTCTGTCGGAGAGGTAGCCGAGACATCGTGTACTCCACGGGCACCAGAGCGTGGCTATTTTGGACTATCGTGAAGCTGTTGGGAGGAACCCCGCATCCGCCGAACCTTATCCTTCACCGGGTGGTGTCAGATTATATTATCCATCGGAGGAGAACCCCGCTGACGCGGACTGCAGTTGGTAACGTGCCGAAATTCATATATTGCCCGATTTATCAGTGTTGATGTATGTGCGTTTTTTACCACATTCACTTTTTCTCAATATAATTGATCATACTACACTATGAGTTGTGGGCTGTTTGTTCCTTTTTTCTTTTATTGGTTCCACTTACCCAGGGATATTTCGATGCCGTGTAACCGGCACCGCTGCCTTGGGCCAACTAGAAATATGGCTCCTGTTCAACAACCCAACTTTTACTTCCGTCCTCACAATTGTTACAGAAGCAGATCACTGTTTCCTCGTGGCGTTGCCCTCCTGCACAAGTCGGGGGCAGAGTTGAAATATAGGGATCACCCCCAAAATACCCACTGTGCTGGGAAATTGGCAGAATGATTATTGATTCACCGAGCACGACCAAACATCACCGCATGAATTAGCAAGCAGCTGTTTCTAATTTGAGTTTAGAACTGTACACAGAGGAACTTGTTTTAGTGAGCGCGGCTTTCATTTATAATGAATTTTAATCACCGCTACAGGTGAGAAAAATGTAGAAACAAGCTTGTATCTTGTGGAAGAAACAAAGGCGAGCCAGATGCTAACAGATTTACAGTCTGTGATAAAAGGGATGTTTTGGTACACTTTACATGTCATTACACTGCAGCTGTTTCCCCGGCCCGTGAAACCAAGCAGAATTTAGGGTCTGCTGCGTCTTTTCCCGAAGGGAATAAAGGAAAACAGTGATCCAACCCTGAAAGCATTTATAGCGTGTTTCGGAGCCCGGCATAAAAACCTCTGTGCCCGTTCCCTGTAAGCCGCTTCAGCGGAGCCGCGATACGTAGTGCTTAGCTGGGAGGAGACGCAAGCTCGTCAACGCCGTTTGTGTTCGTTACCAATATCCTCACTGCCATAGAGGCTTGGGATACTGCTAAGCCCCTTTGATCCCAGCAGAAGGGTCTTTTCTCTCACCCTCCCCACCCCCCCTCCCGTTGTGTATGTGACTCTCTGGAGCGAGGAGAACATGCATGGCGCCCTGTTTTTTTACCCCACCCTAAATACATGCATTTTTCCCCGTTTTATGGCTTTATTGTGAATGATGAAGGTATGTTTGAGAGTCTTCAGAAATAATCCACGCTTGAAAGCAGCAGCCCTGCGTCAGCCACCATTTTTTTTCTTTGCGAGTGGTCTCCTTGCACTTTCTAACGCTGTGTTTATTTTTGAATTCCGATGCTTTGTTCAGGACATTATAAGCATTTGCATTAAGTGTGCGGGAGGTTTAAAATGGAGCTCGGCCCAGCCCTCACAGCGATGGAGTTGTTACCATGGTAACCTCAGAAGCGGGAGGTTAATAGCATGATTTTTGAACACTAAATATAGCTCAACCCTGTTATAACGCGATCCGTTACAGGGCGAATCCGCTTATAACGCGATGCAAGTGTGGCTTCTAATTTTCGTATTTATGAATACTTTACAACACGATTGTTGGTATCTTAAATACTTTATTGTACAATGCAAACAATTGTACATTATTTCTAACGCGGTCCGCTTATAACGCGATGTGATTCTTTGGACCCCAAGCACAGCGTTATAAGGGGGTTGAGTTGTACTTTTTATTTATTATGGGGCACGACCTGCTCGGGAGGCAAGAGACTAATATTCTAGGCATTCAACTCGCCGAGGATTCTGGGCCGGGGAATTTAAAGCTGTAATCACAGAGTTCTGCTATCTCCTTCCAGACTATTGTCTTTCCCCTAATTAAACGCATTGAGCGTTGCCCCTTCTAACGTCTGTGTTGAGTCTCCTATGTGCCCATGACAAAGGCTTTTCAGCATCCACGTGACGCTCCCTTTTAGAAAAGTCCCACTTTGCAGGATTAGCCATTTTTAATGCCTTTAATCTGCTCTATGAAAGAAAAGTGATTTTCTTTTTTTTTTTTTATAACCTCTTGTTACATTCCTTTGATTGCGTTGGTGCAAAACTATTTTAGGCTTTTAATTCAGTGACGATTTTACATTGTAAGTGTGTTTATACGTTTGTGCACATATACATACATTTTTGTGTAACTCTTCTCTCTCCCTTTCTCTCCTCTCCTTCCTCCCCCTCTCCCTCCCCATCTCTCTCTCTCACCCCTCTCTCTCACTCCCCTCTCTCCCTTCTCCCTCCCCTCTCTCTCACTCCCCTCCCTCCCTTCTCCCTCCCCTCCTCTCTCCCCTCCTGTTACCCCCTCTCTCCCCTCCTTTCTCCCCTCACCCCCCCTCTCTCCCCTCCTCTCTCCCCTCACCCCCCCTCTCTACCCTCTCACCCCCCCCTCTCTCTACCCTCTCTCTCCCCTCTCACCCCCTCTTTCTCCCCTCCTCTCAGCCCCTCTCACTCTCGCACTCTCGCACTCTCGCACTCTCTCACACTATAAACGTGTGGTAGTAATTCTTTCCCACGCACTCTCTCCTAGTCTGATACCCAGTCTCATATATATATATATATATACAGTATATATATCACTTCTCACCGCTGCATCAATTTAAGCCGGCCTGAGCCTTTCCAAATGATAACCGTACGTTTCAGCTTACACACGGCCATTCTTCAGGGCCTCGCACAGAATATACAGACTCGCCACCCGCTCGTACGGGGTTCAGGGCAGAAATTCAACCCAGAGCCCCAAGTGAAATGGGGGGGGGGGGAAGGCGTGTGCTTACAGACACGGGGGCACCCCCTTGGCCGCCGGACCCTGGACAATTGTGCCGACCCTCCCTGCTGTCGGTGACCCTGAGAATATATACTTATATTTTCCATGTAGCACAGTATTCCTGCTGCAGTCGTATTCACTAGTTCAGGGGGGCACATCTCCAGTCCTCAAGACCCCCACTAAAAGGTCCCCCTTTTAAGGATATCCCTACTTCAGCACAGGTGGCTCGATCAGTCCCTTCTTCAGCGCAGGTGACTCGATCAGTCAGAGCTTCAGCACAGGTGGCTCAACTGAGCCGCTGGTTGAGCCACCTGTGCTGAAGCTGGGACATCCTGAAAACCTGACCTGTTGGGGGGGCTTGAGGACTGGAGTTGAGCCCCCTGCACTAGTTAATGTTTGAGTGAGAGGCAGGTTTTTCTCTCACTGACCCATACTGTGACCGCATGCCGGAATTCTCCGGGGCCTGCGAGTTTATAGGTTCTGTTGGATATATGGAAAAGAGAAATTGGCAAATATATTTGTTTTAAAGCTCTCTGTCTAAGTATCTTATCTGTTAAATGCATTAGAACCTGACGCGGCAGTAAATTACTTTTACGCACACAAGCCCTGAACTCATTCAGACGGTGATAGTCAGGGCGGAACGCTTTCCCTTTTTAGTGTTTTTATGTAAACAAAGATAGATATATTTTTGTTTCCGTAAAAGACCTGACATAATTACATATATATTCAGCAAGGACAGATGTCTACAGGGAAAATAAACAAGACGCGAAACTCCAAGAAAGAGTATATTTAATTGGGGTTTTGATGGGATAACGTGTGTGTGTGTGTGTGTGTGTGTGTGTGTGTGTATATATATATATATGTAAATATATATGTAAATGTGTGTGTGTGTGTGTGTGTATATATATATATATATATATATATATATATAGTATGCAGTCCTGTCTAAGACATGTGAATGTGCTCACAAGTGATATTTTTATTGTGTGTATCATTTTTTTTTAATGTGAACCCCAGGTAACACCCCAATTGCAATTTCCATTTATACCCAAAAATAATTAATGTATCACCTGATGATGTGATTATTATACCGCTATACGGATGTAGCAGGCGTTCTTATTCTTGTTCACACGAGATAGTGCTCCTGTTGGATAACGCGCCAGCGTTAACAGGTGCAATAACGCCCGCATACCTGCCCTGTAACCCCGCGCAGCCAGTTTGTCGCAGTGTTGATGGCGGGGAAGAAGTAAAAGGGTTTTGGGGGTGCTGAGGTACAATATCGGACAAACCTTCCCCCATGTGTGGGCCTTGTATCCTGCTGTGTGTAGGACCCAGCTGGCCTGAGTGAGCACAGCTCTACCCCCCCTGTACCTCATCCAAGAAGCGTCCCGCAGGGATTACTGCAGCTGAATCCCTCCCAGCTCTCCCCGTCCCACGGGGATCTGCGTTCCTCTTTTGCGGTCAGCTATCCTTGGAAGCTGATCTCTAGAACTGCTAAGGACTCTGGGTAAAACATAGAAGCATTTATTACAACAATCTCTGTTTTACTTGGAATGGACGCTCTTGGTCACTTGGTACTTTGGGGCAAATCCATGTAAAATAATGTGTGGGATGCCGTAAATATGGCGG
>NC_134501.1:25771672-25821672 GCF_040206685.1 Ascaphus truei | reverse complement strand
CTTCCACTGTAACTATTGTCCTGAGATGTTTGCTGACATCAACAGCCTCCAGGAGCACATTCGTGTCACTCACTGTGGCCCAAATGCTTCCACTCAGGAGGGGAATAATGCCTTCTTCTGTAACCAGTGTTCCATGGGTTTCCTTACTGAATCCTCTCTGACTGAGCATATCCAGCAAACCCACTGCAACGTAGGAAGCTCAAAATTGGAGTCTCCCGTCATTCAGCCAACGCAGTCCTTCATGGAAGTGTACTCATGCCCGTATTGTACGAACTCCCCTATATTTGGCTCTATACTAAAGCTCACAAAGCACATTAAAGAGAACCACAAGAACATTCCTCTGGCCAACAATAAGAAGTCAAAATCCGAGCACAGTCCCGTCTCCTCTGATGTCGAAGTCTCGTCCCCTAAGAGGCAGCGCTTGTGCGGTAGCCTGAACTCCGTGTCGAATGGCGAGTATCCCTGTAATCAGTGTGACCTAAAGTTTTCAAACTTTGAAACCTTTCAGACCCATTTGAAGTCCCACTTGGAGCTGCTCTTAAGAAAACAGTCCTGTCCGCAGTGCAAAGAGGACTTTGATTCTCAGGAATCCCTTCTGCAGCATCTCACCGTACACTACATGACCACGTCGACCCACTACGTCTGCGAGAGCTGTGACAAGCAGTTTTCTTCGGTGGACGATCTGCAGAAGCACTTGTTGGACATGCATACGTTTGTGTTGTATCACTGCACACTGTGCCAAGAAGTCTTTGACTCCAAGGTTTCCATCCAAGTGCACCTGGCAGTGAAGCACAGCAACGAAAAGAAAATGTATCGCTGCACAGCGTGCAACTGGGACTTCAGGAAAGAGGGGGACCTCCAGGTTCACGTCAAGCACAGTCATTTGGGCAACCCGACGAAATCGCACAAGTGCATCTTCTGCGGGGAGACGTTCAGCACAGAGGTGGAACTGCAATGCCACATCACCACTCACAGCAAGAAGTACAACTGCAAGTTCTGCAGCAAAGCCTTCCATGCAATCATTCTGCTGGAGAAACACTTGCGTGAGAAACACTGTGTCTTTGACGCCAACAACCAAAACGGCACAGCCAATGGAATGGCTCCGGCAAGTAAAAAGTCAGAGACTGCGGAAATCCAGAACGTGCTGATGAAGAATCCAGAGGTTACCAACAGCCACGAAGCCAGTGAAGATGATGTAGAAGCTTCTGAGCCAATGTATGGTTGCGATATCTGTGGCGCTGCTTACACCATGGAAGGTCTCTTGCAGAATCATCGCTTGAGAGATCACAACATCAGGCCTGGAGAAGACGACAGCTCTAGAAAGAAGGCAGAGTTCATCAAGGGAAGTCATAAGTGCAACATCTGCTCCAGGACTTTCTTCTCTGAAAATGGACTCAGAGAACACATGCAGACCCACAGGGGTCCTGCAAAACACTACATGTGTCCCATCTGCGGTGAACGGTTCCCATCCCTTTTAACCCTAACGGAACACAAAGTTACTCACAGCAAAAGCTTGGACACTGGGACATGCAGGATCTGCAAAATGCCACTGCAGAGCGAAGAAGAGTTTATTGAGCATTGCCAGATGCATCCAGACCTTAGGAATTCCCTCACTGGCTTTCGCTGTGTTGTCTGTATGCAGACAGTCACCTCCACTCTGGAGCTTAAAATCCACGGAACATTCCATATGCAGAAGCTGGCAGGGAACTCTGCGGCCTCGTCCCCCAACGGGCAGACCTTGCAGAAGATATTCAAGTGTGCTTTGTGCTTGAAAGAGTTCAGGAACAAGCAGGACCTGGTAAAGTTGGACGTTAACGGCTTGCCATACGGCCTGTGTGCTGGATGCATGAGCAGATCCACCAATGGACAGCTCTCCAACCTAGCCCCACTGGAGGTCTGCGAGCGGCCGTGTGCCAGTCTGCGGTGCCCGGAGTGTAGTGTCAAGTTTGAAACGGCGGAAGACCTGGAAAGTCATATCCAGATGGATCACAGAGAACTGGCACACGAGGCTGGTGGCCAAAGGAAAGCAGCCCAAACCTCTCCAGTCCCCAGAGTAAGTGTCAACTTCGGCTTTCTAGTGATCCTGTCTATTGTGCAGTAATAACTCGAGGCATTTTGTTGAGGTGTAACTGGGTTATTTTCCGGTAGCTGAAACTATGTCGTGAGTTGTAGTAGAGACCTCGAATCACCAAAATTCCCCAAATGATCTCAAGATAAAAATGTGATGTCCCCTCAACTGGTTGTCATTATGTAAGATATGTCGGGGCCGGTACAGCGTCTTTAATGATGTGGTGGCCAACATCGATCTGCTCCAGTTATGGGGCTTGGAGAACCTGAGACCAAATAACTTTGTTGGTCTGCATCTTTACACGCCAGATATTGAAATAGTAGTCAGGTACAAGGCTGTATAATACACACATAATACACACGGTACCATTTTTAGAATGGAGTAGTATCACCTGATCAGAGCAGGAGGTCAAACAGTCTTACATAGTAGGTGAAAACAGACCCCATTGGGTTCAACCTATGTTAAATTTAGACAGATACTTATCCTAAACTCCAGTCTTAATGCCATATCATGTTAACTAAAAGTGCAGACAGAATATCCATATTAGTGAGACGACCGGCTGGAGTCTACGTAGGCGTTTAGTACATGTCAACGTGTCTGGCCCTGTACGGCCGGCGTGTCGACGTGTACTGAATGTCACCCGGTGCAAGTGTCACTGATCCATTCTTGGAGACACAAATGATTTACATTGTGAATTTTGTAGGCAGGGTATAAATGTATTGGATCTGTGGTCTGGACATCAGATAAAAGGGCAGCGCTGCCCCTCGCTCACAGGAAATGTTTGCAAAGACTTGAACGATTTAATGTTTTTGTGCAACGAATGTGCCACCTACCGTATAACTAGTCGTTTATCACTGGGCTGCAGAACTCAACATTTAGAACAACACCCGAAACGCTAAACCGAAACAAGTAGGTTCGATGTGGAAAACTTTCACTTAAGTTCACAAACCAGGCAAAATGTGGCTTTTTTACAACCTAATTGGTCAGACGTTTTAATCCAGACCCTGAAATAAGGCTTTGGTGCTGCTCCCCAGGAATAGCTCTATATCAGGGTTTGAATGCATTAAAGAAGGCACTCCTTTTCAAATAATGCGGAATTACGTGACTAAGTCAGGGGGGCTCAACTCCAGTCCTCAAAGCCCCCCCCCCCCCTTCACAGACACAGGTCAACTTTTAAGGATATCCCAGCTTCAGCACGGGTGACTCAGAGGCTCAGCCGAAGACTGAGCCTCCGATTGAGCCACCTGTACTGAAGAAGGGATATCCTTAAAACCTGACATGTTGGGAGGTCTTGCGGGCTGGAGTTGGGCGCCCCCTGGCTTAGGCAAAATGTAAGGAAAATAAGATAAAACAAACAAACCCTGCCAGTCGCTAGTGCCCTCCCTATACATGTCAGATTATCTGCCTGCTACGTTTTATATATAATATATATTATATATATATATATATATAATATATATATATTATATATAAAACGTAGCAGGCAGATAATCTGTATATATATATATATATATATATATATATATATATATATATATATATATATATATATATATATACAGTGTTCGACAAACCTATACATTTGCTCGCCGGGCGAGTAAATATTGGCCCAAGCAGCACACGTTTGGCACTAGGTGGCGAATAGATTTTTTTGTGTGGCGAGTAGATTTTTTGGTGATTTGTCAATCACTGTGTGTGTATATATATTAATATATATATATATATATATATATATATATATATATATATATATCACGATCTAAACGTTTGTACATAGACACAGTTTTATGCGCTCCTGTTTTTACTTCTGTTTAATAGAAGAAGACGTATCAATGCATCAAGTGCCAGATGACTTTCGAGAACGAACGAGAAATTCAGATTCACGTTGCCAACCATATGATCGGTAAGTTGGAAACGTCTGTCATTCACAAACGCTTTTTTGGGGGGGGGGGGGGAGAGAGTGTTAATGCCAAAATGTTTGTTTCTCCCTCTTCCCCTGACTCATCTCCCGCAGTTTCTTCCCGCTCCTAAATAATACCTGGAACGTGCAAAAATGACCTGCCGGTTTTCGACCATTTTCAGAGCAATGATGCCTCCATTTTGTGTCATGGCATTGAGCGGATTTACCTGCTTTCAGCTTTCCCAGGGAGGAATTCCGTCACGCACATTGTCCGAGCAAGATGAAGCATTTTCTTACGCCTTTACTTTCCAGACTGTGTGGGTCACTGTACCCCAGGGGTTCTCAACTCCAGTTCTCGAGACCACCACAACAGGTCAGGTTTTCATGATATCGCTGCCTCGGCACAGGTGGCTCAGTCGAAGATTGATTGAGCCACCTGTGCTGAGGCAGGGCTATTCTGAAAACCTGTTGGGTAGTCTTGAGGGCTTGAGTTGGCTACCCCTGCTGTGACCCCTTCCCTGGGGTATACAACTCGTTGATCTGCATGTTCGAGATGCACCATCCAGCTCTGAACGGGCTACCATTCATCTCTGGGAAAGTCCTGCTTAGTGAGGGCGGCCGCCGCCATGTAAAGGAGTTAACTTGATGTTAAGACAATCTGGCTCCGTCCATCCATTTCCCAACTACAGGCCGGTTCCCCGAGCTCCGTTCAAAGAGAACTCCTTACGGAGGTTACCTAAAACAGGAGCACACGGGATGTTCCCTGGGCTTAACCTGTGTCCTCAAAGCTAATTGTCCGCAAAGACGTTGGCCGTCCTACAGCTCTATAACATTGGGTTACCGCACGTTATTGGAGCACAATGTTGGGTTATCTTCCGATAACGTGTCGGTAAGTGTGTCTTGGTGTTACTCCCATCCGGACCCTGAAATGGGCGTTTAACTCTAGTTAAGAAAGAGAGGAGAGGATAAGAACGCCATGTTGGTTAAATCATACCTGACACTGGTGTTACACCCATCCAGAAAACAAGCCAGATTTCATGGTCAGGATGAGAGCGACGTAGAGTTATGGATAACCTAACTAACGTAGTGTTAAGTCCCTCGCGTTCACCTCAGCGGAGCTCTGTGGATATACGCTGTTAATGCCTCATTTGCAAGTCATGATCCCCAATGTCTGTTCTAGATAACGCTATGATGTTTACGAGAGAAAACATGACGTAACAATGTGTTTAAAGATGCGCTATTAGATTAACTTGGCTTTTGGTGGTGTAATGGAGATTTGGGGGTCGAGGCTTCGGTGTAAAGCCTTAAACCCGGCCAACCCTGGGCCGCAGTTTTGTCTGAGGAATAGAAGTCCCAAAGCAGGAATGATCATTACAAGGAGAGTACTTTATATTCTTTGCAGTAATCCGGACGAAGTAATGATGGCTTCATTTATTGCACTTGAAGCAATGAGGCAGGGCAAAGACTGCACCTCCGCATGGGGGGTATCGCTGTCACTTACAGCGGGAGCTTCCAAAGTCTCTCCCCACAGTGCTTTGCAGCGACAGCAGCAAGGCATTGTGGGACGTGACTTTGGAAGCTCCCGCAGTGAGTGACAGCTGTACCCCCCCATGCTGCCTGCACACACTGAGGGGCAGTTTGGGGGATTATTAAGCGTGTGTTCCTCCCACGTGCTCAGGACACTATACTGCCTGGGATCGGCCACACAGTGTTAGCGATAGTCTGAGGGGTCGGTAATAAGGTTTATTCACTAGGGCAGTGTTTCCCAACTCCAGTCCCCAACAGGTCAGGCCTTACGGATATCCCTGCTCCAGCACAGGTGGCTCAGTCAAAATGATTGAGCCGCTGATTGAGCCACCTGTGCTGGAGCAGGGATATCCTTAAGACCTGGCCTGGTGGGGTTCCCTGAGGACTGGAGTTGGGGAACACTGCACTATGGGTTCGGGGGACAAATATTTTCTAGCTGGGGGAGCACAGTGTGATAAAGGCGGGGAACCCCTGATCCATATCATCACTCATTAATCCTTTTTGTTTATGCGGAAACATGCATTGTAATATCTTTATTCCAAGTTTGGAGACGGGTGTCTGTCTTATACATTAATACACGGGAGGAGGGGGGGGGGGGGGGGTTTATTGCAAAAACCTGTATACATGTGTATGGTTCTTTATAATGAAGCCAAACTACCTGTGGTGTAGTAAGGCTCTGAAAACGGATCTTCGCTCTTTACTTCTTTAAAAACATTATTTGTTCATATAATAAGACTTTTTGCTGCATCACGATTTCTTTACCTGTAAAAAAATATAACTTTGGCATGTTTGGTATAATAAGGGAAGAGCGCCCTCCTACCTCAAAAATACTTTATGGGACGTATGTAATGTATGTAATGTACGTGTGTATGTAATGTACGTGTGTATGTAATGTATGTGTGTATGTAATGTATGTTATGTATTTGTGTATTGAAGTATGGTTGTGCTCCTTTAAATTGTCGCTTGAATGCTGAGGCAGGGACGGATTGAGCCACCTGTGCTGAAGCAGGAATATCATGAAACCCGGTTTCCTCAGCTTGAGGACACTCGGGCACCACGACCCCTTCGGCACTCAAAGGGTTAATACAGGGGTTCTCAACTCTAGTCCTCCAACTGGTCAGGTTTTAAGGATATCCCTGCTTCAGCACAGGTGGCTCAAAAGACTGAGACACTGATTGAGCCACCTGTGCTGCAGCAGGGATATCCTAAAAACCTGACCTATTGGGGAGGGGGGGGGGAGGGGCTTGAGGACTGGAGTTGAGAACCTCCTGGGTCACTGTAATGTCGGCTTTTCCCAGCCTGGTGTGCGCCCGGCGCTTAGCATGTCAGTGTTGTCCGTACTCCCAGGTTTCGGGCGCGAGGAGAGACCGGGGCCCGTAATGAACGTATTGTGCGTGGCCGGTTCTCTGAACCCCCTCCTCTTCCTCCTCACGCCGCTGCGGTGAGCACCGCAAGGGAATTGTAGCACGCGGGAGGGGCAGAGCCCGCTACTGAATGGGGATCAGTTGTGCGCAGCAGCCGAGTGTAGGACTGGCGGATAGGGACCACGGTGCCACAGAGCGGCAGCATTACCAGGGTTACTCACCGCCACGTGTGGCTGGATCACTTCTAGTTATACAGCGCCAACTGTGTACCCAGCGCTTTACAGAATATCTTGCCAGGGTAAATAAAGTGCAAGCAGCTGGGAAAAGGGCAGCAGGTAAACAACAAAGGGAGAAGCTGCCCTGAAGAGCTTGCAATCTAATGGGGTAGAAGGAGCGGCTCAGTGAGTATAGACACCGAGTGTGAATCAGGGGAACCAGGTTCAGTTCCCGGTGTCTGCTCCTCGTCACCTTGGGCAAGTCACTTTATCTCCCTGACCACCAAACACATAGATTGTAAGCTCTGCGGGGCAGGGGCTGTGTGCCACGTTCCTCTGGGCTGCGCACCATACTGTAACTGTGACGCGCTTTGTCTTATTGTTAGAAAAGAGCTATATGAAATCAAGTTGTTATTAATAATGTATTCTGTGACGGTTGTATAGAAGGAGAGACATTAAGAGCAGGCGGGAGGAGAGAAGCCTCCGACTGGGCAGTGTGAGTTCCCCCAGAAAGATACCTCTGTGTTAGTTTATTACTGGGCTATACTGGTATGTACTGGGCGGAGGTAACAGCGAGAAGAGATTAAACCCATTGCTTACGTGGGTGACAATGTGACACTTATCCACGTTTGTATGCGCTGTCTGCACAGATTTACCCTTTATAAAAATTGCATTTTTCTGTTACATTTTTTTTCTGTTCCTCTAATATAGAAAAATCTCAGGTGGTTTCCTATTTTGTAAATAATATTGAAGTTAGACCCCCCCCTTTCCGCTCCCCCAGTCCTTTTTTTAAAGAGGAATTTTCTGATGAATGAAAGCCTGCGGCTTGTTATATGGGGGACGTTCATATTATTGTCGGGATCTTCCTTGCATTATGTACGAGCCCCCAAGGGGCCGATATTTAAGGCGGCAAGTGTACATCTTTGCACACATCGGTATCACCTACCTGTCTGCAGAGAGCTTTTGCACACGTTGGTATCCCCTACCTGTCTGCAGAGAGCATTTGCACACATCGGTATCCCCTACCTGTCTGCAGAGAGCCTTTGCACACATCGGTATCACCTACCTGTCTGCAGAGAGCCTTTGCACACATCGGTATCACCTACCTGTCTGCAGAGAACCTTTGCACACATCGGTATCACCTACCTGTCTGCAGAGAGCCTTGGCACACATCGGTATCCCCTACCTGTCTGCAGATAGCCTTTGCACACATCGGTATCACCTACCTGTCTGCAGAGAGCCTTTGCACATGTTGGTATCCCCTACCTGTCTGCAGAGAGCCTTTGCACACATCGGTATCACCTACCTGTCTGCAGAGAGCCTTTGCACACATCGGTATCACCTACCTGTCTGCAGATAGCCTTTGCACACATCGGTATCACCTACCTGTCTGCAGAGAGCCTTTGCACACATCGGTATCACCTACCTGTCTGCAGATAGCCTTTGCACACATCGGTATCACCTACCTGTCTGCAGATAGCCTTTGCACACGTTGGTATCACCTACCTGTCTGCAGAGAGCCTTTGCACACATCGGTATCACCTACCTGTCTGCAGATAGCCTTTGCACATGTTGGTATCACCTACCTGTCTGCAGAGAGCCTTTGCACATGTTGGTATCCCCTACCTGTCTGCAGAGAGCTTTTGCACACGTTGGTATCCCCTACCTGTCTGCAGAGAGCATTTGCACACATCGGTATCACCTACCTGTCTGCAGAGAGCCTTTGCACACATCGGTATCACCTACCTGTCTGCAGAGAGCCTTTGCACACATCGGTATCACCTACCTGTCTGCAGATAGCCTTTGCACACGTTGGTATCCCCTACCTGTCTGCAGAGAGCCTTTGCACACATCGGTATCACCTACCTAACTGCAGAGAGCCTTTGCACATGTTGGTATCACCTACCTGTCTGCAGAGAGCCTTTGCACATGTTGGTATCCCCTACCTGTCTGCAGAGAGCCTTTGCACACATCGGTATCACCTACCTGTCTGCAGAGAGCCTTTGCACACATCAGTATCACCTACCTGTCTGCAGAGAGCCTTTGCACATGTTGGTATCACCTACCTGTCTGCAGAGAGCCTTTGCACACATCGGTATCACCTACCTGTCTGCAGAGAGCCTTTGCACACATCGGTATCACCTACCTGTCTGCAGAGAGCCTTTGCACATGTTGGTATCCCCTACCTGTCTGCAGAGAGCTTTTGCACACATCGGTATCACCTACCTGTCTGCAGAGAGCCTTTGCACGTCTCGTTTCTGTTCTATTAGCCGAGAACTGCCTTTTCCTCCCCACTGATAGATTTGCGAGTGCATCTAATCACTAAATTGTCACACATTATATAAAGTATGGTGGGTAAATAAGTGATAAAAACCCTCCA
The DNA here is from genome assembly GCF_040206685.1 of Ascaphus truei. NCBI lineage: Eukaryota > Metazoa > Chordata > Amphibia > Anura > Ascaphidae > Ascaphus > Ascaphus truei. Next base: position 25,812,218 of record NC_134501.1, on the reverse strand, counting down.
CCATATACAGCCAGTAAAAGTCCCACGTGTGCACACATTCACATCTGCAACCTGCCTTTCCCCATTATCCCTTAGCATGCAGACAGGGATTCTGGGTAATGACATGCAAATGAGCACACTGTCACTTTTTGCGCCAAATCCATTTTAACATTAACTCATAAGCTTCTGCCTGCCGCATTCCACAGCTTTTCAGCACAGCCTGGGTTACAGAAGTGCAGAGTCCGTAACCCTACTCACAGACAGTTGTTTCAACCTTTTACTTGATTCTCAAAATAGAGCCTAAAAGCCCCAGGATATGTTACGTGGCCCGTTAAAACCTGTAATCACGTTGTTGTAGTCCTTTTCAAAGAAGAAGCGGTTGATTTTATGACATTTCCGGGTGTTATTTCTCTGCAACCACCGCTCGGCTTCTCTGCCGTTGGTAACAACGTGCCACGGTCCTAATTGGTCGTCATCACTTTGGGCCTTTACCCTCTGCCCTTTTTAGCTGCTGTAAGCGCCTTCCCAGTCTTCCACGCACGCAGTAATGATGCGGTGTGACCCCTTTGGCGCTGGATGGCCACGCAGCCCGGTGCGTTGCGCGGCTTGGCTCTCCAGCGCAGAGAGGCTGATTTCCATGAAACGCCTTCTCGTGCCGCCGGGCTTTGAAGTCCGAGGTGTGATGTTCCCTTAAAGTTCTGATTAATACAAACCTCCGTTGGTTCGCCGCCTTCAGACATCTGTTAACTGGAGTGTTAGCAGCCACGCTCGCCTGTACCCTCTGACGTGTGTCGGGAACGCCGTTCCCGGCTCTTCCTCTGGCGTCCATACCGCGTGATGGTTGGGAGTTCTAGTGCATCTCAGAGATGGACAGATGGGACGTTCGGCTGTAGTACACCCGCCATCTTTAACGTGTCTTTCCTAATTGAAGGCGCGTTTAAAAAAGCCAATCTCTGCACAGCGTCAAATTGTATACTGTGCGTTTCTTTCCGTGGCGGCGTACATGTAGTTTAGGGATAAACGGTGTCTCGAAGCCACGGCTTCAGTGATCAGGGCAGCCAAACCGCAGGCGTTTCTGTGAAAGTGTTGTCCGTGGCTAGTTCATCTTTTCAGAATGGTGTGAGATCAGGGGTGAAAAAAAGAAGGAATTGGAACTTAAAAGGGGGAAGCGTTTCCTTGCCGAAATGTCCACTGAAGACGCTGTTTCTTGAACACAGGCGGCTCTTTTTAGGAAGCTTTAATCTGCGGTTGGTTTAAACCGATATTAAACACCTCTGGCACTAAAAGAGTTAATAAGAAGTCTCTGCCCGGAGGTTTTGTTAGTGCTGGAATTTCCCCGTCTCTGTTCCCGTCTGGGCGCCGGTATCAGGCCGGCGCCCGTGCCAAGCTGGCAGTGCCCACCGCAATCCTCCGATTCCCCCTCTTGCCGCAGCCGGGGGCTTCTGGGACCGCCAAGCGATATTTATAATAAAGTTGAGAGCGTTGGCGGTGGTTGCCACCCTCCAGGGTTATTACTGCAGCAGTGGAAACACACCACATTTGCATTTCCCATTTCCATATATTGAATGCAAGAAATGGCCTTCACTCAATTAGGACCTATAGCTTTTGGGACCCACGCAACCATTTTTATCAAATATTTACAGTCCCATTTGCATTTTCCATGTAGGCTTTTTTTCTTCTGTTCTTTCCGTTTTCATCTTCTCGTGGCGGTCGGGCGAGTGTCGGGCCAGACGTGGGCCAGACGTGGGGCAGATCGTGGAAGGAGATGTGTAAAATGCTCCTATTGCATTCCCGTTTTCCAGGTGTGCGGTTTAACCCTATTCGTGATGAGCAGATTCGTCTGCGCTGCGGGCAATCGGTTCGGCAATCGCCTTTATCCTTATGTTTTGATAGACGCCACAGTGTCACAATAATACTCAAAGGAGAAGATACAAAGTGACCCCTTTTCAGGGAGACTTGCACACCTTTGGAAAGGTAGGGTAGTCTGTGACACGTCAGCCCCTATTGCATGCACGGTGTCGGGAAAACTTCAGCTCCGTTCACATGAACAGATCTTAACTCTTCACAAGCTGTGCAAAGTGGGCTAATGATTAAAGGCTTTGGAACCCGGACGCGTTTTCCATGTGTATGTCTACACATAACATATTAGACATGGGGTCTAAAACTCAGTCCTCATGGGCGACCAACAGGCCAGCTTTTATGGATATCCCTGGTTCAGCACAGGTGGCTCAGTCTTTGACTGAGCCACTGATTGAGCCACCTGTGCTGAAGCAGGGATATCCTGAAAACCTGGCCTGTTGATGGCCCTTGAGGAGTGAGTTTGAGACCCCTGTATTAGACAGAGAAGGATATCCTGTCTCTGGCGACCGTTCCGACCTACAGAAGGGTCCGGGAGACTGAAGATAGGAATATTATTTCATTTTTTACATCTGCAAACTGTATCGTTTATATTGCTGGGTCAGTATCACTACAAATATAGGACTAGTATCACATTTGACTAAATGTAATATAGGTTGAAGTCGGGGGACATAAAGTATGTCTTTGTTTTTTTTCAACCTCCTCCTGCTATGTAACTATGCTCTAATCCAATGACTCCTGACAGGGTTCGGGAATCCCTAGGTGTGTGTGAGGTGTCTCCAAGTTCCCCACAATGCATTGCAGGCATTGTGGGACGTGACTTTGGAAGCTCCCGCAGTGAGTGACAGCTGTACCCCCCCATGCTGCCTGAACACACTGAGGGGCAGTTTGGGGGATTATTACGCGTGTGTTCCCCTCGCGAGCTCAGGGCACTATACTGCCTGGGATCGGTCACACAGTGTTAGCGATAGTCTGAGGGGTCGGCAATAAGGTTTATTCATTAGGGGTTCGGGGGACAAATATTTCGTGCAGGGGGAGCAGTGTAATAAAGGTGGGGAACCGCTGGCCTACACACACACGTAACATTTCCCACTGTAAAAGTGAGCGGCGAGCCATTGTGTGACTATTTCCTGGGTAATTTGCAGTTGTGTATTTTATGTTAATTCCCATCAGATTATTGCACCCCTGCAGGTTTACTGGGGACTCGCAGCGATAGAAGTAATGTCTATCAAATCATTTGTTTTTTCTTCATGTAATATTTGCCACTTTTTTTTTAATATTTATTATTTGTAAAAGATCTCACTAATAGCAGTGTTGGGAAACCTCGAGAACAAATGAAACATTACAGCCCTAGAAACCCACGGCGAGAGCGAATGTAAAATAGCGCACATAATTACCAGGAAAACCCCTTCCTCAGATGTTTCCCCCCCATCTAATGGAATAACTGTTTACTAAACTGTTTATTTTCTGTTGTTGATTAAGAATGAAATATCGATGCGTGTTCTAGTTCAAGGGGTGCCCCCCCCCCAACAGGTCAGGTTTGTAAGGATATCCCTGCTTCAGCACAGGTGACTCAATCAGTGGCTGGCCATCTCAAGACCCACCCAACAGGCCAGGTATTGAGGATAACCCTGCTTCAGCATAGATGGCCACTGATTGGGCTACCTGTGCTGAAGCAGGGATAGCCTGAAATCCTGACCTGTTTGGGGGGAGGGGGGGAGGTCTAGAGGACTGGCGTTGAACACCGCTTTTCTAGAATAGGAGGTCCCATACGTGAATAGGTTTAGTTTGTTCGTCATGTTTTAATTCCTGTGTTGCTAGGGAGGGGGGGGGGGGTCTGAGGGGTTTCTGGCAGAAAAGGGGTTACATGCTTTACAACTATCCCCAAATCCCCTCTTCCATACAGAGAGGCTGTCCTTTTAGCAGCTTGTTTACCCCTCATTCAATGCCTAAAAGCACTTTGGAAAACTTCACTTAAAGTCTGCGCTAATTGGCGTTTTTACAACACAACGTAAGAGGCCTTGTCTTGCCCTTTCCAGCGCTGATTTTAGTTTTAAAATCTGATGCTCCGTACAGGAGATAGAAGCGTTTGAAATATGAAGTGTCCAGGAGGGTAACATGAAGCTCTCCCCACAGCCCAGCGCTGTCAGAAGGTTCCCATGGTAACCTCAGACGCTGGTGATTAAGCAAATGGAGATTTTTTTTAACACTACAGAGCAGGATGTGCTCAGGGGCCCCGGTGCGAACATTATATACGAGTTAAACTGGAATTGTCTCCTGGTGGGGGATTGCGGCTGCTGGAGGCGTAAGCTGACCAGTGAAACAAAGTCTTAGGCTGCGGCCCCGCTGCCGCTGACCGCGCTCATGCTTGAGGGCGGTGACGTCACCAGCTTTCCAAGCATGAGCGCTCGGCTGTCCTGGCGATTTGGCGCGCGCGGGTGGGCATTGCGGGCAAGTTGAGCGCGCTTCACAGTTACATTTTTCTGTTTACTCAAGCGCCAAGCTTGGGTGAGCGTGCGCGCACTGCGTGAGCTGGGACTGGCATATATACATTTATGTAATTGAAAGCGGCAAGCGCCGAGTGGGGACGCAGCCTTAAGCAGCTTATTGATGTTCCAAGAGGAGAACTACAATTCCCAGCATGCCCTGCTGGGTGTTGGGATCCGTGAGGAATACAGAACAGGCCCGATTTGTAGTATAGGAGACCAGTGCCGGCTGCTATCCAGGCCTTGCACAAGGCAAGTCAGGGTTAGGTTATCAGAGCCCCGACAGCCATACCCAGAAACCCATGTACCGAAGAACTTGCAATCTAATAGCTTTGTGCTTCGGGCCTTGCAGAGAAATCGAGACGTGCCCTCGGTCAGAACGATCTGCCACTGGGTTACAAGCAAGGTCCTCCCACTTCAAAGACTGTATTTTTACCCGTAAGCCACAAATTCTCCTGCCCATCTTGTTGCCATTTCTGTACGGTGATTTCTCCCCATATTAGCCCCTCCAGTTCGGCGGCGCTCTGCGATAAAGAAGTTTGCCGTTGGCCAGTGAGCTGACAATCTGCTGCAGCCACATCTGCCGGCGACGTTAAAACGTGCCCAGAAATTGTAGCGTAGATAAAAGAGCAGGGAGGATGCTTTGTTCAGTGAACACTGCAGCGCTGCTATCCGTGTGCAGAGACCGGCACAGCTCCCGCAGGGCGCTGCAAGCGACCCCATGCTGACTACCCCTGAAACACCGACCCGGCAGGGGCTGGGACAGCATCTCCGCTCCCCGGGAATCCTTCTTCTAAGACAGCCAGCATGAGAGGGAAATGTGTTCGTAAATATGCAATGCAGGCCGCGGGAGCCCGGGCGGAGGGGGGAGACTCGGGCCATTACTAATGGCCCTCTGTCACTGACATACCCATTAATCTTCCCTGCCGTATGGCGCCGGAGGGGTGAGATTGGGCGCACGCGCAGGGGGGCTTCCAGGGGTTATTTGGGGTGACGTTGCATAGCGACAGCATGACAAAGTTACATCGTCTTGTAGTGACACCCCAATACTTTATATCATATTTGTACCCCTAAAATAAGGCCACTACAAGGATTTCATGCTGCTAATGGTGACTATTCCCCAGTGCAATCACACATCGTACTCATTAGCGCCTTCATTCTTGGGCAGGACAGCAGTGAATGACCTTGCAGTCATTGACTACTTTTTTTTTAGCTGTTCGTTCCCCCTCCCCTCTGTCCAAAACCCCTGCAGTTTGTCTTTGGGGTGCCCATTCTGCATTCTATGTACCAAGGAAGAGGGTCAAGTGTTGGTTACCCCCAAAATCCAATGTAATCGAAAAAGGATTCCTCATCGTGTAATGTAGGGGTGGTCAACTCCAGTCAAGCCTCCCCCCACCCCCCCCCCCCCCCAACAGGTCAGGGTTTTCAGGAATTCCCAGCTTCAGCACAGGTATCTCATTCAGTCCCTGCTTCAGCACTGGTGGCCCAATCAGAAGCTCAGTCTAAGATTGAGCCAACTGTGCTGCAGCTGGGATATCCTGAAAACCTGAACTGTGGAGGGGTGGGGGGGGGGGGGGAGGGTGAAGGAGTGGGCTTGAGGACTGGAGTTGCCCACCCCTGCTGTAATATATCAGTTAGTTTATTGATGCAGGATGTTCTTTCCATCTTTCTTACACTACGTCCCTCTGTCTGTCACTGGTGGTAGGCAGATTGAAGCAGGCTTGGGTAGCTGTAAGGGTATCCTACATACGGAAGGACCAAAAGGGCTCTGAGGTTTCCACAGCCGGTGGGAGAACGGGCAGACTGGCTCGGGCCGAGTGGCTCTTACTTGCCATCGGGTTCTGTTTCGGTGGTCACCTTTGTCTTTGCCTCTTTCTGTATCTCCCATCCCTCCTGTCGCTCTGAGCCCCCTTCGTAAGTCTTCAGTGCCACAACTGGAAAGGTGGCTTTATCTTTGGGAGAGGAACGGTCGTAGCAGCAGACCCCACAATAGCCACTTCCCGTGTACACCCCCACTCCGTGTGTTTGGGAAGCTCTTCCATGTTGTTGGATGGAACAGCCATTGGATGTACCATCTTATAAATAAAAACACTCCACATCCCTTGAAGGGCCAGGACTATGTTTCCATTGATTTATTTGTTTTTGGCATATTCTTGGTAAGACTGGATGCCCTTTCCATTTATCACACGCAACATGATGTAGACTTGGGGGCTGGTTGACGATGACATTGATGTTGACGTACCTGATCCTTTTATTTGATCCCGGTCGATTGACTTGAATGGCAGTTAATGCTAGATCAGGTGCAGAAACAGCATCACACCTCATACATGATTTGTACTGAATCGCCTTTGGCACCTTGCCATCCTCCATGTCTTACCTTCATAATCGGAAGCGCTCATGAACATACCTTGAATGGTATCGCACTCCCAGTAATGCAGAAGCGTTTTCGTGGCTACTGCTTTTCCCTGCATTTCAACACCAGCACACGTTAGTGAGCGGGCCGTGGCTTTTAACGGGCATAGGGAGTTGTGGCTTCCACGCCAGGGCAAAGGGAACGCGAGAAAATGTGAACGTGATGTGAGAACAGCGAGATGGAGACGCAGCTCGGAAACCAACTTGTGAATTAACCCTAAAGCCAGGATTGCTGGAAGTGCTACGATGCGCTCTGGGCTCTGCTATCTGTCGGCAATGCTCCGGATACAGCCTCTTCCTTATTTACTAAACCTATTTATGCTACAGGCGTCCATGGAAGCGTTCTCGCACTATCAGAGACCCGATACACACAGAATTTAGGGGAGCCTAATTTTAGGGGTTTTAAGTCTCAAACCGTGAATCATTCTTGGTTTATTTGGTTATGCAGCAGAGGGCTGTGGTAGAAATATACAAGCCACGTGAGATGCCCGGGAATACAGATCAATGGAGTGATACATGTAAATGTAAATTGTGCGGCAACGCTGAGAATGTTGGAGTTTAAACAGGACTGAATTCTTCAGACCAAAGAGGGATTATGCCTGCAAAATTCTGTAGACCACTGGTGCTCAACTCCAGTCCTTAAGGCCCCCGCCCCTCCGCCCCCCAACCAGGTCATGTTTTCAGTATATCCCAGCTTCAGCACAGGTGGCTCAGTCGAAGATGGAGCCACGTGTGCTGAAGCAGGGACTGATTTAGCCACCTGTGCTGAAGCAGAAATCCTGAAAACCTGACCGGTTGGTGTCTCCTGAGGACTGGAGTTGGCCACCCCTAATTTAAAGGATAATGTCTTTTGTTGTTGAAGAACAGCTATTTTAGTGCAGAGCATTTTTGAAGGTGCTTTTGGTTTCCTGCTTTTTTGGATGGATTACTTTTGCCGTTCTCAGATTCGTCTTTCCAACTTTCCAATATGCTCATGGTGAACACTACTGTTTTGTTTATGATGTAGGTTAATAATTGAAGACTCTTAGCTGCTTGCTCCTTCACCAGCTCAGTCTCCGCTGGCATGTAATATAATCCATTACAGCCGGGTCTGTATACAAACTCATTCCTGGTCTGTGATCGAGCAGTGCCCATTCCATGCAGAACACCTTAAAAGGAAAGGGATCTTCACAGTAAGGGCAGCTACAGTGTGGGATTCATTACCCATGGAGACTGTGATGGCAGATACAATAGATTGGTTAAAAAGAAAAAGGTTGGACATCTTTTTAGACAGGAAAGGTATACAGGGATATACCAAATAAGTAAACACGGGAAGGATGTTGATCCGGGGAGTAATCTGATTGCCAATTCTTGGAGCCAGGAAGGAATGTATTTCCCCTTATGAGACGACGTCGGATAATGTGTCACAGGGGTTTTGTTTGCCTTCGTCTGGGGCAATATACTGTAAGTACAAAAGGATATGGTCAAAATCGTGACACACGGTCCCTGCCTTTAGATCACTTATTGTTACGAGGGAGAGGGTTAAAACCGCCACCGCGTTGAGCTTAACCATTTGCGGCACCAGTCCTACTTATAAATCTGAGGGGCACTTGGGCAACGTTTGTAATCCTTAACTATAAAACCAAGGTAAGTCATTCAACTACGGAAATACAAGGCAACAAGTCCAGTGGTGAGTCCCACGTAGTATCCAGTACACACGGCTTCTTGGCTAACGAAGGCAGGGGCGGACAACTCCAGTCCTTACCGGCCACCAACAGGTCAGCTTGTAAGGATATCCCTGCTTCAGCACAGGTAGCTCAGTCCTGTTGGTCCAGCCAGTCCAGTCTTGAAGACTGGAGTATGCCATCCCTGAACTAGGGCATCACTTATAAAGGAGTTAGGGATGCTACGGGGACGCGGGTTGAGTTACTGTAGTGACTCCTGAGTTGACGCTAGAGTAGAGGATGTGACGGTGACGTCTGCAACTGGACTTAAAAATGGAATAAGTAAAACACGTTTCCTAAGGACTGGGGCCCTGTCGGAGGACGTCACTAGAGCACACGGAAGGTTAAAGAAGGAACCCACGCGTTTCCTGTAAATGTTACGTTGTTTTGACCGCTGTAGGGTAGAAGGAACATCCAGATACTTCAAGTAAACCTTGCGACGGCAAACCGGTTGGGGTGGGACTGCAAAATAATCCGGGGGTCTTGGTGGAAATGACAGAGCTGGCAAGCCACCATGATCCCCCCCCGCAACTCCCCTAGCCACTATGATCCCCCCCCCTAGCCACTATGATCCCCCTTTCCCCCCCATAATGATCCCCCCCCAGCCATAATGATCCCCCCCCAGCCATAATGATCCCCCCTCCCCCAGCCATAATGATCCCCCCTCCCCCAGCCATAATGATCCCCCCTCCCCCAGCCATAATGATTCCCCCTCCCCCAGCCATAATGATTCCCCCTCCCCCAGCCATAACGATCCCCCCCAGCCATAATGATTCTCCCCCCCAGCCAAAATGTTACCCCCCCCAGCCAAAATGTTACCCCCCCCAGCCATAATGATTCCCCCCCCCAGCCATAATGATTTCCCCCCCCAGCCATAATGATTTCCCCCCCAGCCATAATGATTCCCCCTCCCCAGCCATAATGATCCCCCCCCCAGCCATAATGATTTCCCCCCCAGCCATAATGATTCCCCCTCCCCCAGCCATAATGATTCCCCCTCCCCCAGCCATAATGATTCCCCCCCCCCAGCCATAATGATTCTCTCCCCCAGCCATAATGATTCTCTCCCCCAGCCATAATGATTTTCTCCCCCAGCCATAATGATTTCCCCCCCCCAGCCATAATGATTCCCCCTCCCCCAGCCATAATGATTCCCCCCCCAGCCATAATGATTCCCCCTCCCCCAGCCATAATGATTCCCCCTCCCCCAGCCATAATGATTCCCCCTCCCCCAGCCATAATGATTCCCCCCCCCAGCCATAGTGACCCCTCCAGCCATAGTGATCCCCCTCCCCTCCAGCCATAGTGATCCCCCTCCCCCCAGCCATAGTGATCCCCCTCCCCCCCAGCCATAATGATCCCCTCCCCCCACCAGCCATAGTGAGGCCCCTCCCCCCCAGCCATAATGATTCCCCGCCATCATTTCTCCCCCCGCCATGTCTCTCCCCCACCAGCCATCATGATTTCTCCCCCACAGCCATAGTGACCCCTCCAGCCATAGTGATCCCCCTCCCCCCCAGCCATAGTGATCCCCCTCCCCCCAGCCATAGTGATCCCCCTCCCCCCAGCCATAGTGATCCCCCTCCCCCCAGCCATAGTGATCCCCCTCCCCTCCAGCCATAGTGATCCCCCTCCCCCCAGCCATAGTGATCCCCCTCCCCCCAGCCATAGTGATCCCTTTCCCCCCCAGCCATAGTGATCCCCCTCCCCCCCAGCCATAGTGATCCCCCTCCCCCCCAGCCATAGTGATCCCCCTCCCCCCCAGCCATAGGGATCCCCCTCCCCCCCAGCCATAGGGATCCCCCTCCCCCCCAGCCATAGTGATCCCCCTCCCCCCCAGCCATAGTGATCCCCCCCCCAGCCATAGTGAGCCCCCTCCCCCCCGAGCCATAATGATTCCCCCGCCATCATTTCTCCCCCCGCCATGTCTCTCCCCCGCCATGTCTCTCCCCCACCAGCCATCATGATTTCTCCCCCCCCCAGCCATAGTGACCCCTCCAGCCATAGTGATCCCCCTCCCCTCCAGCCATAGTGATCCCCCTCCCCCCAGCCATAGTGATCCCCCTCCCCCCCAGCCATAGTGATCCCCCTCCCCCCCAGCCATAGTGATCCCCCTCCCCCCAGCCATAGTGATCCCCTCCCCCCTCGTCCCCCCCTGCCATAGTGATCCCCCTCCCCCCCACCCATAGTGACCCCCCTCCCCCCCTCCCCCCCCCAGCCATCATGATCCGAGTCCTTGCAGGGAGTTAATGGCCTGCCCGGTGATGTGCTGGCTCCTCTAGTAAATATAGCCGGGCCCTGCTGTAACCGGAGCCGACAGAGCGCTCCTCTATGCGGGCTGGCATCCCGTCAGCATGCCATGGCGGCAGCTGGACTTCATTAAACGCTGGTGTTAATTACTGGGAGCCTGTTAGTACGCGCGCACACTGGGGGGTACGCGGAAAGGGTCACCTTGACATGGAAGATGGTTATTTATTTATTTCTCCTTAAAATGATGGCCTGTCAGTCGCTGCAAGCAATCTGGTGCCTCCTGTTTCCCGTGTACAATGAGCCACGAGCAGACCACGAGAAGACCACGGCGTTTTCATCGCGGCTGTAGTGTGTTTTCCGTTGTGTAGTTTGTGTAGTTGCTTGTAATGCGGTGAGCTTCAGTAAACTGCTTAACGGGGATTAAATGAGCACTATTTGTTGTCAACCTACATATTTCAGTAGATTAAAAACGACTAAAAACAGGAATGGCTCAACCTGTATTTATAATATTATCTTTTATTTGTATAACGCCAGCATATTCCATAGCGCAGTACAAGGGGGGCGGCGATAACATATGATGAGTGTGATATGTATTTATAGAAGACCATAGGAAGGAGAGTTCCTGCCCCGGGGAGCTTACACTCTAAAAATCCAGCCACGGGGTCCAAATGCCAGCGGCAAAAGAAATAAAACGAGAGCAGAGTTAAGACCTTAAAAAAACTAAGAGGGCTGAATTCATTGGACGAAATGGAAACGCGGAGCAATCGCCTTCAGCGCAATGAAGTGGGAGAAACGGCAACATCGTGTCATAGATCTGCCATTGAAATGAGCAGGGTTGCGCGCTGCATTGTGCCCTGCGGGTGTGCGCAGCGTTACTTCCTGCAGGAGTAAAGCAGGCAACATCCACCCGTTTTGGGAAGGGATGGGGGCAAGGCGTGGGGCCGCTGTACCCGTCCTCGTTACTGTGTTCCTGCTGCAGCCCGGCGGCTCCTTAACGGGTGTAGCTGTAATTAGGGAAACAATGTCACTGTTCTTTTCTCTGCACCAGAGCCTGAGAGGCAGAACAGAACTCCACAAATGTGTCCACATGATTCCATCCCTCTCCATCCCTCTCTCTCTGCCCCCCCCGCCCTCTCTCTCTGCCCCCCCCCACCCTCTCTCTCTGCCCCCCCCCACCCTCTCTCTCTCTGCCCCCCCGCCCTCTCTCTCTGCCCCCCCACCCTCTCTCTCTGCCCCCCCGCCCTCTCTCTCTCTGCCCTCCCCCGCCCTCTCTCTCTGCCCCCCCGCCCTCTCTCTCTGCCCCCCCGCCCTCTCTCTCTCTGCCCCCCCGCCCTCTCTCTCTCTCTCTGCCCCCCCGCCCTCTCTCTCTCTCTGCCCCGCCCTCTCTCTCTCTCTGCCCCCCCGCCCTCTCTCTCTCTCTGCCCCCCCGCCCTCTCTCTTTCTGCCCCCCCGCCCTCTCTCTTTCTGCCCCCCCCGCCCTCTCTCTCTCTGCCCCCCCCGCCCCCTCTGTCTGCCACCCCCAGCCCTCTCTCTCTCTCTGCCCCCCCACCCTTTCTCTCTCTGCCCCCCGCCCTCTCTCTCTCTGCCCTCCCCCGCCCTCTCTCTCTCTGCCCTCCCCCGCCCTCTCTCTCTGCCCTCCCCTTCTCTCTCTGCCCTCCCCCGCCCTCTCTCTCTCTGCCCTCCCCCGCCCTCTCTCTCTCTGCCCTCCCCCGCCCTCTCTCTCTCTGCCCTCCCCCGCCCTCTCTCTCTCTGCCCTCCCCCGCCCTCTCTCTCTCTCTGCCCTCACCCGCCCTCTCTCTCTCTGCCCTCCCCCGCCCTCTCTCTCTCTGCCCTCCCCCGCCCTCTCTCTCTGCCCTCCCCCGCCCTCTTTCTCTCTGCCCTCCCCCGCCCTCTTTCTCTCTGCCCTCCCCCGCCCTCTTCTCTCTGCCCTCCCCCGCCCTCTTTCTCTCTGCCCTCCCCCGCCCTCTTTCTCTCTGCCCTCCCCCGCCCTCTCTCTCTGCCCTCCCCCGCCCTCTCTCTCTGCCCTCCCCCGCCCTCTCTCTCTGCCCTCCCCCGCCCTCTCTCTCTGCCCCCCCGCCCTCTCTCTCTCTGCCCCCCCACCCTCTCTCTCTGCCCCCCCGCCCTCTCTCTCTCTGCCCCCCGCCCTCTCTCTCTCTGCCCCCCCGCCCTCTCTCTCTCTCTGCCCCCCCCACCCTCTCTCTCTCTGCACCCCCCACCCTCTCTCTCTCTGCACCCCCACCCTCTCTCTCTCTCTGCCCCCCCCCCGCCCTCTCTCTCTCTCTGCCCCCCCTGCCCTCTCTCTCTCTCTGCCCCACCCTCTCTCTCTCCCCCGCTCTCTATCTCTCTCTCTCTGCCCCCCCCGCCCTCTCTCTTTCTGCCCTCCCCCGCCCTCTCTCTGCCCTCCCCCGCCCTCTCTCTCTGCCCTCCCTCTCTGCCCTCCCTCGCCCTCTCTCTGCCCTCCCCGCCCTCTCTCTGCCCTCCCCCGCCCTCTCTCTCTGCCCTCCCCCACCCTCTCTCTCTCTGCCCTCCCCCGCCCTCTCTCTCTCTGCCCTACCCCGCCCTCTCTCTCTCTGCCCTCCCCCGCCCTCTCTCTCTCTCTGCCCTCCCCCGCCCTCTCTCTCTCTGCCCTCCCCCGCCCTCTCTCTCTCTGCCCTCCCCCGCCCTTTCTCTCTCTGCTCTCCCCCGCCCTATCTCTCTCTGCCCTCCCCCGCCCTCTCTCTCTCTGCCCTCCCCCGCCCTCTTTCTCTCTGCCTTCCCCCGCCCTCTTTCTCTCTGCCTTCCCCCGCCCTCTCTCTCTCTGCCCTCCCCCGCCCTCTCTCTCTCTGCCCTCCCCCGCCCTCTCTCTGCCCTCCCCCGCCCTCTCTCTCTCTGCCCTCCCCCGCCCTCTCTCTCTCTGCCCTCCCCCGCCCTCTCTCTCTCTGCCCTCCCCCGCCCTCTCTCTCTCTGCCCTCCCCCGCCCTCTCTCTCTCTGCCCTCCCCCGCCCTCTCTCTCTCTGCCCTCCCCCGCCCTCTCTCTCTCTGCCCTCCCCCGCCCTCTCTCTCTCTGCCCTCCCCCGCCCTCTCTCTGCCCTCCCCCGCCCTCTCTCTCTCTGCCCTCCCCCGCCCTCTCTCTCTCTGCCCTCCCCCGCCCTCTCTCTCTCTGCCCTCCCCCGCCCTCTCTCTCTCTGCCCTCCCCCGCCCTCTCTCTCTCTGCCCTCCCCCGCCCTCTCTCTCTCTGCCCTCCCCCGCCCTCTCTCTCTCTGCCCTCCCCCGCCCTCTCTCTCTCTGCCCTCCCCCGCCCTCTCTCTCTCTGCCCTCCCCCGCCCTCTCTCTCTCTGCCCTCCCCCGCCCTCTCTCTCTCTGCCCTCCCCCGCCCTCTCTCTCTCTGCCCTCCCCCGCCCTCTCTCTCTGCCCTCCCCCGCCCTCTCTCCGCCTCCTCTCTCTATCTCTCCGCCTCCTCTCTCTATCTCTCCGCCCCCTCTCTCTATCTCTCCGCCCCCTCTCTCTATCTCTCCGCCCCCTCTCTCTGCCTCTCCGCCCCCTCTCTCTGCCCTCCCCGCCCTCTCTCTCTCTGCCCTCCCCCACCCTCTCTCTCTCTGCCCTCCCCCGCCCTCTCTCCGCCCCCTCTCTCTATCTCTCCGCCCCCTCTCTCTATCTCTCCGCCCCCTCTCTATCTCTCCGCCCCCTCTCTCTATCTCTCCGCCCCCTCTCTCTGCCCTCTCTCTATCTCTCCGCCCTCTCTCTCTGCCCCCCTCCGCCCTCTCTCTCTGCCCCCCCCACCCTCTCTCTCTGCCCCCCCCGCCCTCTCTCTCTGCCCTCCCCCGCCCTCTCTCTCTGCCCTCCCCCGCCCTCTCTCTCTGCCCTCCCCCGCCCTCTCTCTTTCTGCCCTCCCCCGCCCTCTCTCTGTGCCCTCCCCCGCCCTCTCTCTCTGTGCCCTCCCCCGCCCTCTCTCTCTGTGCCCTCCCCCGCCCTCTCTCTCTCTGCCCTCCCCCGCCCTCTCTCTATCTCTCCGCCCCCTCTCTCTATCTCTCCGCCCCTTCTCTCTATCTCTCCGCCCCCTCTCTCTGCCTCTCCGCCCCCTCTCTCTGCTCTCTCTCTCTATCTCTCTGCCCTCTCTATCTCTCCGCCCTCTCTCTCTGCCCTCCCCGCCCTCTCTCTCTCTGCCCTCCCCCGCCCTCTCTCTCTCTGCCCTCCCCGCCCTCTCTCCGCCCCCTCTCTCTATCTCTCCGCCCCCTCTCTCTATCTCTCCGCCCCCTCTCTCTGCCCTCTCTATCTCTCTGCCCTCTCTATCTCTCCGCCCTCTCTCTCTGCCCCCCCCACCCTCTCTCTCTGCCCCCCCCGCCCTCTCTCTCTCTGCCCCCGCCCTCTCTCTCTCTGCCCTCCCCCGCCCTCTCTCTCTGCCCTCCCCCGCCCTCTCTCTCTGTGCCCTCCCCCGCCCTCTCTCTCTGTGCCCTCCCCCGCCCTCTCTCTCTCTGCCCTCCCCCGCCCTCTCTCTCGCTGCCCTCCCCCGCCCTCTCTCTCTCTGCCCTCCCCCGCCCTCTCTCTGTGCCCTCCCCCGCCCTCTCTCTCTCTGCCCTCCCCCGCCCTCTCTCTCGCTGCCCTCCCCTGCCCTCTCTCTCTCTGCCCGCCCCCTCTCTCTATCTCTCCGCCCCCTCTCTCTATCTCTCCGCCCCAAACGCTCCGTGAGGGGCCACATCCTGCCCCTTTGCCTCCTGCGCCAGCCTGCTAGCAGCAGATGCCTGGGCTTGTGAAACCTCCGGTCGCCGCTCTTTAAGGCCTGGAATGTGCGGTTAATAATGCAGCTGTGAGGGAGCCGAGTAATTATCTTCCCACAGTGTTTTGGGCTTTGGAGTCATCCCTTCCGGGGCGCCATTAACCCAGTCACTGCTGCATGGCAATGCGTTGCTGGCCCCTCCTGCAGCGACGGGGCGGAAAGTCCTTGCAGCCGCGGTATCTCACTGATAAATACCCCGCCAGTCCATCGCCCACTCCTGCGTATTTCTCTCTGCCCCTCTCGTTGCGCGTGTGTGTGCATACATATATACATATTTACACACGCACGCGCATGCATATATACACACGCACATACATGCTTATACGCACATGCATGTGTATATATAGATATACATACACACAAATATACAATCACACACATATTCACCAGCTTCTAGTGTTCAGATGGGGGAGGGGATCATCTCAAAGGGGTCCATTGAACATGTTCATACAGAGCGCGACGCACACAGCCGGCGACGCGCACAGCCGGCGACGCGCACAGCCGGCGACGCGCACAGCCGGCGACGCGCACAGCCGGCGACGCGCACAGCCGGCGACGCGCACAGCCGGCGACGCGCACAGCCAACGACGCGCACAGCCGGCGACGCGCACAGCCGGCGACGCGCACAGCCGGACATTACAACGTAACAGGGTTTAGGCATTTTCTACCTGATCCACCTCAGTTTGTCATCTGCAGCAGCGGCGAAGGACGGGGCCGATGTATGTGGGGTTACGTAGATGGATAGAAGGCTGAAAGGTGTGTGCGTAATATAACACGTCTGTTTTAACCCTTGCCGCTAGTCTTTTAGATTGCAAGATCTTTAGGGCAGAGACCCCCTTGCCATGTATCCTTGCAATAGCATGGTAATGCCCTTAATTACCCCGTATTGCCCTGTGCTGCAGACTGCCGGCGCGTTATTAATAACGGGCCGTAGCGAGGGGGGCAATGTGAATGCGTGACAAACTGCTTCCGATTAGAGAGACAGGCAGCCATCAAGTTTAACCTTTTGTGTGCCTGTTCCAGTTCGCCCCTTCAGCGGTCACCGGGACCTTCTGCATTGCATTGAACTGCCGCGTTATGGGCCATGTCTACTGAGCCATCTTCTGCCAGGAGAGACCCCCCGGAGCTGGAAGACACCTTACGCAGTATGAAAGTCACAGGGCAGGGGAAGGCCTTACGGGAGGAGCCTGCTTGGCGAGCACGGCCTTGTATGGTATGAGGAAGCGCTGGTTGGGTGTTACCCGGTAGAGAAGCGGCGTTATAGTGGCGAGACAGTGGGGAATCTCTCTAAAGGCAGAATTTAATACGTGCCCTCCTACAGCTAAACCCATCCTCTGCCTGAGAGGTCCGTAACTCATTGCAAAGGGGTAACCCCAGGGGTTCTTAATTCAAGTCACCCAGACACCCCTTCTCCCCCCCCCCCCCTTCAATTGGTCTGGTTTTCAGGATATCCCTGGTTCGACACAGAGAGACAATGATTAAGCCACCTGAGCTGAAGCAGGGACTGATTGCACCACCTGTGCTGAAGCTGAGATATCCTTTAAACCTGACCTGTTGTGTTGAGAGCGGGGGGGGAGGAGTTGTCTTGAAGACTGAAGTTGGCCCCCCCTGGGGCTACCTCCATCATCTTGTGTCGTTGTGTGTTTAAGCGATGAACCCGTACTTAAAATGAACCAGTTTCCAGATAGGGTTGTGTGTGTGTGTTTTGTTAAACCCAGCTCTTAGAAATCACCCCTCTCCTGGGGAGGGGACCCCATTATTCCTCAACCGTTCCTCCCATCCCTCCCCTCCCCCCCACCCCCCTCAGTTTGAGCCAAAATCAGGGAGGGGAGGGGGATAAGTATTTGAATACTGTGCTGTGAAGGGTACAGCCCTGCAGTGAAACCGTTGTGATATTAGAGCAGAACTCCTCTGAGAACCCGCGGCTCCTGTGTACTGATCGGAGTGGCACAGACTCAGACAGCTGGTCTCACAGCATGGGGCTCCGCACGCAGCTAGGAAGCTGGCACAGTGGCGACAAACAGGTAATGCTCTAATTTCCCCTGTGCAGATGTGGCCAGGAATATCTTCATTCATTGGTGTGCTGGCATGCACGAGGGAAGCTGGCAGTGCAGCCGTGCATAACTATTAGCAACAACAAGAAGGATATATACTGTATATGTGTGTTTGTGTATATATATACACACACACACACACACACACACAAAGCTGATCCGTACTTACTGCGTTTTGGAAAGGGCCAGAAGAGCGCCTAATGATTTAAATGAAAGCGATGTAAGTGGTACCCAGGGATAGGCCCCGGCTATTCCAGTGCAGCAGAGCGTGCAAGAGAGCATTTAGTTCGAGTATTAAAGAAAAACAAAGGGGGGTAACCAAGTGGAGACTGTCATCTTCTGCGGCCGCAGGCGGGAACCAGAGGTGTGGTCAATTCCCCTGCCCCTGTAATATGACGGAGAAAGTATAGCAGGGGCTCTCAAGTCCAGTCCTCAAGACCCAACCCCTCAACAGGTCAGGTTTTGAGGTTATCCCTGCTTTAGCACAGGGTGCTCAATCCGTCTTAGCTTCAGCACAGGTGGCATGATCTGTCCTTGCTTCAGCACAGGTGGCTGTCTTCGAGTGAGCCATTGATTGAGCCACCTGTGCTGAAGCTGGGATATCTGCAAAACCTGGCCTGTTGGTGGGGGGGGGGGGGAGGGGGTGGGGCTGGAGTTGAGAACCCCTTAACTATCCTATTTACCAGGCAGATAACACTGGGTTCCCACTCTGTCTGAGGCATCAGAGAGATTCGTGTCTCCTTTAGTGAACCCCCATTTAACCTGTGACTTTGTGGTACGGTGAGTTCTGGTGACAGACACTTTTGTAATTACCCCGAATAACCCTTCATTGGGTTCATATCATTAATTTTGTTTGGGCTGTTACATTTGATAGATACATTAAGCGCTTCTATCGCTCTTTTCATACACTAGATTGAATTGCCTTTGAACATTCAGCCGGCTAATTGCTGGTAATTTGTGTTACTAACGAGAGACGGAATAGGAGCATAACATTAAAACCCAACAGTCAGTTAACGAATTTGCCTATTCAGCTGTAAGACATACCGGTGGCGGCAGCGCAATCCGGCTTCGTGCCTGTGTAAAGGGGGGAAAGGGGTGACATTGAAAACCGCAGAAAACGGAGAACATCAATTTTACAGGAAACGTAGGGAAAAAAATCCCGAGAGAGGCTTTGGGGGTTGAAATAAATAAAACATACAAAATATAAGCTTGTTTTGTTTCTCTGTACCAATCCTTTAATCAGTAGGCAACAAGACCATTATGTCTGAGGGGAAACGGCAGCCATTTTATATCCCCCCACCCCCAACAAAAATATTACTGGCTAGCATTTGTAGAGCAGTGCATTATGGGACGTAATCACTGAAGTGGCAGAGAAAAGGAAAGGTGACAGGAACACAATAAATGGCTGAAACGTTTGACACAGTCCAGGTAGAATGAGTTGATTATCATAAGGAGTTTAACATCTTCAGCCATAACTACGAACATCCGGACGGCCTAAATTAGGGCTGCCATCTTTAAACCTCCCGTTCACTTCATCTCGACAGTAAAATCTGCCAAGAACAGTTGAAGATTTTTGAAAGCCGGGACAGGGCAGTAAGACCTGTTTCGGGACCACGAAAAGTAAAATAAATAGTTAGGCGTGGCCTGCGTCTTTTAACCGTTTGTATTTCGCTGTTTGCAATCCAGACCCATATCCAGTGAAAGGGTTAAATAACCTGAGCACAGAAGTGGTGAAGATTCAGAAATGTCTTTGCCGCGCTTATAGTGACGGCGACGCAATGTCGCCTGAAAACAAAAGCATTGCCGTAGTCGCAAGCGCTTATAGTAAGCGCGGCGTGACGGAGCGACCAAAAATTTGGAAGCCGATAAAATTGATTTTTCCGAGGCTGTCGCCACATGTGACTGCCTCTGAACCAATCAATGGCCAGGTCGCCAGCGACGTCGCCGAAAGTTAAATTATAACTTTCGCGGGTTGCGACGGGTGACGTCACCCGTCCCATCGCCGTTGCGCGCACTATAAGCGCGGCCTTAGATTGTAAGCTTTCGGGGGCAGGAATCTCCTTTCCCACGGTCTCATCCTATTTCTTGCCCTTCTTCTTGTATGATCATTTTCTGCACTGCCTCCCTTGTAAAGCGCAGAATACATTGCGGGCGCTATCTAACGGAAGATATCCATCTAATGTGCCGATATTTCAACTGTAATTAGCCGGGGAATACATCCTTCCCCGCTGATGGGTTAAAAAAGAGACAAACGTGCGCTGGAAAACGTTCACATTCCGTGAATAGTAATAGCAGAAGATTCAAATTAAAAGCCAGGGTCAATAAAATGTACGTGAAATCAAAGCAAATTGTTCAGGGCCGCGTGTTTATTGCTTGGAAAGTAGTTTGATGCTTTCTCTGAGCGACGGGTCATATTTAAATCAAAAACGGTACACGCTATTTTTGTATTTTTTTATTTTTTTTACCCTGTGTTGGGGAGACGGGGCTGATTTTTTTTTTTTTATTTCAATTGAGCAGTTGCTGTTCTGGAAACCCGCATTTAATAGGATTGAATGAAAAGGGACGTTACTTTTCATCACACAAGACAACAAAGAAAGCTTGCCAAAGGAAAATATTATTTTATTTGAACAAATTACCGCCCGTCTCTGAGGCTCGCGCTAGGGCTGCATGAGGAAAGGTATTTAAATATCACTCCATCAAAGTACTTTTTTTTTTTTTAAACTACAATTTTCTTCCTCTGATAAAATGTGTTGGGAGGATTCAAAGAAGATTAGAGTTCACCTCGGAAACGGTATTCAAATGTGAGCAGCTAATGGAAGTGTGCGAGAAACTGTTAATGTCTATATCCGCCCTCGCAGGAATTCCGACTTCAGGAGTCTCTTAAAAACACGCGGCGTTGATTCCATGCCTGGGTCTCCGCAGACCGTACGCGCGTCGTTTCAGTGAGTGAGATAAGTGTTATTTTAAGTATTGTAATGATAATCCCCGCCGACAATGAACTTCTGAATTCCAACTTCTGTTGCTCGGGTGTTCATGCAGAATTTGTTCTTCTTTTTGTTTTATTTTTGATTTATTTCAATCTCTGTGTAAGCCCTTTGGCGGCCGGGTGGAGCCGCCATGCATGGTGACGGTGACGGTGAAGGGGTTGACCCTTTCTGTATTTTGATGTTCTTGATTGACAGTGGCAATTAAGTGGTACAGCGTTGGCTCACAATGTCATAGCAATAATATTTATACTGTAGGGCAGGGGGTGGGCAACTCCAGTCCTCCAGGTGCCACCAACAGGTCAGGTTTTGAGGATATCCCAGCTTCAGCACAGGTCGCTTAATCAGTTGCTCAGTTGGAGACTGAGCCACTGATTGAGCCACCTGTGCTGAAGCAGAGATATGCGTATAACCTGATCTCTTGGTGGCCCTTGTGGCTTGGAGTTGCCTACCCCAGCTGTAGTGCAAAACCTTATGTGCATTTTTCTGGATGCTTGGAGATCCAGGACTGGGTTACAATCCCGTGACCTGGAGCTAAGAGGGCAACACTGCAAACGCCATCAACAAGGAGCCTGCTAATACTTTAGGCTGCGGCCCCAGTGCCTGCGCTGCACTCGCATCTGCGGGGCAAGGGGCACGTGCAGCCGAATTCCCCGGACTGCAGAGAGCTGCAGGGGGAAAGATGGGGGGGGGGCGTGACGGGGGCGCGGCCGTGACGTCACCCGACAGGTTTGCCCTCATTGGCTGAACCGCCGGGGGTGTGGCCTAGCACTCCGTCGCGACTCCTGCTCTCAATTTTCTTGAGCAGGAGTTTTTCTCGGCGCAGCGGCCCCCCCTCACAGCGGGCCCGGCCCCATTGTAGGGCGGCCCTTCTCCCTGCAGAGTCCGCCACAGCGGGCGCTGCAGTAGCCAGCGGGGACCTGGCCTTAGGCACACTGTAATAAGATTCCCATGCATTTCCTGGATCTACTGGCCTAGCCGTCCCTGACTTGAAGTACTATTTCACCTTCTCCTTTGCAGCCTCTGCAGTCTTTGAGCGTCTGTCCTTTTCCACCCTAGCGACGTGACACCATTGCCACATCATTTGGAGCATTACTGTTTAAACAAAAAAATAAACTTTTTTTTGTTTTTTTTTGTTTTTTTTATTTCAATATTTTGATGCATGGGATACAAAAAAGAAAAGAGGGGGTGAGGGAAGGTTAGCAAATAAACATTTCACTTTACATATATCACTTGTGCATATATTAAACAGAAGATGCATAAAACAATTACATTTTTGTATTGTGTTTGGGTTCCCCCCCTTCCCCCCCCCCCCTTAATTATTTTATTCATTTTTTCTTTTTCTTTTTTTAATTAAATTTAATGAATCGGGTGAGATTCGCGGATACTTTGTCACAATTAAATGAAGCAGAAACTGCAAACTTTGCAAAACCATTTGGCAAGCTTTGGAAGTCCTTGTTCTTTTCCAATTCTTACACGGAAGCAGAAGGCGCGGGTCTCCTGGCACGTCATTTCCACCGCAACCTCCCGAAAATCACGCCATTTCCCTGTAATTCGCCGCCATCCTTCCGTGCTTTCACGAGTGCTAAATTTAACGGGAAACCTGAATAAAACGCCGGGAAACAAATCTGAAGACATTCTCGTGTCTCTACTTAACCGGTGGCCCCGGATGAATCCAAGTAGTTGGTCATTTCTTTACACAATATCATTTCTTTTTGGATATATTAAAACCCGGCTAAAGGTGGAGTGCACGGGTGTAGCACCCATACAAGCAAAACAGCTCCGGGTTACCATTTAAGAACATCAGTGCTCTGTGTTCACACTGCCATTGGTGTCTGTATGTGGACCAGTTTAATTGCCCCATTGCCTGTGATTGTAGAAATAAGACCTCTTTATAAGGAATCCGTGGGCTTTTAGTTCTCTTACACTACATGCAAACAAACGGCACTTCTGTTTCCTAAGCCTTTTCTTGCCCTCACTTCCAATGGCCACCTGTACGCCTTCCATTGCATGGGTAAGCCACAGTTCCTAGGCTGGGGAGGTAAATAAGCCTGACATCGAGTCTTCGTTTGCTGGCACTGCCTTCCTAATACAGTGCCTAATGTGTTAATGACCTGTAAATATTATGGGGGTAAGTGTATTGTGACCATGTGTTAATGACCTGTAAGACATGACACGTTCAAGCCGTTTATCATAGTCAGCAGAGAGCCCAGAAATACAATTGTTATTTTGTGGTTAATCTTCTATAATTGGTTCTAATGTGAGGTTTCGGAGTTAACGAAGGCGAGTCTCGTGAGTGAGTATAGTCTGATTTATAGGAAGTGATGTTGGCTCATTTAAAGATTCTGGATTTTACCAGGGTGACGGGACTTACAGTATAAATACTAAGAATATGGATACATACCCCTGGACTGCAAGATGTATCTTACTTTGTTAGTGCACAAAAAACAAACAAAAAAGGTAATTTCTCTTAGAAATTGCATTGAAAATCCTGGTGTTTAAAGTCATGTTCTGGGGTAAAACCCGGGTATAGAAGGACTTCTGACAATATCCACCCTCCTTGGTGGGGTTTCATGCGCTCACTGTTGTGTAATTTGTAATATGATCTTGTGTTTCCACTATAATATATTCGATAGGCTCGAAGTATTGCTGCTGTCTTACATATTAAATTGGATCTAATAACTTTATTTCATATACTCGTACTCCAAGTCCTTTGGGTTTTTTTTGTGCTAGATATCTTCAACCGATCTTTTTATTTTACTTGCAATGGTAATATGTTTTTTCAAAGACCAGAATGGCTCTGTGTTTCTCCCTGCGAGCTTTGCCGGGTCCTGGAGCATTAAGTAAGCCACAAATACACGCACTCGTTTTCACCCCCTGTTCATAGTAATGAGGGTAACAGGCAGAGGAGCAGAGATGCCATTCTCTAGCAGAGCCGAGCGCTTGAGTTCCTTGGGAGCGCAGACGAAAGCCTTCCCGTGACCCTGCTCTGTTCTCGTTCCAGTTTTTTGTTTTTCTGTAAGCTTCATGTGAGAAAATGCACCGGTATCATTTGTAAACACAGGTGTGTTGCACACTTGCTTTCCTGTGTAAGGAAGGGGAGGGTGGCGGGGCCTGGTCTTCAATATAAACCGATATGAAAATATTGTATTGCAAGAAAAACTGTTGGGGTTAAAAAAAAAAATGAATTCCCCCAGAGGGAATGTGGGTCAGTTGTTCCCTGTGCATGGTCAGGCCGGAACCTCTGGGGGTCTCGCTCCTACTTGGACAGTATGTAGGTGCAAGCCACGTACTCTGCAGAGCATTACCATGCTGGACATGTTAACTTAAGGGCTCATCCAGTGTCCACCAATCGGACGAAATGTCCCCATGGACATCAATGGCCACTTCTGATGATCTGGATAAACCCCTTAGTGTGGGGCGTCCTGCTACTCTGTCCAACACACAACCTGCCATAGCGTCCTTCCCTACGCATGGCATAGGGTCATGCTGGTATCTCTCTGGTCTGCAGGCTGCACGTGTGTGCATGTATCGGCTTCTGTATCAGTAGCCATTTGTTTTTTCGATAACCATTAAAAAATATATTGTTGTGGTCGTCCACCTCCCACGATGGGGGGGGAGGGGGGGATGCGCTGGGCGTGCAATGTGGCACTGGCTGCCCTAAATAATGCAGGAGGCCTCATTACAAAACTGTACAGCCTTTGCTATTCTCCGCGGCTGCCCATTACGAGGTTATATTACAGGGAAGGGGCTTCCGTAATGGCCACAAATGTGTTAAATATATTTATTGTAAACTGAATATGAATGTATATTCCGGGCTCCGTAGGCGAGGCGCGGTGAGATCGGAAGTCCTTAATAGTAATTCTATCCTCGCTCCTCCACTCCGTGCCTTTATTCCACTGGGCCCTGGTGCTGCCTGCTTTGCTGTATCATTTAAGCGAAAGTAGCTCCATATTTCTTAAGGAGAACGCCTGTTACATCCGGACAGAATGTGCCCTTGCATGACTAATAGCGCGGAGGTATTGGATCGTTATTGCACCTTCATTGCCGTCCGTGCAAAGGGCTTGGCAGTAAAGTGCAAAGGAGCCTGTTAAGGAGGAGTGGGAGACAAATTAGAAGTGTTCAGTCCACTTGCTCTGGTGTTCCCTGCGGCCGTAGCTCTTCCCGGTGATACACAAACATGCCCAGTGACAAATGTGTTTGCTGCGGTGATGGCACCGGGTTGTACACATCTGAGCAGAACAGGAGGAAGCAGTGTGTGTAAAAACGATTAGAAGGAATGGGACGCAAAGCTAGTGTCGTAAATGTACATCGTTACATTGTTACATCTCAGAGGAGGCTGGGAAAAGATGTGTCCATCGGGGCCAACCTATGTTGGATTTAGTCGACCGAGATTCTCGTCCTCTATTTGTATTTATATTGAATTAATTAGAAATAGCCGTTAGTCCAGTTGCGATAGTGCAGAGTAAATGAGAACGTCAGTACCGCGAGATGTAAACGACAAACGGATACAGAAGGTAATGAGGGCCCTGGTCCTGGGAGCTTACACTCTAGAGGGAATGATGGACAATGTTGAAACAAGAAGGTAAGGGGGCTGCTCATTGTGGGGAGGAGTATACATCAGGATGGAGTATGGTCCAGCCAGACAGTTGATCCCATTAAGGTTTGAGGGTGGGGGTATTGGGGGGTGTTTGATAGTGTGCAGGTTGGTTCAGGAACATAGCTGGTCCCGATAGGGTTGGAGTGAGGGGGAGAGAGGAGTGAGATGTTAGGGCTATAATGGAAAAGTGAGTTTTTAGGGAGTTTAAATGTCTGAATGCTGGGGGAGAGTGAGGGTGCGTGGTAGGAAATTCCAGAGAGAGGGGGCAGCGCGGGAGAAGTATTGTAGGCGGGAGTGAGAGGGGGTAATAAGGTGGGGGGAGAATCCAAGATGACAATCTAACCTTGTTTGCCTTGGATTGTTATCTTGCATTTTCCATCTGTGTTAAAACTCATGGAATCATTTGTATAACAGAATCGCGTGAGCTGAGGTAGAGAGGAGAACTCAAGGAAGCTCGTCCTGAAATATCAATGATTAGTCCAAATAAAAAAGTGATCACCTAAAATAAAATAAAGGACTCGGACACTAATAAAAAGAGGAAAGGGGCAGTCGTCGAGCGAAGAAAAAAAAATACTATTGAAATCTTTTTTTTTTTTTTTTAAAGGGGTGGGGGGAATTGTAAAAATGAGACCGGATCGATGTCTAAAGTAAGGAAGTTGGATGTAGCCTGTGGCCCCCGAGAATGGCCCCCGACTTGGGACTGAAATGTCCATACACAATCTGTTTCCACAACGCATGCGTTCTGATCGGACAGACTGATTATATTCCTGTTCTTGTGTCGTTACTTTGCTACAGCTGATTAGTAACGGGGGAATGTTGTACCCCCCCCCCAGGTGAGAAGCAGGGGGTCTCACCGGAGCTAGTTAATTTCAGACCCCCGTCTCCAAGAGATGGTTACATGTGAAGGTGATGCCGGTATCAGAAATCTGTTTAAGCATTTGAGGGGCCGCGGCAGCCCAGAAACTGGAGAGGCGTCGTCCTCTTCCATTGCCCTATACTTCAGATCGCATGACGCGCACTTTGGGAACGCAAGACGCAGGCATGACGTATCCACAATATCACAGGGCCCCTGGAGTGACAGTCCCCGTGATGTAGTGATTACGCCTTGGGGCGCCCAAAGGGTTAAAGATCATGCAGGCCAATAGGAAGTCACAAGGGATGACGGGTCGTGACTTCCTATTGGGATGCGGGACCTTTAAACAGACATTTTCCGTGGCCAGCCGGAGATGCTACCGGCAGCCCCTTTAAGAGACAAGTATCTAGGAGAGCAGTGGTCTCCGAAGCGGCAATCACCGTGGTTCAGATTCAAAGACTACCTGCTTTAAACTTTCTTATATGGTGTCAACAATGTGTAGGAGACTGTGCATGGAATGCCCCCTGCTTCCCTGTGGGTCTGCGTTGAATCCTTCTTGTTTGTTTGGTGCCGGTGAGTTCTGTCCGTAGCCAATAAAGGGGTTAAGTCACTGTCCTTTGGAAATAGGTGTTTCTAATTGTTGGGACCGGCTGCATCGACAAGTGTGAGAAATCAAATGAGGCTGAGCAGCAAGGCGTATTTAATTTCCTTCCAGATAATTGTCTGCGTGCTGTGCCCCCTTTCCCGGGTTAAACCGGTTTTTGTCCAAGATGCCGATTTCCCATGACACCTGCAAACTGTTTTACCCGCTGTCCCAAAGCCTTAACCCTTTCACTGCCAGGCGTGGACTTTTCCCCCAACGCATTGCACGCCCGTCTGGCGGCGAGAGGTTTGGTACGCCAGGAATAGCCTAAAAGAAACCTTTCCGTGCAGACCGTGCACCCATGGTCTTCCGAGCATTATGTATGGGGGATATACAGTCCTTTACTATAGGTCAGGGTGAGCAATCATCATACTGCTGGTACTATAGAGTATAGACAGTCTTACAATATATACTGTACAGCACTTTATAGCACTGTATTGTCAGTGGAAGGTTTAAAGCTGAGAGTTCCATAGTATGTGTCCAGTTCTGACTATGAATCGTTAGGTGTGTGTGTGTGTGTGTGTGTGTGTGTGTGTGTGTGTGTGTGTCCCTGGTTGCGTGATAACATGAATGTTCTTGCATAGACTTTGCACAACTTGCAGCTTGGAAGGTATTGGCGCCGTTGCTCTGGGATACAGTACGTAGGAGGCTGTAGGATCCTGATCTGCTCAGATAGCCTGGTGAATTCTCTCTGCCCTCAAAACCACCGTTTGCACAAGTCCTTGATGTATGCGTTGCAGTTCTCGCTCAGGAGAGAGACGCTGCACTTGGAGGTCAAACGCTCGGAGCAAGGGGTCTGACCTTTTTTGCTTTGCAGAATGTGCGAATGTGGTCACAACACTTTAACACTTAATGCACTTTACCATTGTTTAGTTCAGGGGGCTCAACTCCAGTCCTCAAGCCCTCCCCAACAGCTCAAGTTTTCAGGATATCCCTGCTTCAGCACAGGCGGCTGATTCTCTGATTGAGCCACCTGTGCTGATGCTGGGATATCCTGAAAACCTTACCTGTTGGGGGGCTTGAGGACTGGAGTTGAGCCCCCCTAGTTTAGTTGATGTATCTTTCGTTACCAACGTTCCTTAAAACGATTCCCCCAGTTACTCCCCCTCTGCATATTTCTCTGAATGTATCTAGATTGGGCGTTCGGGGCCTGCATTTGAAATCTATTAAACATTTTGGTAACTTGTGCACTAATGATGGTTTTATCATTCGGTTCACTCGATCAATACCACACTTCTTTATTTTTTTTTTTAAATTTTTTTTTTTACACATCACATAGTGCCGTGTGTGTCATTGCAAGATCTGGGCTGCGGGTATAGGTCGAGGTATTGCAAGGTCCTATATTCCTTGTTGATTATATCTGCAAAGGCCCCATAAGAAAGTAACGTGTGTGTGTGTATATGTGTATATGTACTGATACATATATATATATATATATATATATATATATATATATATATATATATATATATATATATGATACGAACCAATCCAAAGACCAGTAAAGAGACAGCAGACCGCACGGGGTTAATCCAAAAATCTATATTCACAACATGAAATACACGTAAGCCAACGTTTCGGTCCCACAGAGAGACCGTCCCACAGGTCTCTCTGTGGGACCGAAACGTTGGCTTACGTGTATTTCATGTTGTGAATATAGATTTTTGGATTAACCCCGTGCGGTCTGCTGTCTCTTTACTGGTCTTTGGATTGGTTCGTATCATACTTATTCTCTATGGGACTAGCATCTGCTATTACAACCTTTTCTACTACAGTGTGCTGACTGACCTTCATGTGTGTGTGTGTATATATATATATATATATATATATATATATATATATATATATATATATACAGTGTTCGACAAACCTATACATTTGCACGCCCCGGGCGAGTGGATTTAACATCGTGGCGAGCTCCTATTGGCCCAAGCAGCACACGTGTTGTACTAGGTGCCGAGTAGATTTTTTGTTCGGCGAGTAGATTTTTTTGGTGATTTGTCAACCACTGTATATATATATATATATATATCTCCCCCACAATGTACCCAGCACTTTACAAAGACAATACAGTACAGGGAATTATAATCCAATAACTGCAGACAATAGGAAAGGAAATCCCTGCCCCGGAGAGCTTACAATCTGGTATGATGGGAGACTTGGGGACAGCAGATGAGGGAATAAGTGCAGTGCATGGTAGTGTCTGGCCTTCATGGTGGGTAAGTGCAGTGCATGGCAATGCTTGGCCACAATGGTTGGTAGGAATGACTGTGGGTGTGGGACAGTAACCATATATCCAGGTTATTGAAGTTCTTCATTTTAAGAGTTGGCTTTTCAGGTTTGTCTTGAAGGTGGGCAGAGAAGATGCTCGGCGTATACTGAGTGCGAGGGAGGTCCACAGGCAAGGGGCAGAGAGGGGAAAAGGTTTAAGGTGAGAGAGAGCAGTGGAGGTGAAAGTAGCGGAGAGGAAACATTTTTGGGTAGAGCGCAGGAGACGTGCGGGGCAGAGCGAGAGATCAGAGCTGATATGTTGGGAGGAGCAGAGGAGAGAGTTGAAGGTTAAAGGTAACTTTTATGCATTTAATGATATCACACCTCGTTAAGGCAGACGTATCGCCAGCTCAATACTGCGCCCCAATGCTCGTTACATGCGTCAGCGGAAGTTGAGTGCAAACCGTGTTGGATATTTCAGACGGCAAGGATGTTTGGAACCAGATCATTAAAGAGGAGAAATGCAATATTCCCAATAGCTTAACTGGAAAGGTGTGCTAGGAAATAAGTGATCAGTTTAGCACCCTGTCCTTCACCCATTTTTTAATAAGTGTGGCTGATGCTAGGGCAGTGAAAAGTGGTGATAATCCCTTTAAATTTCGCATTTTGTATTTTACATTTTCTATGTAAAGAAGAAACGTGTTAAAAGCAAGCCAAACCCCCAGGGCTCTTTAATGAGTCGCCTGACTATGCTTCACGCTCCCTCTTCCCTGGGAGTCGGGATTGGGTACCTAGAAATTGGTTTCCCCCCCTATAGTAATAAGCATGAAGAATGATACTTTTGTCCGGATTTTCTGCTCTCTGCCTCCCTCTCACATACAAGTCCAGTGCGTGGGAGCACAGACCACGTCTACATTCACGGATATAATAGTGTTCCTGCGCAAATGAAAGGCACAGGGCAGTAATTTAGGTGGGAGTGACGTCTTCATCAGCTGAACGCATGCATTAGGGCAGCTTAATCACTTAAATGTATTCTATTTAGTACGTTTAGGAGGAGGAAAGGTGTTATAAGAAGCCTTGCAGCCTTTCCTCCGCACTGCTATGGAGGGAGCTGGGTTATGACTCTTATTAAAATGTTATTCCTAATGAAGCCGGCAGATGTTGAGGGTGTTGGGGGCGGGGGGGAGACGGGGGCTCAGAAACTGGTGAAGCGACACACGGTACAATAAATTGGCTACAATAACGGAAAAAACATTGGGTAGCTGTGAAGGGCGGTGCTGGGTGTGTGATTAGCGTTCTAGGACTCGGGGATAAGAACTTGGTTATTTCTTTTCCTGCTGAAACGCGACATTATTTTATCCAACAAAAGACAACAAATACCCCACGCTACATCCAATGTGACACAATACATAGCAAAATACTTAAATATTGGTATTCTCATGAGTAAGGGTCATTTAGTTAAACCCTTTGGCCAAAGCGTTCTAAGCCTGCAGCCACGTCACGGCATGACCAGTATGCAGCCACGTCACGGCATGACCAGTATGCAGCCAGGTCACGGCATGACCAGTATTGCAGCCATGCCACGGCATGACCAGTAAGCCGTTCCTAACTACCTCTGAAAATTGTCACTTACCTTTGCTAGAGGGAGAAGGACCTCAGTGGGTCTGTCCTGCACAGGAACATGGAATAACCTGCTACTTAAAAAGTGGGGAGGGGTGAGCTTAAACCCTGGGAGGAGGGGCCACTAACCTCCAAACCACTGAAACCAGATGAACATTTTAATTAACACACAATCCCAGCAATCTCTAACCCCAGAACCCCCCACATCATATATATTATTTTAGCCCAGCTACGCGCTTCGTTGTAGAAATGATTGTGCTATTTTTCTAGAGAGTGTTTCTCCCTTTAAAGGTGCAAGTGCGTGGGATATATATATATATATATATATATATATATATATATATATATATATATATATATATATATATATATATATATATATATATATATATATATATATATAAAATAGAAAATGATTGCATGTCAGGAGCGCTTGCCCTGGTCCACACTGCATGTTGAACTAGAAGTTCTTGTATTGTCTTTGGCATAGCTTGGCTGAACCATTCTCTGCTCATCACATGGGCCTTTTGGGGCCATGGCAATGTGCTGTTGACCTCAGCCAGCAACAAGGGGACATTGTTAAAGCCGTGGTCTTGCTTGTCCAAAATAAACTCCAATAAGCATGGGTGTACATAGAATGCATGTGGCTAGTTATGAAGTAGAAACGGTCATGAGTTTACTTTTGATCAAAAGCATTTGCCAGGGCTGCTGAATGTGTAGATAGTAGTGGGCTGCAGATAGTCCACAAGTCTGGTGCTCCAAAAACTTATATTATGAATATAACTGGAATTGTAAAGCTGTAATCTCTTATGACTTAGATAATTATGTTGGTCCCTTCTCATTGACTTGTGCCGATAAAATCCCCCGTATAACCGCTAATAACGGAGGAGAATAGATATAGCACCAGTATATGTACCGCTAGATAAAGCCAAACTGCGAGGAAATGGCGTGCAGGAAACAAACAACTGGCTTCACAAAAAGCACTATAGCGTTGTTACAGTTTTACCCAGTCCCAGAGGCAGGCACCGGGGGGCTTCAGCGCAGTGCAGTCCCCCGCAGGACGAGCGGTTCCACTCGAGTGCATTAGGGGGTAAGTGTTCATTCACGATCACCGAAGCAGCACAGCAGTTTCAGCGCAGCGTGCTCCCGGGCAGAGGAGTCGGAAAAGATATGATCCGGATAGTAAAAAAAAAAACAGTGGTTAGCCGAAAAAAGCAACTTTGGACAGGAGTAGCCATTTGAAATATGTATTCGTTAAAAAACATGCAGATGGAGTCCTGGCAGATCCCCTCACACGTTTCACGCACAGGACGCTTTGGCGAAGCGTGAAACGCGTTGGAGGATCTGCCAGGACTCTACCTGCATGTTTTGTAGCGAATACATTTTTCAAATGATCACTCTCCTCCAAAGTTGCTTTTTTTTCCCCGGCTGTGAACCGTTTAATTTTTTACTATCCGGATCATATCTTTGCTTCATGTGTAAATTTGATTTCTACATCTTCAGTAAATGTCAGCAAACCTGTACACAAGTAGTAAGTATTACATGGATAGCACATCTGCGCCTCTAGTCAGCTGGAGGTTCTTGGTGGCGACCAATAGGAGCATAAGGACAAAGTACTGTACCGCAACTCTTGGCGGCGACACTTAACTGATGTATTGTGTCAATTTAGTGATGTCATGATCGGATTATGAAACGGAGAGTTTATTTACCAGATGCAAAATATACACAAAACCTGCAGACCGTGCGACTGATTTAGCGGTGATTTATATTGCCATGCAAATGTTTCCTGGTTTTTTTTTTTGCATACAATTATGGGCACTGCGGAGCTTTACAAATACAGGAGAAAGGGCTTTTGAGGAGTACAAAAAAAAAGCGCTTTATTGAACTTCTCCTCCTTTTGTCACCGAATATCTGTATTTGCATAATCTTTACAAGTTAGCCACTAATTCCCTAATCTGGAAAACACTCAAACATCTCTCCTCCTCAATCAATACAATCCCTGACAGTGCTGAACTTGTAAAATATGACTTGTTACATCAAACAAGTATTTGATTTCAATTAAGTTATTTTGTAGAGGGCCAGTGATGAATTAAGCATACAGATTTCTATCAAATAGCAGCTGGTATAAAGGGAGAGAGACTCAGAAGTTCTACAAGCAAATTATCCTGCGCATGTGGAGCAGCCGCCAAACGTGCTAATCATTAGCCGGGGTGTAGCAGTGTGGCTGGAAACGTAACCATCTTAGTATTGTCGTTTATTAGTAAAGTGCCAATATACTCCGCAGCGCGGTGCAATGGGGGACAGAGGGGCGCTCAACCCCAGTCCTTAAGTGCCCACAACAGGTCAGGTTTTCAGGATATCCCTGCTTCAGCACAGGTGGCTCAATGAGAGGCTCAGTCAAAGGCAGCCTCTGATTGAGCCACCTGTGCTGAAGCAGGGACTGATTGAGCCACTTGTGCTGAAGCAGGGGCTGTTTGAGCCACTTGTGCTGACGCAGGGATTGATTGAGCCACCTGTGCTGAAGCTGGATATCCTTAAAACCTGAGCTGTGAGGGGGGGAGAGGTCTTGAGGACAGTAGTTGAGAACCCCTTGGGGTACCGAGTTATGTAAATTACATACCAAACGACGACACACAGATACAGAAGGTAATGAGGCCTCTTGTCCGAGGAGCTTACATAACCGGTAAATTCCTGTATAGTTGTATATGGCACCAAATACAATAAGGGGAAAGGTTACTGGTGTTACAGTGACACACGTGCTGCTCTATGTCTGTGATATAAAGATCGGGAAACACTAAAGATCCCCCACACGCACATCAAGGACACGCAGACATGTGTCTGCCCGCTGTGCCATGATCTATTTGAGAGACGGGTGTTTAAAATGAGACGGTGCCGGAGAGTTGAGCGCCTCCGTGTGAATGTAAACTGGTAGTGGTTTCATGGAACTGCCTCCCAGCATTGGTGGTGTAGCCAATACAGAAAAGGAATTTACCGTCTTGGGGACAGGCGGAAACGTTTCCCTAAACATGGGAAGAGGCAACAGATCAAATGTGGTACGAGCAGTCCCGGCAGCTGGAGAAGAGGGTCAGAGTCCCGTGGTCCTTATCTGCATCAGCGATCATGTTTTCTCGTCCATTTAACACCAATACTGGAACGCCTTTTATTTCCCGTTCCCCGAGCTCTGCAAAGCACGTTTATATGGAACAATACGAGTTACTTGAAGCTCCGGCGATTTCCGGGAGTTACCCAGTGTAGCTGGAATTGTTAATCTCCATCTTTCTCCATTAGGGCGGTAAAGGATGGTGGTCACCCCTTCGCGGGCCAAAGGGTCGGCCGTCCCGGCAGCCTCTCCTGGCTTCCGAGGGGGTTAACACGGCCCGCTTATTTCTAACGCCGCTTGTGGGTTTTCTCTTGACCAAGCGTGGCCTACTCCTGTCCTCAAGGGCCACCATCATGTCGGGTTCTCTGAATATCCCTGCTTCAGTACAGGTGGCTCAGTCGTTGGCCGCACCACCTGTGCTGAAGCAGGGATATTCTGAAAACCTGACGTGATTGGTGGCCCTTGAGGACTGGAGTTGGCCGCCCCTGTTCTTGACCATTAATGACTATTTGGACGCCTATGTTTTCCCGTTCCGCAGAAAATAACGACTTCTGCTTCCCGCGCGTCTCCGAGCGTCTCCGCGCACTCCTGCTTCTGCGTGACATAAATTGATCACATAAGTGGGTGCCGTCCATCCTAACTTGTTTTTTTTTTCTAACCTGCTGCTCCGCTGTATCCTCAACTCTGTTCCACGTAATGACTTCCTCTCTTCGTTGTGTAATTGGGCGCCTGGAAAGGCTGCTTCTTTTGATGGTCCTTGGCGTGAGGCCACTTGGGGTACCTTGCCAGCGTCCATATATAGTAAATGTGAAAATGAGAGCGGGAGGGGGAAAAGCACCTATGATGGATGTGTTCTGTGCTATTTAGGTGACGCTGCTGGAGATGAGCGAAGGTGGGAAACCAATTAAGCCAATTATTACTGAATGGAGAGCTCGGATACTGGGGCTCGGTGAGCCGCGCGGCGGTGAACAGTCCATAGCCTTTGTCGGATCCCCACCGGTCTGATGGACTCCGCGTTGAACCCTACACGTGGACCCTTAAAGAAATGTTTATTATTGGGAATCTAGCTGGCTTTGCCGACCCTGCAGTGCTGGTTGGCCCTTGTGGTCCACGCTGGGTGCCGGGCGCGGGAGACGGGAGTATTAATTCAAAGGTTTATATAACGTTTGCCCGCGCTTTCCTTCACACGCCGTCCTAAAGCGTTCACAGATGAGTTATCCCGATGAAATACCTTAAGGGGCGCAGAGAAAAGGCAGGGTGATCTGCCATTCTTTAGAGCCGGGTTTCTCTACCCCAGCCCTCAAGACCTCTCCCCCCCAACCCCCAACAGGACAGGTTTTAAAGATATCCCTGCTTCAGCACATGTGGCTCAGTCTTTGGCTGTGCTGAAGCAGGGACTGATTGAGCTGCCTGTGCTGATGCAGGGATATCCTGAAAACCTGACCTGTTTGGGGAGGGGGGGGGGGGGTCGTGAGGACTGGAGCTGGGAGCCCCTGCTTTACAGGTCGCCAGATTTAAGGAGGTACAGCTGCTAATTTAAGATGAAGTCCCCCTCACAGATCTAAACCCGGAATCCAAACTGTGACCGAGACATCATAGACGACACCGAAATAATAGAAATGGCTTTTGTGAGAGCGCAGAATATTAACTCGCACCTAACGCCGGAAAGAATACCGCACTCCTTTTCCTTAGTATTTTATCGCACGACAGTGGCAGCCATTTTTAATACCCCACCATTTATTTACCTTTTCCACGCCAGTGTTTCCCCTATGTAGTGAGACTTTCACCGTCACGTACATGAGGACCATAAAGTAAAAGCAATCGGTAAACGTTTGCTGGTGTCCCAGACGGCAGTGCCGAGGTTAACCAGAGCCACGGGCTGGAGGTAAAGGTTTTCTCCAAAGGCGCCGTGTAATACTGCGGCGCGCTGCAAACTGTTACACGAGCATTAACTTCCCTACGCCACAGTACCAGCAGAGTCATTATTTCCAGATTTACAAGCATTAAATATTTTAATTTAATGCCTTGGCTCTCTTGTAATTCATTCACTTAATTATATGATAATTACTCAAATGAAAGCGCTGCAGCAGCTGCTGCTTCCTTCTCTTCCAGCGGCTTTGTTTCCTTCCCGTGCTGACATCACAACTCCCAGGTAACGCTGTGACGTGTATACTGTACGCGTGGAGAAGAGTGGGTATTACATCCAGTCCGTTGTGGGTTTTCTTTGTGAAGAAGGACGCGATTGAGCCACCTGTGCTGAAGCAGGGACTGATTGAGCCACCTGTGCTGAAGCAGGGATATCCTGGAAACCTTGACCTGTTGGTGGCCCTTCAGGATTGGAATTGGCCGCCCCTGGGTTAAACCGTTTGCTAAAATCACCAAAACCCTGTTTTTATTATAAATAGAGTATCTCTGATTTAAAAATAAAATCAGCTTCTCCCCCCCTCAACTCCTCCCCTCCCCCCTCAACTCCCCCACCCTCAATGCATTGCTGGCTCGTGTAAGCCTGTCCCGGTTGAGCCTATAGAGAGCAACCGTTTTCAAAGTGGGATATGATTTCCCACGCAAGGATGCTAAAACAGGACAAGGCTTGGTGGTAAAAAGCCAATAGCTGTAAAAACAGGTGTATTGTAAAATAGTTGGAGGCGGGTGTGTTCTTTTAAAGTAGGGGACAAAAAAAGGCCCCGATTCTGTAGCTCGTCTTCCCCGTGCTGGAGAATTAATGGAGCTCAAATATTCTCCAGTACGGGGAAGGCCGCTTCAGCGACTATAAAATAAGGGGCTAAATCCAGCAGCGGGGAGGGGGTTTCCTTTATCCGTGCCGTCTCCTGCGCAGGGCGAAGTTTCCCGAGAGGGGCTAGGAAAGTTTTTATACCCCGTATGCAGACAATTTTCGGCTAGCTCCCGGCAGCTGCGGAGTCATGCTGACGGATTAAACGCAGCTCCCAGCACCAGAATGAAGCGCATTAGGTCTCCTGCTGGGGACGGCGAGGGAGAGGCCCACACAGCTGTCATCTGGGCCACGTGTCCACCTGCAAACCCGAGAAAAGGGTGTAAAAGGGAGAAAAATACAACCGTATCCAGGGAATGGCTGTTTCTTATTTAGCCCCTGCCCTGGAAGAGATGGGAGGTTAGGGCCTTGCTTGTAGGATGGAGGTTTGCAGGTGTCTGTATCGGGGTCCTGTGGGGGATTACAGCCGTTATCTCCCCCCTACTTCGTGTTGATAAAGGGGTTTTCTGTAGGATTTCTGATATTAGCGTGGGACCCTGACCCTGGTTAAAATGAAGTCCCTGATTCTGTTGACCGTTTCTCTGCCACGGGGGCCAGCAATATGTCGCTCCTTCTGCGCTCTGCGCTACGCACCGTGCTCTGCGTTCCTTCAACGCTCTGCGCTCCTTCCACGCTCTGCGCTACGCACCGTGCTCTGCGTTCCTTCAACGCTCTGCGCTCCACGCTGTGCTGTGGCCCCCGTGACAGGGAAAGGGGTTTAATGCAGGTTGGCGCGGGGCTCACGCCTGCTTTTTGTTCTGGTTGGGACGGGGTTTTGGCGTTGCTGGTGCAGCAGACTTTGCGGTTACGCGTGAGAATAGTATAGAAAGTTGCGCGGTAACACGGGAAGGAACCCAGGAGGCTCAATAGGTGGAAACAAAGCCCTGGGTTATATGGAGCATAGATAAACCAATTACTAGTATTCCTTTGTGTGAGCCGAACGTGCAGAGAGCTGGATGCTCCATCTTTTGTGAGAGTTGATTTCTCCAGTGATGGATTAGGTGATCAGACAGACGGGAGGTGTGGCCCAAACCGCACAGCGCTGGGCATACCCGCAGTATCCGTCTACCACAGCGGCAACTTCTTACCAGGAGTATTTATGTGTTTCTGCAGATAGTGTGTGTGTGTGTGTGTGTTTATATATATATATATATATATATATATATATATATATATATATAGTGTTCGACAAACCTATACATTTGCTCGCCCCGGGCGAGTAGATTTAACATCGTGGCGAGCTCCTATTGGCCCAAGCAGCACACGTTTGATACTAGGTGGCGAGTAGATTTTTTGGTGATTTGTCGACCACTGTATGTGTATATATGTGTGTGTGTGTGTGTGTGTATATACACGTGCGTGTGTGTATATATGTGTATACACATGCGAGGCAATCCGGGGCAGAAATAAAGCATGCCGGACATGATCTTCCCCGCGTACCGCTCCGAATCCCTTAAACAATGCAAGAATACCCGTAGGAAACCAGCAGCCGGAGACTGAGCTGTATTTTAACAGTATTGCCCTTAAAATAACCGTCAATATATGTGGAGTGTTCAGCTCGAGTAATAGTGGCAATTATAAACCTGCTGTGATAATTGTACCAAATGCATATTGTGGTGCTAGGCAGAAGTCCTTTTTAGTTGATTAAATAAACATTATTTACTAAATGCAAAGGGACTGCATTTGTCTGTTTATTGGTTCCAATCTCTGGCAAAGATTCACTGGCTACTTCTTAAGCGTCTCTGCCAGATAAGGAGGGTATAATTACCGTTCTATCTTACAATAAGAAACAGCTCGCCGGTTTGTGGATTTGCAGCGAGATCGGGCTGCCACGTCTCTGCACATTCCCCACGTTGGTTTCAGAAGTGAAGATCTGTTTGGCAGCCTTTGAAAAACCCGGCGACGCAGGCGATTCTGGAATATAAGCGCCCGTTCTAAGAACAAGCCAACCTGAATATAGGTTTTATGCTTAGAGTGGGGTCAGCGAGTTCTCCTTCCGCACCCCTCCCCCCCTCGGACAAAGTTCATGGCTGGGTGGTAGCATTTGTGGGGTTTCCCCCCCCCCCCTAAGCTTGTGAGAATTCATATGTCTGTTATAGCACCAAAGCACAGCAGGGATCCGTTTACTAATAAAGGGATCGCCCACCATGGAGCCCCCCTGAGGTGCCACGGTCTGAAAGGACTCAGTGGGGTAGATTCCAGTCTTTCAGCTTTTCAAATGCTTGTCCGGCCACATGAGGTGGATCATGTTTGCCAGTGGCTGATGTGAGTGCTGGGAGGAAGGTAACATTTGGAAGTGTTTTTAATGACCCGGCCTTCTGAGTGCATCCCGTGTTACACTGAGGCCCACAGAAAGCCAGGTTAATTTTGCACTCTCTTAGCTTGTAAGCGCAGCAGAGAAGTGACCTTATTACCTGCCGGGCATGTTCGCCGTGTAATAGTTCTTGCGTGTTTTCTTGGTCGTTTTCCGCACCAATTTAATACACAGAAACCAACGCAGAACTAGGACACATGTCCTGTGACTTTGTGCAGTGACGGCACATTGTGTCCTGTGACATTGTGCCCTGTGACATTGTGCAGTGACGGCACATTGTGTCCTGTGACATTGTGCAGTGACGGCACATTGTGTCCTGTGACATTGTGCCCTGTGACATTGTGCAGTGACGGCACATTGTGTCCTGTGACATTGTGTCCTGTGACATTGTGCCCTGTGACATTGTGCCCTGTGACATTGTGCAGTGACGGCACATTGTGTCCTGTGACATTGTGCCCTGTGACATTGTGCAGTGACGGCACATTGTGTCCTGTGACATTGTGCCCTGTGACATTGTGCCCTGTGACATTGTGCAGTGACGGCACATTGTGCCCGGTGATATTGTGCAGTGACGGCACATTGTGTCCTGTGGCATTGTGCAGTGACGGCACATTGTGCCCTGTGACATTGTGCTCTGTGACATTGTGCCCTGTGATATTGTGCCCTGTGACATTGTGCCCTGTGGCATTGTGCAGTGATGGCACATTGTGCCCTGTGACATTGTGCCCTGTGGCATTGTGCCCTGTGGCATTGTGCCCTGTGACATTGTGCTCTGTGACATTGTGCCCTGTGACATTGTGCCCTGTGACATTGTGCAGTGATGGCACATTGTGCCCTGTGACATTGTGCCCTGTGACATTGTGCAGTGACGGCACATTGTGCCCTGTGACATTGTGCCCTGTGACATTGTGCCCTGTGACATTGTGCAGTGACGGCACATTGTGCCCGGTGATATTGTGCAGTGACGGCACATTGTGTCCTGTGGCATTGTGCAGTGACGGCACATTGTGCTCTGTGACATTGTGCCCTGTGACATTGTGCCCTGTGACATTGTGCTCTGTGACATTGTGCCCTGTGACATTGTGCCCTGTGACATTGTGCTCTGTGACATTGTGCTCTGTGACATTGTGCCCTGTGACATTGTGCCCTGTGACATTGTGCTCTGTGACATTGTGCCCTGTGACATTGTGCCCTGTGACATTGTGCCCTGTGACATTGTGCCCTGTGACATTGTGCAGTGATGGCACATTGTGCCCTGTGACATTGTGCCCTGTGACATTGTGCAGTGATGGCACATTGTGCCCTGTGACATTGTGCCCTGTGACATTGTGCAGTGACGGCACATTGTGCCCTGTGACATTGTGCCCTGTGACATTGTGCAGTGACGGCACATTGTGCCCTGTGACATTGTGCCCTGTGACATTGTGCAGTGACGGCACATTGTGCCCTGTGACATTGTGCAGTGACGGCACATTGTGCCCTGTGACATTGGTCAGTGACGGCACATTGTGCCCTGTGACATTGTGCCCTGTGACATTGTGCCCTGTGACATTGTGCCCTGTGACATTGTGCAGTGACGGCACATTGTGCCCTGTGACATTGTGCAGTGACGGCACATTGTGTCCTGTGACATTGTGCCCTGTGACATTGTGCCCTGTGACATTGTGCCCTGTGACATTGTGCCCTGTGACATTGTGCCCTGTGACATTGTGCCGTGACGGCACATTGTGCCCTGTGACATTGTGCAGTGACGGCACATTGTGCCCTGTGACATTGTGCAGTGATGGCACATTGTGCCCTGTGACATTGTGCCCTGTGACATTGTGCAGTGACGGCACATTGTGCCCTGTGACATTGTGCAGTGATGGCACATTGTGCCCTGTGACATTGTGTCCTGTGACATTGTGCAGTGACGGCACATTGTGCCCTGTGACATTGTGCCCTGTGACTTCACACC